>NW_026533254.1:14041796-14582593 GCF_026225885.1 Hylaeus anthracinus
CTCTCTCTCTCTCTCTCTCTCTCTCGCGCGCTCGCTCGCTCTCGTCCGTAGCGCCTCTCATCGCCGGTCGTAAATGTCCTTAAGTATTTATAAAATCACAAACTTGGCCGCGCGCCGAGCCCCTTGACTCAGCAGTGCCGCGAGATATGGTGGCATCACAATTTAATTAACGCACGTTCGACATCCACCTCCTCGTCGGATGTATCGGCTATCTTTCTACGCCCGCGTTGGTCGACTATCCGGCGACAAGTTCCGTTATTCGTGGTACGCGACCAGAAGGTGAGAATCGAGCAGTAATCACGCGAAAATTACGATTCGCGGGTCCGGACGCGATCGGGAAACGCATCGGACGCGATCGAAAGAGGATGAGGATCGGTTGGAAGGGAGACGAAGAGTGTTGAGAGGAAAAAGTGGACGGGGCCACGAAGCGGAAGTTGCGGTGGGCCCAAGATCCGATCGAATACGTTCGAATCTGCGACGTTACAGTGGAATTCGTTTGAATATCAGTCGATGTCAGGTCTCGAAGTTCTTCACCGATCGAGTCATAGAGGTTCGATACTTTGATGTTTGGTTCTGTCTTGAAATTTCCGATGAGTTTCGAAGATTTTGTACGAGTAAATGAACGACTTTATGAATTCGTATACTCTGTCGTTCGTGTACTCTGTCATTCATAAATTATTACATTTCTCCGCACCTTTTTAAGACGAAATTAATAACTTTATTAACTTCTAGAAACTAATTTATACATTCATCTGTATACATATTTATGCAAAGTACGAAGGACTCGTTAGAAGTGTTAAAACTCGTTAAGACTTGTCGGTCAAAGATTGAAGAAGACAACAAAATCAATGAAAACTTTCAAGATCGAACCAGACGTCGAGTCCTAACAATTCCTTCGAGACGTGCCCGCACCGAATGACGTTCGAAACGATTCGATGGTTCGCGGTGTTGAAAATTGGTAGCGTTTTCGTCGGCACAGATTCGAACTCTAATCACCACCCGGAAGTCTTGCCCGGATAACGGAATCGCGAACAAACGGATAGACGGTCGAGGCGGAGGTTCGAAGGTCGAAAGGTCTCGAACCGGTGGTCGCTAGTTACAGTCGTTACAGTATAGATACACTTATGTACAAGTGGCACCGCTACTTACGGGGCTCGGACTATACGTATTTGCTGGACAACTGTTTAGCCAGCTCCGTATACTTGAGAAATTTCGAGTGCGGGCTCTCCTCGAGGGGAGAGGCCGCTGACTGAGACGGGCTGCCGTTCGCCTGCGGAAGCGGCGGCGACTTGTTGCGCTGGGACGTCGGGGGCGAGGAAGAACTGTGACCGGAAGGCGGTCCCGTGGCGGTGTTCTGAGAGACCGCGGCCGCAGCAGCCGCAGCAGCCGCCGCAGCGGCGGCCGCGGCTGATCGGCCGATGGTCAGGGGGTCCGGAATCACGCCGTCTTTAACGAAGTGCATTTTCGACAGGTGGTGCCTGTACGCGCCCTTCGATATGAACGGCGTGTCGCAGAAGGCGCATTTCATGATCGAATCGGCGGTGACGACGGCATCGTTGCAGGCCCAGCTGAACGCCAGGATCGCTCCTGGCGTGGTACCCGATCCAGGCCCGCTCGAGCCAACGCCGCTACCAGCGGCTGCGCCGTGGCTCGATGTCGAGCCGGGACCGCTGCCGGACCTTGCAGCGCTGCCGCTAGGACCTCTCGTCTCCGTCTTGTCGCAAAGCTTTTGCAATGCAGCCAACGGATGACTGCTGGTCTTGCGCCCCTGCGAATCGACCGCGCTGCCCGTACCACCTCCGCCTCCACCACCGCCACCGCCGCTGCCACCACCCGACAGGCTGTCGAACATGGAGGAAAGCGCCCCGAGACTGCTGGATCCTTTGGTGTCTGGCGTTCCGCGTGGCGTCACCGATCGGTCGCTGCTCGTAGGACTGCTGGTGCTGTTCCTGCACGGACTGCGAGCCAGCTGCTCCATTTGTCCGCTCGACCTGGGAGTCGGCGGGTTTACGCGTGGCGAGAGAACCTCCCTACCTTCCTCCGAACCCTCGTGCAGACTGCTGCGTCGATGGTTGAACGATCCCTGATCCTCCTCGTCTCTACAGTCCTCCATGATTTCCTTCTTTACGAACACGTCCCGATTCGACTGAGCCTGTGACTGCTCCTCGTCGTTTGCGCTTCGTTCTTCGCTCTCCTCGTCCCTGGGCTCCTTCTTCACCACCACCGACGTCGAGCCTGCCGCTGACGCAGCAGCGGCGGTCGCGGAGGCGATCGACTCCTCGTCACCGGATTCTTCCGCGGCCGGGTGATGACGTCCCGACGTCAGACTTTGCGGGGTCAGCTGCTTGTCGGGTGTTGCGCGATGGTGATGGGAATGCCTCTCCGAATGTCCGACGGACAGGTCTAAACGCCTTTCAGGCGTCATCGAGTCGGTTCTACCGCCGCTGCCTCGTTCCGATACGGAACTGGACTCGCTTCCGCTGCGTTCCCGCCGCGCCGCCGTGCTCGCCGAGTAGTGCTGCTGTTGGTGTTGCTGTTGCTGATACGATCGCAGGAGGTTCATCGTTTGCGGGTCCACCAGCGGTTTCGTGTAGTCCACGCTCTCGTCGATGCCCAGCCGCTTCAGAATGCTCGTGCCCATCGGCGCGCCAGGCTGAGCGTGATGCAAGCCTGGCGTCCCGTGCCTGACGCGGGAATCGAAGCTCTTCTCAATCAGCTTCTCGATGGCGTTCAGAACGGAAGGAGAAGAGCTGCCTGTAGTCTCGTTGGCGGTCGGGGTTGGGGTGTCTTTGCCAGGAGTAGTCGCGTCGCTTGCCGAGGATGGCGACCGATGGTGCCTCGAGGACACTGGCGAACTGTCCTCGTTGACGCTCTTGCGACCGCTCTCGGACGGCGGCAACGTCGCGGGCAAGTGATTCGACATGAGCGCGTTCTTCAGAAAGTTCCGTTGATTCGCACTCACCGTGCCCCCACCGATGCACTGACGTATATGATCCACGAAGATGGTCGTCTCGATCTTCTCGCCGCACTTCTCGCAGGTTATTCTTCCCGCATGTTTCCCGAGGCTGTGGCCAAGACCCGCCGCGGCATCGCCATTCTTGAACTCGTTCTGAGCCCTCTCCAACTCCAGCAGCTTCCTCACGGGCAACGATTTCTTGCGTTTCTCCCGCGTCTGTCGACGCCGTCCACCGCTCTCGGTGATCGAGCGCATTATGTGCTCTTTGTAGTGCGAGTTCTTCACCATGTGGTTGCTCAGCTCCTTCAACGAACTAAACGCCTGGTCGCAAACCTTGCAGGTCAGCACGGCGCTCACGTGGCTGCTGGTCGTTCCCGAACCCGGGCCTGCGGTGTTCCCACCGTGAGGACCAGTGGTACCACCGCCAGGGACCGTCGTTCCACTTCCACCGCCACCAGCGCTCACAGCGCCACCTCCGCTTCCACCGCTCCCACCACCGCCGCCTTTATTTTCATCCGATGATTTCCAGGAGATGATCTGTTCCTGAGAGATGATATTAGTGTAGTGTTGCGTCTGCTGCATGTGCGATGTCATCTCGGCCAGGGAGCGGAAACTCTGTCCGCACCACATGCACTTGAGAATCTGCCTAGTTTGCTCGGCCCCCTTGCCCAACCACACGTCCTGGCCGCGCACCAGCTTTCGCGGTAGCGGCATCGTCTCCTTGATCAGCAAGTTCAGCTCGGATGGACTCTGCTTGCTGCTGGGCGTCGCGGAACCGCCGCCACCGGATCCGCTGTTGCCCGACGACGTCGTTTGAGGCTGATGAGATTGCTGGGGCGTCGGAATGCTCTGTACGTTCGTCTGTTGGGGATGCAGCGTGGATCCGGCGGGTGGCACCGGCATGTTAACGCCGCAATGCTTCGCCTCCTTCATGTGCGTCGTCATCGCCGCCAACGTTGGGAAGCTTTGCTTACACCAGACGCACTTTAGCACGTCCTTTGCTTGATCGGCGCCCTTGTTCAACCAATGCGATTGCCAGGCGCTGTGTCGACTGCCCGACGTCGAACCGGTTACGTTTCCAGCGGCGGTCGCTACACCACCTGGTCCACCGGAGGTCGCACCCGACGACGACCTGAACAGATCCTCGCCTCCCAACTTGCTCAGTTCGGACATCTTCTCGAGCGCCTTGGTCGCCTCGCTCGGTTGGTACGATTTCTCCAACGCGGACGGCGGCTTCATCTTGCCGTTCCAGAGCTGATGGTGGTCCATCACGCCGGCGGTGCTCTTCGGCGAGAGCTGCTGCTGACTAGTGGCCGCTGCCGCTACCGCGGCGGCGAAATAGGGGAAGTGAGAGGCCACCACGGGCGACGTCCACGGCGACACGACGGGGGGCCTGCCGAAACCGACCGCGCTCACGGCTTGCGTTGGATCCTGATGGGCTGTCGCGGCCGCCGCGGTACCTGCTAACCTTGAGGACTTGCGCACGGGTGGTGGCGGAGAGTCTTCGGGACCTGGCCGCTTTCTGCTGGGCACGGACAGGTCCAGGGGTCCGTTGTTCGTTTCCGTCGACGAGGAGGGGGTCGGTGGCTTGCTCAGGTTCAGTATCTGCTCGTCCTCGTCGTCCTCGGTCGAAGAAGCCTTTCTCGTGCTGAAGTCGAGGACGGCTGGCAACGGTGTCGCCGATGGTGACACTTCGCCCACGCTGCTCGGCGAGACCAGCAGACCCGGAGTGGCGGCTGGCGGCGAACACGAGGACGAGACCAACGGCGACACCGAGCCCCGAGACAGGGGCGAGTGTCCGAGCAGCAGCCTCTGGTGAGTCTGTTGCAGATACGCCGCCATCATTGCCGCGGAATGGGGCGGTAGCAGAGGATGACTGCCGAGCGGAAGGGGCACGATGCCGCTCGGGCTGACAGGACTCGCGCTGCTCCTCGTTGCGGGCGGCGGTGGACTACCAGTCGCCGGACCGGACGATTCCCGAGAATCTCTCGAGGGACAGCGCGGACTCATTGGTTCTCTGGAATCATGAAACAGAAGGGAAGAACGTTATGTGACGTCGACGAGAGTGCTCGATAATATTTCGTTGGGGATACCGAACCCTTTCGCTACTATGCGCTGTCGCAACCATTTCGAGGGGGATGATCCGGGTGGATTTTGTACAGTACCAGGTAGAAATTATAGTGGTTGACGAGTGGAAACAAATTGTACATTTTTAGAAAATGTTGAATCCATTGTTACAGTTTATATCACTTCCAGAACACCCGACCCAAACTTAACAATTTGATATTCGCGTTGATGATATTCAATTTTCGTAATTTCGCAGGTCTTGTCGTGTAAAATTTGATACAAACAAAGACATCCTTAAATTGAATGACGTGCTTTAATTAACGGTGCGAATAATATAAATTATAATACGCTGTCCGCCCAGACGGCCACGTCAAAAAGAAACGTACATGAATTGAAACCCTTTTTTATATTCAATTGGTTAGAATTATTAGAGCTAACTTTTTACTTTATATTTAGAAGTAGATAATTTAACGAGTACATATTAATTCGTGTTAGAAATCAGACACCGGAGATTCGTATTTAAAATAAAAGAAATAGATTCATAAGTAATGATTATGTATGTGCTTCAGGTTAAGAAATACACCTGGCCGTTTTTCGACACTAGTTATTCTAGTTGCCAGACATATTCTCGGTGGTTCATAGCTATTTCGGAGTTATCAATTAGGTACATCTATTGCTGGTTCACCGATTCTAGAATGCACATTGACTGGTATAGGAAAAGGAAGGAAACGTGGACGTGTGTCTAGTCGCGAAGAAAATCAATGAGTTAAAAATCGATGGTTTTCGTCAGAAATCGGACAACCGTCGGATGACTGACACGAGGAAGATTACGTTTATTCCGTGCCAGTGATCGATATCGGCTTAAACAATGTACGAAATGCGACTCTAAAAACGAAAAGCAATCTATATTGCAAGCACACTTGTAAGGATAAACGAGATATGGTTTATGTAACTCGCTTAGATGAAAATAGGATTAAAGCTAGGAAACTCTAAAATTTGTTAGTAAACTTACTGCTAACCGTTTCAGGCGGTTACTCTTCATTTACGATAATGCGATTTGAGCTGAGGCACCCATGCTACTAGCGCCAAAAATGTTTAGAAATAGCGAGCATGTACAAAATTAATATTACATTGAGAGTTTACAGATATCGTTAAAAACGATCTATTTTCTAAGTTTTCTCGACGATACGATCTATCCCAGACTGTCCTACAAGGAATTCCATTTGAGCGGGAAATCAGCTCGACGGAATAGCGTAGGAACTTTATCGCTTCGAGTTATTTTTTACTGAAACTACTAACGTAATTCTATCTTAAAATCCTCATATCTTATACTTTTAATCATTCTTTAATTTATTTGTAGTCTACCCCATGCGTCGATCAATGGAAGTGCTATAAATTTGTTATTCGAAACAATTAGGTACAAGGCCTGTCGTATTAAAATTTAAAGCATTTAATGTAGTCGTTAGAATTCGTAATAAGCTGTACGAGAGTATTCGGAGTATTATACGTCCCTTGTTCCGAAGGTAGCCACGAACACACAGTCGAAACCGTTTAACAACGGTAAACGGCTCGTTGCAACTACACGGAATATTGTAGAATATATTATTTAATTACCACTTCGTGCCAACACGGGTAAAATGAATTAAATACCGCGCAGCGACACGCGTTGTTCCCGCCGCAGGCATCCGTTACGCTCGTACAACGCCAGAACTAACCGACCAACTCATCCGTAGCGAAAGGGTTGAAGATTGCGCCCTCAACGTTAACAACGTCGCGACCGTTCGACCCGAACATCGTCTGACAAATCGCTTTCGCGACAATGGTCAACGCCTGGACATCAGATATGTGCGAAACTCTATTCTAATAATATAAAACTCAAACGCAAGAATGATTTATGCGCGATGCCACGCTATTATTATTTCTCGGTTCATTGTGGAACATTTCATTTTGTAATACAAATTCAATTCTTGATTCGACAAGTGATCGATGCAATGTTTATATTTATTTGCAAGAATAGCGATGACTTCATGTACGTATTTAATATGATTACAATATTACTCTTTGATAGGTACAACTGTGATTGGCAAGAAAGCTCTTTCCTTGTTAATATACGGTAATAATAATTTATTTTGAAAGTCTTGTAGCGATGCGTTAAAATCAATATGAAATCACCAATGGGTATTCGAGAATCGTTAACAATTAAAGACCTCGTTCATCTCAAGAATTTTCTTCATCTCCCTTCAACACTGACCGACGACACTCCCGCGTGTCAGTCACGATTGACGAACAATTTGTGCGGGCACTGTGTCACTGCGGCGTCAGCCATCTGCCGATGAACGGGTCGGATCAGCGATCTTGGTACTCGCGGAAAAACCGCGAGAACAATCGATACCTGTCGGAGGCTCGTTAACGCGTACTCGGTCGCGAGTACAGGCCTACGAGCGCGTGGATCGTCGTGATCCTTCTCCCATGGGTGATGATCGGTGGCGTGGCTGCGTGCGCGGGCGCAAACACGGACACGGGGCCACGAACACAGGTATCCCAGGAAGAAAGAAAGAACAGTTCTGTATTAACCCTTCGCCGCGTACGTCCCCAATGCCACTGCATTTGAGTTAAAGCGACGTTTGAGGGGTTAAGAGGTGCGCGGTACGAGGAGAGAGTAAAACGTGAACACCGTCGAGTTGCTTCGCGTCGGGAAGGCTGACTGCGACGTCTGACCCAGTACGGTTCGCGCGGCAGATACTACTTCTCGAGTGGAATAGGAGCACGCGACGCGAATCTCGCGTAATCGTCGCGAGGAGCGCCGGGCGCGAGGTTGCAGGCTTGTCGACGGCCCGCTCGTAACTGACTGCTCCTGACTGAATGCCGAATGCGTGCCGCGAGATGAAAGGGGAGCACCGGCACGCATGCAGGGGAAGTTTTCGGGGGCTGCGCGGCGCGGGGGGCACGGAGGCGCCACCGACGCAGCCCGCCACCATCGCACACATACCCGCCGCCCCCAGCACACACATCCACCGCCCCCGTGGCAAGCGGTGATGCGGCAAAACGGTACCGAAGCGGTGTCACCGACGGCGTTAGCGAGGATCGCCTCGCGCAGCTCGACGCGTAACACGTGCCTATCTCTATTAGCTGTGTGACGTCGCACGGCAGTCACTGATATCAGTCTGGCACCGGCTTATTTATCCCTTCGTCTACTCCCACCCCTTCCGCCCGTCTCTATCGGTCGCGTTGCCTCCCTCTCAGCTGTTGTCTCCTCTGCCTTCGTCCCTCGAGCTTCCTTTCGCGACTAATTATCGCTTAGCGGCCTACTCGCGGTGCTATGCAGTCGTTGCGTTCTTACGTTGCGGGGTATCTTAACGCTAAAACATCCGAGACCAAGAGGTTCAAACTTCTATTTAGAGTCGATTAATTATTGGCAATGCTTCGACTGCAACCTTTGGGCGCAGTTAATGTAGCAGAGAATTACTAATAAAGGGGGATGTTTACCCTCCCATTTTTAGTATACAAGTTTGATAATCCGTAATAGACGTTCCGTGTGATCGTTCAACTTGCATGTATTTTTCAAAGGAAATAAATATGTACCGAATACTGAGAAACACGAACCTGTTGGCCAACGTACAGGTTCTTAAACATAATGTCTGATTCGTACGAACCAGCGTCAAGTAGGCAGCCTCGGTTCGGATTTGCCTCGACCACAAAGTGTTAATAGCGTTTCGCCGCGTCTCGCTCGCGCACGTTACGGATCCGTG
Organism: Hylaeus anthracinus; assembly: GCF_026225885.1. Classification (NCBI taxonomy): domain Eukaryota; kingdom Metazoa; phylum Arthropoda; class Insecta; order Hymenoptera; family Colletidae; genus Hylaeus; species Hylaeus anthracinus. The sequence goes on from NW_026533254.1 coordinate 14,050,569, forward strand.
ACGATTCGTTGCGCTCAAACAACGAGAATACCCGTGTGTGTACACGAGAACCCCAGGACGGCGACTTCAAAGCGCACAGCAGCATCGCTCTCGTTGATTTAGGCGGTTTACGATGAAGCCCTCGGTAAAGCACCGGCTAATGAGTTTGAAGCGGACCGCGTTTGTCGAAATTTACGGTCATACTTCTTTTTGTCCTTCGCGCCTGCAGTCTAGGCCTCCGTCTAGACGTCGCCGTTGCAAAGTTTCGGAGACGTTCCATCGATATGCGGTTGGAGAAAATTGTCGAAAAGCAAGGTGGTTTACCTGTCGGGAGGTCCCGTGTCCCTTAAAATCGTGGGATTCAATCTCGCGGTAGCGGAAGGCGGTGGCGTGGGCGGCGTTGCATCCTCGTCGTCCTCCTCGTCGGTCGCGTCGCCATCCTCTTCCTCTTTGGTTGCAGCCGCACAACCCCTCTCGCTAGGGCTAATCGGCCCTTCATCCTCCACGCAATCGCCTTCCTCCCCTTGGAGGTCCGTGCCAGGCCCTGAGCCTTCGACTCCGTCCTCCCCTGAAACGAAAAATCAAAGGATCACGTAAATTTATACCGAATTTATCTCCGAAAATGTAACGAAGGATGGACGTTCAAGGTATATGTACACACGAGACGATATATTCTTTTACGAGCCAATCGCGATTTAGGCGAAAATTACACGGAATAGCATTAGAAATTTTTCTGAATACCGATTAAATACCTTTTCTCGATAAACAATTTGTTATTCGTAGGAACTATTATTTGGTATACTTGTATAGCTAGTTTCATATTTGTTTTTTAATCGCGAATGTGAACGACCATCATCGTCTGATAATCAACAACGTCTAGATGTAACATTGAACATCTGTAAGAAAAATATACAGATTGCGTGCTACGTGCGAATCTAAGCGGGTGGGAGACAAGCATGCTATATCTAATACTAACATAACAGAATATTTGGGGACTAACTTTTGTCTGTTTCAAAATTGAGGAGTGCTATCGTTAAATAGTATTTAACGATACTTTAGTGTTGTGTGAAAATTTCCAGACGTTCGATTAGTTTAACAACTCGTAACACGACGAGTCGTTACAGGGATCGTCGAACAGACGGACGATCGCGCAGGTGAAGACGAGTAAGGAGCGGGGGAGAAACAAGAAGAGGGAAGAGTGAAAAGGAAGCATGGGGTCTGACAATAGAAGGGAGAATTTGGGAACGACGGTGTCAAGAATGGTGGAACGACGCAAAGAGCAAGACAATAGCGCTATCTGTTCATTTATCAGCCTTTCGCGACGACGACGACGACGACTGTGTCGACGTTGCGAACGACGCGTCGATGGCGAGGCTGCATCGGATGCGTCGAGCGAGATCACGGTGGGCCATTGTCGAGCCAGCCAGAGACTTCCGTTCTCCGTATTATGATTCTTAATCAAATCGTTTTGAACCTACGATAACGAACTACGGGGTCGGCCATCGTATCGTTCTCGCCGTCGAAACGTTTCGTCGAAGTAGGTTGCGCTTTTTTGGATCTCGAATCGTCATAGCTGGGCAAAACTAAGTTAAACCATCTGTTCGATGAAGGGTGCAAAGGTAGAGTTAAACGAGATAAGATGGCGAACATCCCTAGGTACACAAACATAGAAACCAATTTATTTGTTTATTCGAATGCACAGCCTTCTAAAAAAAAAAAAGACGACAGAGTGTTCATCGCGGCTCACATCAAAAGTTAACCGCGCGACAAAGAAAGTCAACGAGAAACATAAGAATGACGAGAACGAGTGACAATTGGAACGCATTGGCGTAAAACAGCGATTGAAGAACTATTCAAGTTTCCATGATTTTGTGACACCTTACTACTATATATTGGATGGATCGAGCGGCCTAGTCCCTTTGCTCCGGTCTTCTCTAGTTTGTACATACTCGGGAACTTAACGTGGCCGGTCAGAAGGATGGTCCCGAGACGCGACGATCGCCATCTTGTTCCGGAGTCACGCGTCCCCGTTCGAGAACCCGAGGATCCCGATCTTCGGGGACCGAAGAAAGCGAAAGAGGCGGAAAGGAGCCTGCACACCTCCCTTTCGAGAGGGTGGGGACAACCAGGACGAAGAGCACCGTCCTACTTTGCCGACTGGCCAACCAAACGATCGTTTGTTCGCCGATGGGCCGCGGAAGAAGGAGGGAAAGGAGATCGCGCATTGATCCGCGGAGGCATCGGCAACTAATTACGCAGATTTATGTCCCCATTGTCCATTGTCTCTCTCATCCGGAGCGGCCCTCCGTAGCCCTGCGCGACCGTGAACGATTCGATGGAAGAGCTGCTGGCTGCCTGCCGCTGGCCAGCGATCCAGCCTGGAACGGGAGGTGCTCCGAGCAGGAACGACCAACGACCACGAAGACGACCAACGTCGACGCCGTGAACGAGGAAGACGAGAACAAACCGGGACAAAAGGAAGAGCCCGAGAATGGTCTGGAACCGAGCTTCGTACCGAGAAGGGATACGCGAGAAGTCGAGAGACCAGGGCGGACCACCGGCGGACAGCTCCGCCCGCTTCGAACATCCTCGATATCCTTTCCGTCCCGTTTCCTCTCGTTTCGCCTCGCTTCGCGTAAAAACGGACGCGTACCTTTTGCACCTTCCTGTCCACCCTACTTCTTTCCTTCCCTCTTTTTATTCCCATTGTGTTACTTTCTTTACTCTTGTTTGTCCCTAGGACGACATCCTCCAAGTTCCACTTTTGGGGTCACTCGAGAACCCTCACGGACTTGAATTTCATTACATTTGAGTTAGCTCTGCTGGATTTATGGAAGACAAATTTCTTATTTTCTTCTACCTTCGTTCTTCTTTTATTTGTATGCTTATGCATATATTCATTTTTTGCGTGTGCATACAGTCAGTCCTATAAGTATTCGTATCCGCTATATCTATTAAAGAAATTCATCGAAATTAAATTATAAATATATCTATGAGTAAAGTTTATTCATGTATGACTGTGATTAACTTTATAACTGAAGCGTAGCTTATCAGACAACCATGCCAGTTTGTATAGAGACTTCTGTAAACGAAGCATTGAAGCCATTAAATTTTGTCCGAATATTCTATCGTATCTAGAATTAATACAAGTACTGTACGTACTCATGCATGTATGTAATTTTATATCTCGAAAGTAGTTTATCGAAAATCTATGAAATTTGACATGATGGCTTCTGTATAGAGGTTATTTATGTACCTGCACCAAAAAATTGTAGAATACAGCGTTTCACGTAAGGATTGAGAAGATATCACATTCCCCTCTATCAAGTCTCGAGAAAATTCCGACAGTTAAAATTCATAAAATTTGATAAATTCCAAACCAGTACCGAGAAAGTTCAGCGCCAAGCTCGCCAATTTTGTCCAGTTATCGCAAATTCCAGGAGCTTCCTGACGGTTTCTTCGGTCCCCGAGCCTTTCGAGGCAGCAAAAGTCGAAGGCGTCTGGACGATCGTGACGTATCGAGGAAATGGTCGCGAAACGAGCCAAAGCGGGGCCCCCCTGTGCTACGGATGGAATAGAATGCGAGTGGTGGCGCGAGCCGAAGATCTCGTATCCCCATTGGTGAACCGCTAACGAGGAGGCTAGCGCAGGGTTGCATATTCAGGCCTCTGGATAGATACGAGAGGAATAAGGAGCGTGGCGTACCGAGCTTGAAAGCAGCCGGGCCCTGACATCGACTCCGAGATCGCTGCTTCACGATATCCGCTCCTCTCGGCTCCAGCCAAACGTTGCGCCTCACCAACCATAGGGATATATTAGTAGATAGGTACCAACGCTTTCGTTGCTCGTTCCGTCCATGAAACCAGACTCTACGTACATACGTGCATGCGCGCACGCTTGACTCCTGTACCAACATCCACATCTCGGATCCATCCCCCCTTGGTCAACAATCTTGTCCGTGTTTCTTTCGGTCGCCCTCCTACGCCGCGCCAATACACCAGCGGTACACGATGCGCAACAATAATTAGTCTTATCGGCCAATCCTCTCCTTCTGTTCCTCTTGCCTTCCTCGCTCGACTTTTTCCGCTCCTCAAAGTCCCTTTTCTTTTCTTACTCGTCTTACGTCTCTTCTCTCTCCTTCTCACTTTCTTGCATATTCTGCTCTTCTGTTTACATCTTTCGTTTTCCAGGTATATTTTTCGCGTTTCGAGCCCTTCGTTATGAGAATGGTACAAGTCCACCTCTCTTTGAAGAATGAAGTTCTTGCGAGCAATGCTTCAAAAGTATATCGACTTTATTTGTAAGAAAGGTTTCATTGTCTAAGAGGCAATATTTCTTAATGAACGCGTTTACCCGAGTTCAGTTGCTAAATGGAATAAGAAAAGTATTCGTTATGAAAATGGCGTAAATCCACGAACACGAACCATCTTACACCCCTTCAACAACGTTAGATCGGTATCACGAAGAAAAAGCGAGGACGTAATGTAATCAATGTAATACACCGCACTCGTACATCGTGATTATTTTGAAAACCTCGGTCACACTTGAACGTAAATCTGTTGTATTTCGGAACAAAGGAAGATGGACTACATCGGTCCGATAATGAACAGCTCGTGTACACCGATAAGGCCATTTCTTACAACGCCAGTTCTGTCGTTTATCAAACATGCTGTGTATTCCTTGCGAATCTGCTCCTTGTGCGGCTCTCCGGAGGTCTGAATACGGACGGTCCAGCGGCTTAGCGTACACGTGTCGGTACATGGCACCGGTTAACCGGTACCACGATATCCGTGCTGTGTACGAGCTATGCCGCGAGCCGCTCGGCAGCCACATTGGTCACGCTCGCGACTCCTTTGGACGATGGGACGCGAAGATCGATGCTTTCTAATTGCTGAGAAGCCAGCTCGCCCCGACGTACCAGCTGGATCGCGCGTTCAACAGCGAACCGATTGGTATTTCAGCCGCGTTCGAGGTTATAACACGATCCAAGAACTTGTCGCAGACTGGCTCACGAAACGTGACAATTTCTTGGTCTGTGTTGCCTGAGAACACCGTTATGGCCCTGGTCCGGTGCTCGAAGATTTGATTAGTTTAGAGTGTTCAAAGTCGCCTTTAAAGTCGTTCGTTTTCGTAATTGTAGGAATTGTAAAAAATTCAATCGACGCCACTTAGATCGACAACCAATAGAAAATATACGATGTTCATTCGTGAGTCGATTGCAATAGACTGATAGGCGAAAAAATGATCGTTTTTTGTACTCATTATAGAAAAGATGACGTAACACGAATCTGTACATTCCGAGGAATCTGGCAATAGTTATTTAACCGAGATGCGATGAGAATGTTGAAATATACGTGCGTAAAGGTCGAACCGTCATAGCGGGAACAATTCGTCTAACGAACTGGTGTTAACCATGAGAGAGGAGTTCACGTTTCGTTGCGTAATTTCTCCAAATCCGTCACATTATTATTTTTTTCATTGTTTATTTTGGGAACTATAACGTAATATAACGAACAATAATCTTGTTATTTGAGATTGCTGAAGTGTATTTATATTACACACTTGTTACAATTTTTCCAAAATGTTCAGAAAATTATTCCATCGTACTATCACGCGCTTCTCCGACGCCGAAGTCGTAAACCAAGAAATCACGTCAGAAGTCGCCGGCGCCCGAGTCAGGAGAGGGAATATTACCGGCGGATCGCTCTTGCGTGCACCACCTCGCGCTACAAAAGCGGCGAAGATGATCAGGACCGTAAATTTTAATACGGGCGAGCTTTACGGTAGCGTCGACTCCCGTCCGGTCTAAATTTATGCGCCATCGACGCGCGTTAAATCAGCCGCGTTTGCCAGCAATTAAACCGGTTGTTAAAACATCGCGCGCGTTGCGAAAATTTCAGACGGACCCGCGGCAAGCGTAATTGTTTGCCGGGCAAACCGAGATAACGAGTTTTTCGTCGCAAGCGCGAACGTCTACTTGGAGCGCTATCGCCGTCTCCATCTTTCAACGTTGACGGCCGCTGCTCACCTTGGCCCCACCGTTTGGTGAACACACAGGTACCACGATTTCAAGAGAGCAAGGGTAATTCCCCTGGTGTTGTCGCGCATGGCTATATCGGTCAGAAAACATCCGAGAATAAACTTGTCCTTACAATCCAACAGACTAAAGTTAAACGGAGACTTTCAGCGCCTGCTTTGACGAATCGAATAACGAAAGGAGGACTAATTATTATGATCCTTGGTTCGGTTAGTTTGGAGAAAGACGAAAACACAATACAGGGGTTTTGCTACCTTAGGTGACATAGCACAAAAATTACATTTTTCAAGGGAGCAAATCCTAGAGAACGGACATATTGCCCACCCTTCAGATACAAAAATTGAGATTTATTTTCATTCGCCACAAGTTCATAAGATTTAAATAAATGCAACGTACCCCTAAAGACATACGAGCAACTGAAACTAGAACAATCGAACCATCTGGCGCGGGATAACCACTCCTTGGTCAACGGTTGACTAGATCCTGCTCCAAAAACTCGCATCCAAAGCGGACCAAGTTCCATCGTTAAAAAAACTCAGCAAACACCGCTACGAGAAGTAATACTCCGTTCGTTATTCAGCCTTTGTCGCGTCATAATTAAACTAAAATGACTCGTTATCCGTTTGGAAGACAGTTCATTCATGCTCCATCATCTTCGGCTCATTCCAGTGGGTTTGAGTATTGGTTTACAGCCAATAAGTACCACGGTGAGCTTGAACGCGAGCAGCGAACCGGAAATAAAACGGCGCGTAATAACGAGTATCCGTGGGGGGCGGGGGTGTCGACGGCGGGGTAAAGCGGACGAGGTAGCCGAGAAGCGTGGAGGAAGGAAAGAGCGTAGGAGGGCGAGAAGTGGGAGGGGAACAAAAGGAGCAACGGAGGAGGACAAGGCAGGGCAGGACAGGACAGGAGAGGAGATGAATTCCTGATGCGAGAACCGTCGGGAGGCTGGCGAGGAGAGTGACAGGAGGCAGACGAAGAGACGAACGGATGGACAGGCGGGCAGACAGACGGACGAACGGACGAGCGGGCGGGTGGGCACGACGAAGAGAGACGAAGAGCAAAGGGAGGCTCCGCATTGTGATTCTCTCGCGGTCTGCCAGAGAGTGACTGACGGGTGAATCCATTCTCCTTCCTCTGTCCTTCTTTCTGCCTTTCGCTCGTTCTCGCCATCTTCCACCCGACGGCTTCTTCCTCTCGAAGCAACCGGCTCTCGAATCCTCGCTCGACCTCGAAGCCCGTTCAGGACGTACTCTCGTTTTGCCAGCAGCACCGTCTCGCGACGCGTTCGTTCGCGCCCTCGCCGATAATTCTCGCGTTACGACCGCTTCCGTCCGGTAACCGGAGGTCGAGGCATCTCTTGGTCCATCGGTTCCTCCACCGCTCACCTGATGTATTCGGCGAGGGAAGAAGAAGAGGTGGAGGGACACGAATCGGAGAGGCCAGAATTAACGACCAGTCGCTTTTCCAATGAGGCACAGCCGAACCGTTCCCGTCCTGTTGTTCTAGATTCTTGTTCTTCTTGGGTTAGGGGGAGGAGACCCTATCCCACATATTCGCGATTCCTCCCCCTCGGCCAGCCCCGTTGTCCGATCGAACGACGCGTTCGCGCGTTGATGCAAATGTTTACTGTTCGGTTCCCCACGTTCGGAGTTCTTCTGCGTCGTCTTTTTCGAATCGCTTTGTCTTTCCAACCGGATCGTCGGGTGGTCGTATTCCGTGAGTCACTTAGCCGTCCGAACGAGACGACAGGCCCCGAACCGAAGACGGAGCACCGACCTACGGTAGTCTACCTGACTGATTGACCGATGAGGCGACTGTTATCCTAAGTCAACACTCACTCCATCAGCCTGTCGAATCGTCTCCCCTCATCCTCCGGCCGCGCCGCGTTCCATCGTTCTCGTTCCAAGCGGGCCGCAGCCTACGCGTCACGATTCCACCTCTTGTAGAAAAAACACGTCGTTCGTCTCGCGAATGCCCAACTGCTGTTCGTCCCCTTTTGCCGAGCCCCCCCGATTAAGACGTTCGATCTGTCGCCCCACGCGTTCTTCGATGCGTTCCTGGCCACGTTCTTGCGCCGCGTCCGGTCCGTGCGAAATTTTCGGCTGGTCCGTAACTTAACAATTGTACTTTGTAACCGGGGACAATTGCTTGTCAATTATCTGAAACTATCACACCTACTGAAACTACCTGGCATAGTGGTCATTTAAATAAATATAATACGTATTACTATTTATCACCTTCGTCGCTGACATACATCCCCGTTCACGAGTATGTGGACACTTCCTTAATTGGAATAAGTACCTAAAAAATGTTACGAATGTATTGATAAATATCGCTTGTGTTTCTGTATTCAGTTTACAGTATAGTACTAGATTGTAATACACATTTTATAATAACAATTTACGGTGTATATTAATTATTCAGCGAAGTTGATCCGCATATTTATGAACAGAAGAATATATGCGAGAATTAATTTAGGTGTTAACTAAATGTAAGTCAGTCGTCGATGATTCAACCCGTATTCCATAAACAGTCAGCACCATCCACACGAAAAGAATACATTAGAACTCCTCTCAATGTAAATTGTACATGAATATGGAACACCCATCTCGTCATTCAAGTCTATCGAAGAAGAATTGATAGAGTTTCGTGTGACCACTCTATATGATGATCTAACAGGTTTAAACCAGAAGTGTGACTGCGTTTATGCGACCTGATGATACGTAGGGTATCCCATAAGAAATAAAATACGTTCCAGAAGTCGAGGACCACCGTCCCTCAGCCCGCAGGGCGCGAAAAACAATCGACGCTAAACGGCGCGGCTGGCGCCAAGTTATTCGAGGCGGAATCGGCGCGCTGGGCTCTCTCCTTCAATTTTCCACGGATATTCCAAAGTCGCGGCACTTGGACATGCCTCGTTCAATCTCGCGCGATCGACAAGCCCGTGAAAACCCCGAATCCGCGTCGCACGATTGCTTTTCTCCGCCATCGTCGTCTTCCCTCCATTTACGCCCACGCTCTGCTTTTCTTTCTCTCTGTCGGTTCTGTATCCGCGCGTTCTTTGACGCGCATTTACGTCCTTGCCACGGTGTCTTCCTTCGTCTCGCTCTGTTCCCGTGACTGTTTTCGCGTCATCCTTCGAAACGACAAGCCTCGAGATCTTGGATTTCCGTGACTGGTGTTTCGGTTGCAAAATTCTTGTTCCTCTTTGTAACAAAGCCGCGCCGAGTGCCGGAGAATATTACGTGGCGGAATCCGCGAAGCTCTGTCCCGTGCCTTCCATTCCGTTCGACCACTATTTCATCGAGCCGTGAACCGCGGATTGAAGGTACCCCGAAAATAACCGTTTCAAACTGTTATAGAAACGGTCTTGGTGAAACGGTTGCGATGAACAAAAATATACTTGGGACTGTTATAGGCAGAAGTGGCTCCGGAAAAGTTACGGATCATTTCGTGTTATTGCTCCGATATCGGTTCCGTATCGACCCTATCAGGTTGCGACAGGAAATATTTCGCATTTCATTATGTAGACACGTTAAGCATTCTATGGAAATTCATTTTTCTTCTATCCTTGGTTACTTCGTATAATGCGAATTGTGCGTTAGATAGCCGCAACCTTTATTCTTGAAGAACCGTGTACATGTTTATCTGAATAATGTAAAATAAGTAAGTAACACGCATACATCAGGCGCATATATGTTACGTGCATAGAATATACCATATGACGCATGCAAATATCATGTACACATGAACCACGTTTAATTGTTGCTGGTCAGTATTCTGGGTCATGGAAGTTTTCAAACATCGCGTTCAGCCCCTAGTTTTTCGCGACGCTCCAGTCGAGCAACGCTATATTTGGAACGAAATCAACTGGTCGGTCAAGGCCACTGAGAACCTACCCCATCGTTCTACCACTTGTGTATTCGCCCAAACGTGCTGACGCCTGTTCTCCCCTTCCCTCTATTTCTGCGTAACAGAGGTCCAGGATACCGTAAACGACGGATAGCTATAACGAGGACACGAAAAGAACGAGGGACACGTATTTTGTGGTTCGTAAGTTGCATTTTTCGACATAAAATGTCGACCAACAATGAAATGCATCGTTGAAAACCTGTAGTATAGACCTCTTGTATAAAATCAGCTGTATTGCGTCGAGTTGTTTCTATTAAGGTGCGAGCCAATCGGCTAGGAAATAGTAATAAAATACTCCTTCTCCCTTGGTACTTTTAATCATTTCAGCTACGAGTATAAATGCTACTCTGCCTCTGAGTGATGTTCACGATACCAGAGAAACCCGACTTTTTACTCATTAATCGTGTACTCATAATAGCAGTGCTATTATTCATTGTTGGTAGACCAGCCTTCCCTGCTACTGTTAATTACCATGAATCATAATGGACAGTTCCGCTAATCGGTAGGAATGTTCAGGAAGCGTGCAAAACATCTTACTTGGCGCGATGTGCTCTTTAATTAGAAGTTCGGTTTCGAAAGAAATTAGACTCTCGTTTCTCCGAAAGCTTAGGACATCCTCTTTTCGCTAAACGCATCGATATAGATACGACCCAAGAAATGGTTAACCAGGGAGCTTTCATCGTTGAATCTGAATTCCATTCAAAGGTATTCTTTCCAGGTCTCCAGTATAGAGTCTTGACTGCCGTGATTGGCGATCGGCGGGTTGGAGCAGCCAATCGATTTAGTCTCAACTGCAGACGCGTACGCGTCAAGTTGCACCGCGTCTACGTCATGTTTGGCAGCTTCTTTGTCTACGAGTTGGCTACGGGCGAGTGAACGAACTCGTCGCGCCAAGATAACGGGCGACGGTGTTCGCGCGAGACGAAAAGCATCCGAAGAGAATCGTTTCGGCGCTGGTTAGCGAGAAACCGACGAAGACGGCGAAAGAAACGAACCGTGGAAAGAGGAAGGGAAACATTGGACCACGAAGAGGAAAAGAGGGACGCAAAAGTGGAAGATGACGAAGCGACAGCCTCGCAAAGGCGACGGTGAGTGATGGACTGCTACTACTTGGCGACGGAGAAGCCGAATCTCGCGGGAAAAGTGTCCCCGGATCGGTCAGAAACGGTTTGCTCGGTAAACATAGTTACGCCCGAGTAATTAACGTTCGGATTAACGCGAATAAATTAAACGAACGTCCGACGTAACGTTTTAGCACGAAATTTTGGCAGCCGTCGCGTCGGTATCCTTTCTCGACTAGACAAAGAGGTTCAAGAGGTCTGTTTACTTCGGAGGTTCGTACGGATTTAAATCTTAAGTGCATTACTTTTATCGCGGAGGACATTGGTTCACATTGAAGAATTGTTCACTGCACAAATCAATTAACTCCACTTGTTGAAAAATCTTCGATTTAAGCGTCAAAGCACTCGGTGTAGTCGTAACTTTTTATATTTATAATAACTTTCCTGAATAATACAGATTAACACCATTAAACGACAAAATTTTCAGAGGCCAATGTACATTATTTCGTCGCGTTTCTCAACTTTTTTGTTTTATGGAGTTAATCGATTTCTGCAATGAACGGCTTAAATATCGTGGATGCACTACTTACTAATAAAGCGGAAGAAACCTTTGAGGAAACTTTTTAAGACACAATGTCGTCTAGTGCAAAGGGTTAACGGTGCTGCCGCCGGTGGTCTCTCGCGACACCGAAGTGGATTGGAGCCGTGGCACGGGGAAGCGATCTAGCGAGTCGCCGCGTCGCGCGTACTTGACCGAATGGTATTAATGATCGAGCGCGCGCGGTCGCGCCGTAGGTGCGTCCGTTGATGCAGGTAGGACGACTGGATGATGGATGACAGGGTACACGTCCGGTAAGACCGACCGTTCGTCCGTTCCTTCGTTTGTTCGTTCGCTTGCTCGCTCGCCCATCCGTCCGTTCACCCGATCGCGCAACAGGCGACAGTGATGATCGATGCGTAGCTGCCGTAGGTGCTGCCGTTGCTGCCGCTGTTCCCGCTTAAAAAGGCGAAAATCCACAAACCCGTTTCGTGTCCTTCTGCGAAACCTCGGGCATATTAGCGACTTTTCATCGCGCGACACGTCGATCCAGTAAAAGGCGCGAAGCCTGACCGCGAGAGGAAGTCGATAATCGAAGCCCAAACCGAAGACGTTCAATAACCGCTGGGAAACATTTCGTCTCTCGCAGAGCTAAGTACCAACGCTACCTGCTACCTAGGTGGTAGATAATGTATGTGCGCACGCAACTGACACCTGTAACGGTGTCGCTACTGGTGTTGATCTACCGTGTACTTTGGATCTTTACAATGGACGCATCTTTCTCGATCTTCGTTAAGGAAGAAATGCTTTATAGGGCAGAACTCTCTGGGAACTTTTTTTTCACTTTTTTTTTGTCATAATCCATTTACTGACATCATAAACTTAAAAACAAAAAATTCCGACTCCTTTCTTAGTGGCAACAATGTATTGTCACTAAGAAAGGAGAATAGAAATTACATTTCAATGACTCGTGGTATAGTTGTACAAATTAGCGAATTTAAACCCATTAGAGACTCATCTGTCGAAAGTTAAAGTTTGTCGAATACCTCGATGGACACTGTACCCTCGATATCTTATTTTTCATATAATTCGATATCAAAACAAGGAGACCTATATCGTACCCGAACTTTCTTGCTCGAAATCACTCGATGAATGAATGGGCTCGTCGAAAACCTCGCCGAACACCTCGTACGGAAGTATACATTTCGTACAGACCTGGTCGATCGTTCTTGGTGTGAACGAAACAGTACGAGTAACACTTCATGGTTTCTTCTCGGCTCTCGATGAGGTATCGTTGGCGCTCGACTCGACTAAACGCTTTGTTTGCTGAGAAGTTCCATGCTTAACGTTGCGGACGATTCGCGTCTGGTGCACGTTCCATGGGAGCATCTGGAACCGGACGCGGCGCGAGAAGAACCGTTCGAAGCGCGGATACTGGCGGAAGTGAGGAAAGGGTGTCGGCGGAGGGTCGAGATGCCGCGGGGCGACGGCCTGGCGAGGTGGAAGAGGAGAGATGACAGGAGGACGCCTTCATCACGATATCCGTCAGTCTTCTCCCCTTCTCCGTCCTCGTTCTTCGCCCGTAACCACCGAATCTCCTCATCCGACGCGTCTCTTTCTTCCACTCTCCGTCACGCCGCCTTTCGAAGTGTCACTCCTGTTACCGACTGCCGGGGCTGAGTCCGTGACAACAATAATTGTCACCGAAGTAACGTCACAGATGAGGTACAAGACAGACACAATGTCTCGCGGAAGTTTGCGTCGCAAAAAATGGGGTATCTACCTCACGAAAAATCGATGGTCTTGTTGCGAACCCTGCGCTCGAGAACGGTTGTTGCGACTAGGGCAGTCTATTGTATATAATTCAACAGCCTCCTTAAATGCACAAGTTTCTCTACGATAAATGGACAGTAACATGATCCGGGATCGGATATCTCGACGAGACAATGCTAATGCAACCATCAAACATTTTTTATTGTTACCGTTATTGTCGTAAAACTGTTACCATCGCATTCCTGACATTTTTCTGATTAAAACGAGACCAAATACGACGTAATTCGCATCATATTTACTACATATTGTCTCATCGAAATAATCCCGGTGTTGGTCGCCATTTTGCATGTCGCTCCGTCCTCTTCTTCATTCGCTGTCCTTCTCTACGCTCGAAGTTTGTTGGCAAAACATTAGAACATACAATATCGACGGAAGTAGGCATGCAAAATCGGAGACCCAAAACATTGCACTCGAGGTGTTTATGTGTTTACACTTGCCAGGTGTCGAGCGTCGAACGTAGAAAAGGACAGATAGCGAAAGAGACAGAGGTCCGAGTAAAAAAAAAAAACCACTCGACAGAAGCGTATCAATCGGTGAGCATCATATTACACCGGTGGTCGGGGCTACTCGGGCGAAACCACGAGCAAAAGAAATATGAATGTGCTGGCAGCGGGGGGTTTGGTATCTGAGAGACATACAGTGTCTCAGCCTAAGTGCAAATGCAAAATTTCAAATACGGAATTTTTGTTAACTTTGTTATTTAACGAGATATGATGGTCAAGTTTCGTTTTTCAAATTGGAACTATGTATTTTTTGTTATACCATGCGATAGTACTTTTCAAGACGAATTCATTAAGCTTCGAAGTTTGCTAATTTTCAAGGAGAAAACTCGGTTCGGTCCCATTGATGCAGTAAGCACCATGCGGTTCTTGAAATCGATACGGAGGGTCTCGATTGGGATTCTAGGCCCAAAATATCAGGATTCTTCCCATTTTCCTTCCTTGGACAATTTATATTAAATAATGCAATTTCCATATTTGAAATTTTGCATTCGGCCGATAGTTTTGGAGTTGGAGGTCTGTATCACTTAGGCTGGGACACCCTGTATAATGTGGGACACGGAGACCCCACCGATTGGGGAGTCCTATGCTAATCTATGCTATGTCAGCTACGAAAATGAATGTGAGGTTTGAGTGACATTGGTTATTGAAATCAATCATTGCCCCCTGGACTACATTGATGTGTGTTTTAGTGGACATGTGTTTCATTTTATCAACCATTTTCTGTTTGCACTCCTGCGAGTTGTATAAATAAGGGCCTCAAATTGTTATTATTATCCCTCTGAATAATTGAAAATTATTTTGGGGTATGGTTCATTACAGGTCCCTGTTGTCAGTTATTAAATATCAGGTAATTCGCGGTACCTTTGGTAGTGTAAATAATTAAACACATTTTTTGCATTACGAGAGTGCTCCGCGATATATGGGCAATATTTCAGAGATTGATTCAACGCCTAAAAACAGTGATAAAAGGTTGCGTGAACATATATTCTGTTTAACCTTGTTTGCGTGATATAGTGAGATTCGTGTTGCAATAATTCATCCTGTGAGCGAAGCTGGTACTACTCTTTCCTCTCAACTGTTTAAAAATCATGTTTAACATCGTTCATACCACCATTTCACGATTTTGTAAATCCTTTCGTAACGCTCTACGAGTCCCTTCGATTCATCTTTCCGATAAAGGCAAATCACGCAATGTAAAACGAGCAAACAAGCCAATAAAAACAAATATGATATACATTTGTATTTAAAAAATAGAATAATAGCAAATGTTAAAAGAATTTGCGCGTGCACGTTCCAGTGTTCCTATAAATCAAACCGAACCTTTGTTCGAATAAAAACAAACGTAATGTGTAACAATTTATTTACGACGTTTATTCCATTAAATAGTTATATTTTCATTTGCCCACTGTTGCAAGTTTTATCCTACGGATCAAATTGTAACTTTCGTTTGAACAATGACAGGTGAACAGCTGTTTATTTATTACTTGTCACGCATCAGTATATCTATCTTTTATACAGTATTTTTATCTAAACAAAAATTGTGTCCCGTTCATGACGTCAGTGTCTAGTTTACCAGAAATGTAGCGAGATGTGTCCGTACGATAGCTAGCACAGGGTAGGTGTAACGATAGTAAATAATTGGAGTGTTGAGACTCGATCTGATATCTCAGTCCAGGAATTTCAACATAATCTTTCCGTGTCCATTTCCTGAACTCATTCACGTGCCCAGGTGCTTGCTCGCGTGAGCGAAGCCGATGGTCACGGTGACTTAACCTGGAGCATTTATAATAATAATGATACCCTGCGTGCGCGCGCGTGTGGTTAGGCTGCAGAATTACGTCGGTTCAAAACATTCATCGGTATCTATCATTCTCGTGACTACTCATCATTGTAACGAAAACAAATTTTCATTTGCTTTAATTTATGCGACAAGTATTCACATTATTACGGTATTTGCTCCTCTGCATTCGAGTTGATTGCAGTGAACACGATACTTTATGGGATCTTAGCGATCGGAGTTTCAATCTCGTTTATGGTTAAAGGAGAACTATTTTGCTGGAAATTCGAAGAAGCGTTATTCCAAGAAGCGTTTATTCATACGACGTTTAGTTTCGGAGATGAAAAATTGAAATAGCAAGTAAACATGGCTAGTCGAAGAAAAAGGCCTTGATATCTTCTAGATTAGTTCTAGTATATTAAATAAAGTATTCTCAAATGGAATCCTCTGATCTCTAAATGTCAAAAAGAGGGAATGTAGCGACCCTCGATTCTCAAAGAACAAAGATTCCAAGCCGGTATAATCGGTGGTGGTGAGGTATTTAGAATGGATTATGGGTACGAGACGGCGCAAGTGGGATTGAAAAAGTCAGCAGAAGGGTGGCAGGGCGCGGACGGCTGAGAAGCGAAAAGATACGGGGGTGAAAGTGAAGCATAAAGAGCGAAAGGATCGCGGAACGGATGGCGCGCGTACGCGAGAAAGAGCGAACGGCCCACTCTATTTATAGAACCGGCAACAAACATGGAGCAGCTGGTGTCGATCCGTCCGGTTATCGTTTCGTTTACACAGCCTCTGTGTGTCGTGCCCCTCCGCGAAGTGGTCGCGAGAAGCAGCGAGAATCGGGAATCGCTGCGCTTCCCCTCCGACTCGAATTCCTCCCGCGTCAACTTCATCGTCACTTGCTTACCAGTCCTTCGAACTTATATCGCGATTCGATCAGGTTAAATACCTCGGTATAATCTTCATTGGGTCATATTTAACCCGAGAAAGGGAAGATTCTTTGCTCAAAAAGAAACGATCAAAGCTGTTCTATTCCAGGTATGTGTAAATAGTAACGAGACCTAACGATGTCAAATTCCTTGATCACTCTGTACCTTTGAACAAAGCAACATAGTTTTCTAAGAAATTCCATTGCTAAAGACATCGCTTGAATATTCAATTCCATCCCTTGTACGATATTTCATCGTGTTGATCAAGAATCTTATAAACAACCCTCCTCGAAAGCAGGTACCGAAAGCTTACGTTTCACTTTAGTCTCTTGCATCGTAAAGACGTTTATTCTTGGGTATTTTATTACCAATGATGCCGCGCGCAGACAATATCGCCAGATATACTTCTTCCTCATCCGATCTAAGCAACGTTCGATCTCGTCTCGATTCGGTTCGACCGCGAGCGAGGACAACGACCCCTTTTGATGTCGCACGCCGCGGGCCCGACGATACGTCGTCGTGACAGCCGTCAAAAAATAAGGCGCGTGACCAGTCTGTATCTTAATCCCGAAGAAGAGTGGATATCCCGCGAGAACGACCGACTGGCCGGACTTTGCCGCGAGAAGAGGCTCCCGAAATAGGCTGCCGCCACGTACGAACGAGCGAACGACCGCCTCACCGATCCGTCCTAATAAATATTGTGTCAACGTAAATAAGTGCGATGCCGCGAGGGAAGGCCGGCTGAGTGCGTTCAACGAACGAGCGAACGGTTCGGGAGAAGACGACACACAGACAGGGAACGATCCGTCCTCTGGATGACGGACGGCTGATGTACGGAAGGACAGGTGCGCGCAGCTCTCGATCTCCTCACCCTACGGCCAAGCTATTCCCTCTTCTAGCGATCCACGCGAACACTACCGTATGGCAATTGTCTCTACGAAAGAATTTTTACGCGTATAAATAAACATTCTACGGCTGGTAACATGTTATCGACCCGCTGAAGTCAACCCAACGTCAAATCGATCACTCTTCGCGATCGACATCAGAGATCGTGCTAGAACTAAGATATTTAATGGTCCACGAAAAATTAGTCGGGGTTTAAGTCATAATTTTGCTGGTGTTCGATTTGTTTGGAAGATACAGGATGTCGAAGTTCAAGATCGTTTGGAGATTGATGCGAAAACGGACTGTACGAATGAATTTTTATTTTCGAAAGTATCGATCGTATCGATCGTGTTCATATGTAATATTTTCATAGAAAAGAATTAAGATTTCGAATTGAATATTCTATTAGACTTGAAAATCGTTCTAACATTGAAAATATTATAAACAAGTTCTTAGTGTATAAATTTCAACCGACCGGTTGCATCTATGAATTTGATAAAAGTTATCGTTATTCTTAAAAATTCCGAAACATAGTAACAGTCAGGGTGCATATTTAAGATAACCAATTCAGGGGCTTGGTTGCCACGGTTAGCTGACCACGCCGTTTTCATGCTGTATTACTCGAACGAAGTCTATAAACGATATCGGCACAGATCTCATAGCCGCTTCAATGTTACATTTATAACTTTGCGAACGACCATACTGGACTCGCGCTTTGCCAATGATACTCTTTCCATAATAATCTAATTTATTCATATCAGTCTGCTTGTTCCTTAAACAATTAGTGACGCGAACGTGTGTCGGTGGAAACCACGAGAACGCGAGTCCATGTTTCATCGGAAAGGAATGAGAACAAGACATGGATCACTCTAAATGTCAGCGTCGCTTGATGGTTTTACGAACGCGGCTGAAATTATTGCACTGGGCTGAATATAGTGCCATCGTCGTTAAATGAGAATGATTTACATAAAAATTTATTCCGTGGTACTGGTATAACAAGAGCTTCTACTGTTACGGATTGGTACAACTGCTGCAATGCTAGCATGCTAATTGGTAGAGCGTTCATCCTAATTAAATAATAATTAGTCAAATAATTTCGGAGTGGTTTCCGGATGGTTTGCTGGCAGGATATTTAAAGTAAAGGTCAGTTCATTTGGAACAATGGTAACTGAGAAGAATATCCTTGGCGATTACAATCTGTTCTATACTCTGGTAATATAGACAGAATCGATGCTACTTCTTCTCAGCTACCAACTACGTATCAAAAACGGCAACATTAGTCACCCTATGCTTTGTAAACAAATTCGAAACCAGCAGAGCGTTGCCTTCAAGCCCCCCTAATTTGATGTTCCGTGTTGTATATTTCAGTTTCATCAAGATCCCTGACGTGGACCGCAAATAGTGATCGATTTGACGCGAACGAGCTTCCCAGCCTAACGCGTTTAGCGTGTAACCGCATATCAATGACGTCCACCAATCCAACCCTCGATCGAGTTCGGTGTCCGAAGTCCTTTGGCGAAGAATCTTTCAACCATTCGAGGAACGCCGAAAGACACGTACTCCGGTATCGATCGGTGAGTCCATCACAGTTCACCAGGCAGTTAGGCGGTCGGGCAAAGCCAGCAGGCAGTCAGTCAATCAGTCGTTCGGTCAGTCAGTCAGTCGTCGAGTCAGTTGGAGCGGGCATCGGTGCCGAAGGAAAGTCTAGAAACTGTTCCAGCGCGGTCGAAAGAGGGCCGGTACACCGAGGTCGGGGCAGATTTATGCGACACACATGCGGCAAGGCGTATAACTCACTCGCTCGCCCATAATATCTTCCCCCGGCCCCTTCGGCCGTCGTTTCGCCTCGCTTCTTAGCCCCCCAAAGGCATCGAGATGAGAGACAGATACACCAATACCGCCGAACCAACCCGACGCAACGATATTTATTACGAATTGGTCGGGATTACGTTGCGTCAGCGGTTCTCATCCATCGACGCCAGATCCGGGCGACATTCCTCGCGGCTCCAAGGTCTTCTCGCGACTATCCTCGACCGACGCGATCCGACGAAGAGAAGCTGAAAAATTGCTCGACGAATCGGAGCGGGGAAAATCAGGGGACGAAGAGAAGAAAACCGCGAGGTGAAGGACGAAAGAAAAGAACGATCTGCACGCGGGGTTAGCCTCTGCCCATGCCGAGGCTAGTTAGGTCGGGATCGCACCACCTTTGTTTGCACGCCCCACCTTCGGCACCGACGTGACAGCACGCGCGCGCGCGCGCGCGCCCCGGTGTACGTGCACGCACACCGTCGTCGCAGCGGTAGCCGTGGCATTATATCGTGAGCACAGAAGTAATTTATAGTTGCAATAATTTATTGGGTACCATGGGGTTTATACTTGCCTGACGTGTAGCCATCCGTCACCGTCAGTGACGTCACCTCCCTCCACATAATGACTACCTACGCCCCCTCCCCGACTCCTCCCGTCCGTTCCAGTCGTCGTACCCCCTTCCTGCCTCGGTTTGCCTCGTACACCCTTCTGCCTAACTAACCCCACTCTTCCTGACCGGTCTGACGATTCCTACGCTCGCGTCTCGAATTCCCCGACTTTTGTCCCGGGTTTCGACAATTTGCGCCCTTTCCACGCTGCCGTCCCTCCCATCCTCCCTAGGGAGTGATCCATCCCGAGGCTCGTTCGCGTATAATCCGCGACGGACGACGGATGACTGTCGCCTCTGTTCGACACGCTGACAGAGATGGTCCGCCAACGACACCTAACCAAGACTGTTTCGAGGGTCCTCCTAATTCTATCAAGAGTGCAACGAATTCTTCTCCGAGTTTCGATCAAGTGGGATCAACCTATCCTTTCAATTCTCTCATTTGAGAAAGTTACTTGTTGAGCACCACCTCTATTCAGAAAGAATCAACGCAATGGAGTTCTTATATAACGATAGCGTGTCGAGACAGCAGTGTGTCGCATAATGGTCACAAATTTGATCAAGAAGCTGGTTTTGGAGTAAGTATTCTTGTCGATGAGATTCACGAAGAATATAATATTCCTTAACCAGTCAGCAATGGGGTCCTGTTTTCAGATTATGCACTTATGTGTATTGTGAGAATGAAGCAATCGCTACATATATAAAATACTGTCGCTTCTCCATGACGAGTATAGTCATCAAACACAGCTGACTGGTTAAAAGGATTCGGAGTGTAAATATTTATTTATTATGTCGATATGTAATAATACACCTCATAGCAGTAAGTACTACGTCAGCATAGTATTTTTGATTATGAGAAACGGAGTACCTTGTTCGTGAGAGTAAAGCAACTCCGCGTCAATATTTATACTTTAACGTCACTTTAACATACCCTTCTCGGGGTTGATTATCAATACGCGAATCACGAGCAGAGAATTTTCGGTCGCAACTGGTTAAACTCAAGCGGGACGCTGGAAAAGAACGATGAATGGGATACAGTGGAATGAATTTCGGCCAGCCGAGTTATGTTTTCACAGCTGCCGTTCGCTCGAGTCGACGGACGCTACGAAGAATTATAAACAGTGGTAGGGATGATTCCTTACGTCGAATCCGACCAATAAATTTCATCAATACCCGAGACATTACCGTAATCGTTTTTTAATAGTACGCCTGTCTTTGAGAGTGATGTAGCGACTACGACTTGACGCGTACGTAAACACGAAGTATTTTTGTGACGGCGAATTGATAGCGACGTACCTATGACGTTATCTATGATGCGGATCAATTCTACGTAGTATTCATTCATAAATGCCAGAAAAGATAGTTGAAAATATTTGCATATCTTGGAAACATACATCGTAGTGCGCGTACGCGGTTCGAAATTTATGTTTCAATGCTTTCCTTGGAGAACAAAATCTCAAGTGCCGTTAGAATTTTGAGAATATTATCAAAATATTGTAATTTGGTTAACTTCCGATGTTTTGAATGTAACTCTACGGAATAGCTCCTTCAAGTCTGTTCAAATCAGAAAAAGAGCTCTCTGACTGGGATTCATGTATCGATAACAGACTTCTATTCGAGATTTCTCTACCAGCGCTTCGGATATTGATAACCAAGTGAATTTCACGAATTCGTCGACGCAATTTTACACCCGCAATTTACAATGGACACCCTCCGTAAACGTAAAAAATTCAATTTTTCGGAATTTCTGAAGAAAAAAGAGTATTTAAACAGGGACGATCCGCGATATCGCGCGTACGAGACGTACGCGCGCAAGGTGGACGAAGCGGCAGACGCGGGTGCAGTCGCAGTCACCAGAGGCGTCTCTTGATGGCTGACAGAGACGACGAGTCGGTCCAGAACTAGATATGCTCGTCACGTTTCTAGCTCGCCTCCCGCGAGAGGAGCGAGCAAGGAGAAACGACGGAAGGAGAAAGAGACGGCGGTGGGCGGCGGTGGTGGAAGAGGCGAAGGTGTCTCGTGGAGAGGGTGATATCGCGCGGTGTCGGTGCTGTCGGAGGAAGCCGACGTTGCGAGTGGAAATGACGTTGACGGGCGTTTGTCACTGTCCTCGGCAAATAATATCCAGCACCGCCCGGTGTATACCCATCCTATTACCTCCACGGAGCTTTCTCGGTGTGCACAGTCGAGCGTGGAAAAGAGGCTCTCGTACGGACGTGCGCGGAGTCGCGCGTGTGCGTGCCACCGTCCATACGCCCGCGCTCTTGCGCCCGTGTGTGCAACCGTACACGCGTATAATCGGTCGTGCACCGTCTACGAGGGATGGTCTTTCGGTGTACATTTTCCTGTTCAACGCACTCCTCCGCCTACGATCCTTTTCTTTCCGCTCGTCGACCCTCTTCCCCCTACTACACCTTCGTCCTCTCTCCGTCGCTCTTCGACCTCTCGTTCCTCGTTCATCGTACGCCTCTTTTTCTCCAGTTTTACGCTCGGATGGATGACCGAGCGAAGGGCGAAAGGAGCTGCGGTTTATCGGTGGAGACCAGTGAGTCCCTAATTAAATTCGGAATCGCGAACGAAATCGGAGGACGTTTCCCGTGACACGCCCGACGCCACAGTCTGAACAGCGAACGTAATGTTTTCCAAAGTAGGGGACGCGACCCTTACGGAACGGGGTGGTGGAGGCTTCAGAATTTGAATGGGACACGAAGGTACATTTGCAGAAAAATTTGGATCGATTAAACATTGATTTCTACTAATATACTGACGATGAAAGGATTACTATGAAAGGTTTCTATGGATTGATTTGTGTAAAATCAAATGATATTTTAACTGGAATTTACGTTCACGAATATTGTAATCATGTTACGAGACGTTATAATGATGAGTGTCGATTCACGATAATAGTAGCCGCCGTCGAGTTCTGATATTTAAAATTTGGAAATTATCAAGTTTGATCAAATAATCAATCTCCTCTGTTAAAGCATAATATATAAAAACGTTCAAACTGTATTTGTACATTCACATTTATGGCACTGCAATAGGAAACATTCCTCAGAAATTACTTGGTGTATTATACAAGTTAGCAATTTGTTCAATGGTAGAGAGTTTAAAAATAGTATATCCGGTCGAATGATATTCGGCTGCGATTATCGACCATAAAGTTGTCTGCTTTTGAAAATAAATGTTCAGCTGAAACGGACATCCCTACAATTGGCAGATACTGTCTGTCAACGACATTCAACGGGGGATACATAATTCTATGTACCTTCTCATAATTCATGGGGAATATTCAATGAGAAAAACGTAGAAGTCCCAACCAAAATATTTGCATCTATAACAAAATAAAAATCGAAGTCCACGTGAAATATTTGTTGAAAACCCACCTTAGGGAACCACCTACTTTTGGAAGATGTTTATAAAGTTAAATAACTTTCCGTCGAGCTGTTTATTAACGACGTCGTTAGGAACAAACATCTTCCTCTAAATTTTATTATTGATGACACTAAATTCAAAATCTTTCGACATATTATATTTCATATCATATTATATATTCCACTGGCAAATATAGATGGTAAACAATATTTAGGGGTGTCTATTATTTAAGGAAGAGAGTTTGAGAACCATTTAAAAGAGAGTAGAATACAGGTTTTCGATACAAATAAACAAAAGTAAAAACAATTTTCAAACCTTAGCCATTTTCGTCTACGACGGGGGAATATACTAGTTAACTCGGATTAAAAGACCGAGTCACGTTTTCTGTCCTGAAACCGTCCTATGAGCTTTAAAAGGTTAGGAACCATTGTTTCGCATCGCTTACAAAATATTGTGTCGCGGCTGTGTCATTCTGTACTCGACATGTGCCTAGCCTCGTCTGCTGCTTCTGACGAGTTTTGTGATCGCGTGAAAATTAAATATGCTTGCCGCGCCTCGGTAATTTTCATCGGGCGACAGTCGTTTTCCGTATGACGCGACGCACGCTCAGGCCTCGAGCGTCCCCATTAACGGAGCGGAACGGACAAATGACAACGGTAACAAGAGAAGTGTTAATACGCCGAAATCGAACCGTCGCACCCTGCATTGTCTCGCGTGACTGCGTATCCCATTAAGGGCTAACGATAGAATTTATTCTGTACCTTTCGAAAAATTTGTCTGTTCTTTTGCTATTTGTACACCGCCATGCAAGACACCAATCTTCTTTTTTGCATAAAATATTGTCGAGCAAATTTACCAGGAATTTCAGTGATGAAACCTCTAAACCTCTTGATTTTCATCCGTCAAATCCATTCTTATTCGTCGCACCGTGGCCGAGCATGACGCGCTCTTCCTCGCTCCTTGGGCGAAGAATAATTAAGGGAACTTATTCGGGCCGTCGGAACTGACGGGCGTTGCGCGCGAAGGAGGGTGACGGAATCGACTCGATCTGAGGGGTAGTTTTGCCGGGTTAGAAGGTGGAAAGGGTGGAGAGAGTCTTGGCGACAGCCGTCAATCGATTGTCAACCGGGTCAGGAGACCAACCTAACCCAACTCACTCCTCCTATCCTCCTTTTCATCCTGTTACTCCCGTACGTATCCGTTTGAACTCTGCACGAAACATCTTTGCCCCCCTCCTACGACTCCACCTTCTTCTCCACCTTTCTTTACCCCTCGATCGCCGAGCGATTCGCGTATCCTTCCATCGTCTACCCTCCTTTTCAGACCGCCTCTATTTTCGACGATCTCGAAAAAGAACGAAAGGACAGCGCCTTGGCAACGTCCGAGGATTAACGAGTAACGACGCTGCGGTCGATCTCAGCGGCGAACGATAATCGAAAGACGATGAACGAAGTCCTTTTGGTTCCGCTAATCGACGCGTTTTTTGGTTTCCCTTGCATTCCCATCGCCGGCCCGCCGAAGCACGAGCGGCTCGGCTGCTCGTTCCGAGGAGCCTCGAAAATTAGGGTTATTCGTAATTGCGGACGATGGAGAATGATTCTGTGCTTAATTCGACGGTGTACACCCACCGTGGCTCGCGTATAGTATAGGTTCCTCGCACGGAACTGGTCGCTCGTCTGACAATTTGTCGGGCTTACCGCGACATAACGATCTCGTGGCTAGTTCGCCGAATTTCGTCTGAGGTCGTAAACCGGGGGCTGTCATTAAGAGGCCAGTTCATCTGGCGTTGGCTCCTCGTTCCGAGCTTTCGTTCGACGTAAAGCCAGCAGGACGTAAGTTCGGACGCGACGGCGCGGCAGAAGCGTAGTACGGGTAAGTAGAATAGGACTGTTTGATCATGTACATCTTCACGTATTGCAGTCGATCCAACAAGTATTCGTACCTTTTATGTCTACCGAAGACGTTTGTCTAAATAGTCTAAATTGTTTTGATAGGTTTGATGTTTCCAAATAAATTTTTTATTATAAAAATATACACGTGTGTGAAGTCTATTTATGTCCTTATTTATAATGCATCATTTATTTGGAAACATCAAACTTGTAATTTAATTTAGACAAATTTCTTCAATAGATATAGAGGATACGAATACTTTTGAGCCGATTTCTTTTTTCTTCTAAGAATATCATCGCTAAAAGTGCAAAGGCTACATAACGTACGTCACAACTCAGTTCAACTTTAGAATCGAGAGAAGGAATAAGTTGAATTTAAATAATAAATGGTATACTTATAAATACCATAACATGTGACAAAAGTAACACTTTCATTTTTTAGAGGCAACACCGTAACAGTTGTCTTCCTTATAAGCTTCTCAGAAAAATCCTCGAATGCAAGGAATTTATTCTGACACTCAAACATTCGCGTGGACGACGTACTTCGGGTCAAGTTCGACCCGTAACGAGATAACACGCGTTGAAACTCGTCGGCACTGCTCGGAATAGAGGAAGCGACTGAGAGTCGCGTGGATCAACGACACGCTGCGAGCCGTGGAAGGGTAGATCGCTGAGGGGATGCTCGATCGAGCGTCGAGAATCGCGCGGCATTCAATTTGCCTCGATTAACGTTCGCTCGGTGACCTGCCACGGAGGTCGAACGCGAGACCGAATCGAGGGAGAGAGATAGAGTAAGAAAAGCACGATCCTTGGTGTCTCTTGGGTGGGAAGAAACTGGAATGAACACGGGTTGACGAGTCCTTCCAAATGACAGTTCGACGACGCGTCCATTTCACAAGTCCAACGGTTTATTTATTTCCTTTTCATCGCTTTACAGAATCCTCCTGTTTATCGATAGGTTTCATTTATCCATACACCTTCTTGAAATATTCTTACTCTAGTCATTAATTAATCCTCCGCGTATAATTATGGAGTAAACCATGGAATTTTTAAATGGTCTAAGATGGATTAAGATATAAATTGACAAAACAATGACCTCATCTATTCCTTATTAATTCATCTATATACTTCGCCATCTAAATACACGAGAATCGATATAGCTGGATATTAAATGGGTTAAAAGTATAACGTCCTGTTATGTCGAGTGTCGTTGGTATAATACTTCGTACGGTCTAACGTATCGACGTTCAGTAGGTTAATTTTCTACAAGAAATGCCGCAAAAATGTTTCGAATTTGCTAGTCCCCCGAGTAAAAAGAAATTTAGAGGAAAAATGATACCCTGATTTGAAACGCGAAAAACGCGAAGAACCACTGGCGCAAGTGGAGGATTTACCGGTGGGTCCACGTATACACACGTTCGCGTCCATGGCGAGGGATTCCGCGGAGCGACGGAGTAGGCAGCCGTCTAGCAGCCGCCTTGCCGCCTCCCCCACCGTCGATATCAAGACAGCCGTCCAACAGATCAATGCCGCGAGCGGCGACGACGCCTGGGCGTCCGTCGTCGTCCGCTCTTCGGACGGATTCCAGTTGACGGACGTGGCCGGACGCGTCCCGAATCGTTCCTCCACGGTTTGCGATCGTTCTAACCCGGTCGATTCGCCGCCGACGACTCGAAAACCACGACCGAGGGGCGAGGATAATGCGAACGACTCGAGGCAGAACGGTCTCCTCGGTCTCTCGTCGAACACGGCGGTGATCGAAAAAGGGTGGAGAAAGCAAAGCTTCGAACTGACGCGCGGACAGACGGACGAAACCACACCCGTAAGCTTCATTGCATATTCAGCGTGGAAGGACACCCTGGCGGGGATTTTGTCTTCGAGTCGACTGGGACGAAAGGTCGAAAGGCTGGAAAACGCGTGAGATGGAAGACGCGGCGATGGGAGGAGGAAGGCCTCGTGTCGGTGGGTTCATACGAGCAGTCACTCCTAGAGTCCCTTCCAGGAGACTTTCGAATATCGTCCCGGGAGCGGTTTATTGGTTTTGTCTCTCATGAACCTCCGGCGGATTCTCGAATCTCGCAGAGACCGGACGACGATAGCGGGATGCCGGAGCGTCCTATACGTGTAGGGTGCTGGCTGCGATTAAAGGGGGTGACGATCCGTGACGTCGAGTTATTTCGGAGCGGCCTGGAACGGTGCGCCGGGTCCCCGCGGTGGAACGAGAGAATTCGTAGTAAACGTATGTAGCTACCCGGATCCTTTCTTCGCTGGTACGACCAAGAGAACGCGAAACGCGCATTCCTCGCGTGTCCATTCTGTCGGCTGAGCCGAGTACACTGGACCGTGATGGAACCGACCTCCGCCCGAAACCTGCCACGCTTCTTTCCCCGGGCGTTGCTTCTTTGAACCACGGAGTTTACTTCGAAATTTTGATTCAGTCAAACGAGACAACACAGGCTCCGAACACGCTGAAATTTGCTGTGATGTAACTCGAGGCAATGGCCTCAAGCCTACTTATCTTTGGTGTACGTTTCCAACATCTGACCAACTGCCTTTGACGCGACAGAACCAACTTTCTTTGATCGTACAGCTATGACGACTGGAGATGATAATCGTGTAAAAGCATTTAAACATTTAGAAAATCACCCAAATCGAATGCGGCCACGATTGAATTTGGTTTATTTAAATGCGTAATTGTCACTCTAGTTATTGCACTGGATTCATACGCCACAGACGGCAAGTTCTCTGTTCATTTTATTCGGAAGAGTAATCTTTAATCCATCATCTTTCGTATCTATTTCTATATGGTCGACACGTTGACATTTACTCGCAGGAAAGGCGTTGAATCGACGCGACACGTTTTCGAGAAATTATCCAATTTGAAAATAACACGGCGAAGAACTGAACAACGGATAACTTTGTTATGTATCGATATAGATCCGACGGAATTCTGTCCACTAAATTCGAAGCAAGTTAAATCGGGATTCGTTAGATCGAGGTTTTATGGAACAGTTATATCTTTGGTAGAATGGGTTAACTCGGAATTAGAAACAAACTGTGTTAAACAATTCACATGACATTTGGTCAACCTGGAAAACATTTTGTAATACATGTACACGGCGTCACGCGCCTTCGATTTAATTTGTACTTGCTGGCGATACGACGCGAAGACGGCGTGCTTTCTCTTAATATTTGTTAACTGTTTGAGGTTTCCGTGGTTACATCGTACGCTGAACTTTTCTTACGTTTTACGATTAATCGCGTGCCGCTGACACCTGTTCGCATAGTTCACGACTTAGGTGTAACCGTCGTCTCATGTTCGTCGTTCGATCCACGCATTAATACTGCTACAGAATGGTTACATTTTATAAAGCGTTTTCGATACATTTTATTAACTCTCGATGTAATTAAAACGGCATTCGAGCCATAATAACCATAATTTACATGAACGACGTGTTTCATAGAGATCCGTGTCGCCTTTAACTCTTCGAGGCACACGATTTAAAATTAATAATAAAACTCAAGCTGTACAGAAGAAGTTTCGCCAATTTACCAATGCGTTTCAACTGAGTGAAATACTTGAAACAAAATATCAAAGCTATGTAACAAAAAATGAGGTTTTAACCCACCCAACCCCAAAGAGTTAAAGGAAATGAAAGAATTAGCAGGTACTTACAAAAGAATGAACAAACAACGAAAAAACGTACTTTTCTACCGCTACTTCTACTTTCTATTAAGCTTTTCTTGAAAGAAGATACATCTACCCAAGTAGCAGGAAACATTGCATTTATTACTCGGTACTATAGCTGCAACTCTCTCGCTCGTTCTTAGCTTGTGTATGCAGAAGCAATTATCCCAACCTGCTAACTATTCATGATTGTTTATTCCTTGGCGATTCTATTTCTTCGACGAATGTAATTTACGCTTAATGCTTGCATCAGTTTAAGTGGCTTTAATTGTTGCCCGAGGCTTCCAAGTAACGATCGATGCTCTCGTCAACTCTAATCAAAAAATCCACGCGTCGTTGATTTTTTTTAGTACATGCATCTATTCGCTCTCTTAAACATTCTCTCATTTTCTTAAACGAATTCTTATTTAAAACACTGCTTATAAAAGTTTGATCGCCGCGGTTCGGATGGTCCGGATATGCCTAAAAATTCGTCTCGATCGTCCGAGGAAAGGTGGAACCATCGACGTCGAGCGACCCACCGAAAAGACGTCGGGGTGTGGTACGCGAATCGCGGAACGCGAGCTTGCAGCGTCGAAAGAGAAAGAAACCCCTCTAGTCCTCTCTTTCCCTCCCTATCGGCTAGCGATTCTATCGTTCGCCTCTGTCCTGTTTGCCCGTAGGAGGTTGGCTCGTGCGTGCGAGGGAGGAAGTGTATTCGACGAGAAGAACAGAGCCGGAGGAGAGCGAAAGAAGGAGCGAAACAGAGAACCACGAGGGATCTAAAGAGGGTAAGAGGGAGAGGGTAGCTGTTTCATCTGTCACCTGCAGACGCCGCCTTCCTTTCCGTCATCGTCCCTCTCACCCGAGCGTCAGCCACCCCCAACGAACCCCCTTTAATAATAACAACAATAGAGCTGGACTAGCGGCGGTCGGTCGGCGTGGTGGCATGTGGACTGGGAAAGCGGGGGCGTAAGAGTCGAGGAACGGGGGGCTTGTGGACCGTGGAGAGGGTTTGGACGGGGAAAGAGCGGCGTGTCGGTGGAAACGGTACGGGTCACAAGACGGCCGTGTCACGTCCGCTTCCAGCCTCGACCCTTCTCCTCGACAGGTCCACCCCGCGCGTCAACTTCACCCAGGGATGTAGTGGACCACCTTGAGTTTAGCTACCGTCCGGACGTTCGATACCGTAGCGCGCGCAACTACTCGGGACCTTACGTCGCGCTCCTGTTTCGTTGTCCCACCGTTTATTCGTTTCGCTCGAATTTTCCGTCCCCGTTTCCTCTGCTCTTTTCGTCTAAACAGCGTACGAGCAACCCCCCGCCCTCTAATTCTCTTCACCTAGCCCGACAATTCGATGTAATTAGCCTTAAATAATATTAACGTCGATATCGACAATGTCGTAATTCAAGTACATAGTCAATCATTCGAATTAAATTTATGTAGAGCTGTGAAGTGGAAGTTTTATGTCAGCGATCCTAGTTTTCAAACTTACAGATACTACGAATTCAATCGTTATAATGATGTGCAAGCTGATTTAATTTGAAATATCGATTACGAATATTTACGAGAAAGTACGAATACTTACGGGACTGACTGTATATAGTTCAATAAATATATATCAAGATTCAAATGTGCCTTTGAATTTTTCTTAAAAATTGGCACGAACTTTCTGGGCAGCCCAATATGTATTACAATATTCGCCTTAAAGACTTCACCTTAAAGATTCAACCCCCTGGGAGGTCGCGATCCATAGTTTAAGAAGCTCGGCCCTAGCCAACCGATTTGGCTGGCTAAAACCCGTGGAAACGCGCAAGAATTGTGTTTCCTGAAGCGTGAGGGACTCGCCAACCCTGACTGGGCGCAACCCCTTCTCTCCTTTTAGCAACGTCCGTCCGTCGTTCGTACGGTTCGTCTCTCGCGACCCTTATTACGCGTCGCGGCTCAACTTCATCAGGGAAATGTCGCGCAGCTCTCTCGACCGGCAGCATTAACTTACGCACACATCCCAACGTCCCAGTGTTCGTGCACGCACCACGACTACGCTGATCTTCAAAAATGCCGCGGTGTGCGTAGATGCATCTGCAGTATTTCGCGATAATGGCCTCCATTCGTGGTGGGGACGTAACCCGTTGCGCTTCGTACAACGTAATACAACGCAAAAATATAATACCCAATCTAGTTTTTACTTCCCCAGCTGTTGAATACTGCAGAGGGTTGCTATTGGTCGAAATTTTCCCTCCCTCTCTTGGTTAGTTCGCATTTCTTGATGTTTCGAGGGTAGTTTAAGTTTGAATCTGCAAAAAGGGGTGGTCGTAGTACTCTGTTCGTACGTATGTACGTACATCCCCGTCCATAAACATGTGGACCACTTTTAATGAATAACTATGTATATGACATAAATCATTACTGTACAATTTTTTGTTGCTAAATTCTGTTTCAGACGCGTATTTAGTAACATCGAATAATATCAAACCCCCGAATCGTTTAGATAGAAAAGTTGGGGAAAAATGTTTTTTTAGATACTCAATTTTTTAGAAGAAAAAATATTCAATTAAATTTCAATTTTAGACCGTTAGGATAATTTATCCGTTTCCAGCTTCTGGACACCGTTGCCAGCTTCTTCGTACATTTCATTTCCCTCGTTTTTTTTTTTCTCTTCTTCCTTTATCTGCGTCAGTTATCGCTGGACGTCAAAATTCGGAAAATTCGAGCAGAATGCCGCAAACATTCGGGGGAAGGTGAAAGGAAGAGGTGAGCGGCAGCGGGGCGGGCGGAGGCGAGAGGGGAGAAACGCTGGTCGCAGACAATGAAATAACTGTTTTTGGAATATACTTTTTGCCGGGGAACTCGGTGATTTCGCGCTGATTCGTGACCCACGAACGCGTCCAGAGCATTAATCGTTCGTAATTTCATTCGATTTAATTACCTGGCCAGCGCGCCCGAATCGATCGAGGCATTAAACCGTCCAAACCCGGAGTCGAATGTTTGCATTTTAATACGCGCCGCTGATATTCTCCGTTCGCGTACACTTTTGCGCTGCCTAATGATAGGCGCGTAACGAGCGCGACGCTGCATCAATTAACGCCCGATAATTAGCAGTCGGAAAACGCGGTGTTCGCGGTCTCCAATCGGTATTTTTCGCGCGTTGCTCGTGCGTGTATCGGTTCGATGCATTGTCTCTCCGAGCAATCGCGATCGCAACCGCGTAGTCAGTTTTACTTCCCTAGTTGTACGATACTACAAAGGGAAAATATTGGTATTTGTTGAAATTCGCAAGGATGCTAAGAGAAAATCATCGAATACGGTAAATGGCACCTCTATGGAACATTGATACCGTTCAATTTTATGAAAATATTCTCACCTATGCATTTTTGTATGTAGGTACTTCTTTTTTTTTACATAATTTTCGTAAACACACGGTGATCGTCACTAATTTCAAAACCACAATATTGACAGTAGAAGTAAATGAAACCTGAAGAATGTAGAGAATGTGAATGCGTCTATACGAGTATGGGGAGTTTACAGGGGGTTTAAATTGAATTTCTTCCTAACGCCAAACGAAGGGAAACTGTAATGTAATTTCGAGCAAACGAATTCCATTGTTTGTATTTAATTTTCATGCCAGGAAAGTTTCGCAACGGCATCGCCAGTCTCGTTCGAACGAATTTCGACGCGGTTGGTCGTTCCTGTGATTTCGCACTCAAGACGCATACAATCGAGCGGTGTCGCGACGGAAAGTCGCGTGGACGCGTCGAAACGAGTCCAAGTTTCGACGTGTCGTCGTTCCCATCGATCGATAGGCTCGTATAAAACTGAAATAATTCGATGAACGCATAGGCGCGTGCGTGTAACGACATCCTCTCGCACCGCTGCGCGCACCGTTCCATTCTCCGCCCGCTTTTATTTTTGTTCCCCTTTTATTTTTTTTTTTTTTTTCGTTCGAAAGGTAATCCAATCGAGAACGATGATTGGATTGAATTATTAATCGAATGACGCGCGTGGTCGAGGCCGCACGCGCGTTTCGCGTACCGCGTCTCTCGTGACGCGACTAGACGAGACGATCTGTTGCGAATTACCATTCGGTGACCGGTCTTTGGAAGAGGTTAGACACACGTTGAGTATACGTTGTCACTGGTTGAGATAGGGCAGAGTGGTCTTCGAAGCTAAATCTTCGAAGCTTCGTGTTGCAAAAGCTTCGCTCATCGTGTTTAGTCCTGTCGGTTTTTGATTCTTCTTTAACAATAGAATATAATTTTCTCGATATTTAGATTTATATCACATTCAATTACGAAATAATAGCCGGTGACACGTAGTCGCTTCTGTGGAATATTGCCGGTCAAGAATATGTTACGAGATGATTTTACGCGACTGATGAATTATAAGATAATCCAGCCCCGAGGTTCCTGATCTCTGGCCTAGCCTGCAGAACACCGTCGATCGTTGAGCTGGTCAAACAAAATTTCCTCCATTGTCGCTAGGAGCGAATCTTCGTTTAAAAATAATTCGAAAACGACGGATCGATGGGTGCTCGTGTTTTTCTTGTTAGCCGGATCCCGTGAAAGTCGTGGTGTAACCAGCGACGACGCGGAGCGCCGATTCCGGGCCGATCGATGGAGATACACGCGGAAAGCTTTCTCGCAGTCGATGATGAAATTAAGGCGAGCTCGTCTCGGAGTCGATGGAAGGCTCCTGAGAGGTGGAAGACGAGACGGGATCAAGGGAGACGGAGACAGCGCGCGAAAGATGGACGAAAAGTAAGAGTCGACGACGAGAAGGGATCCACGGCCACGAAAGGAGCTTTGTCTCGATCGTCGACGGCCTTGAATAATCTCGTCCTCGGAAATTTGATCGACACCGGTCAAACGGGTCGACCGGACTTCAAATACACAGGTACAGCGCGCGGTTCTCTCTCGGCTCTCCTTCGTGTTATTCTCTTTCCGTCTCTTTCCGTTTCTTCACGGGTTTTATCCGTCGGCGCGTCCATCTCGCCGCGTCCCCGTCTCTCTTCGTGTCTCGATCTGTCAGACGAGGCCCACGAAGTAGGTAGGTGGACGTTGGGGAAGTCGTTTCTGAAGACGAACATAAGCAGAAGCAGAAGGAGGTGAGCGACGGCGGCGACGATCCCCAAGTCTCTCCCTGGGAGAGAAGCTGAAGCCCGAACGCCGCCGTGAGAAGGCACGCGGCCGGAATAACTCGGAAAGTGTCAGAACGATAATCTGACGGCAACAACGTGACTGACGGGACGGGACGTACCGTCCACTTCGCGTCCACTTGGTCTTCTCTTCCCTCTGGCTCGCCGTCTCGCTCCTCTCGCCGTTTTTCTCCTCTCCGACAGCCACGCCGAGATCGCGACAGCCGATACGCGTCGATCGCGCCGCGGAAGAACGCCGAACCGAAACCCGCGCTAATGGTTTCGGGGCGAAAACATGAAGCTTCTACTGGACACTGGCAAGAAAATCTAGTGAACGAAAACGTCCACGTGAGCCGGGATACGGTAATTCCTCCCCGAACACATTCGCCCACGGAATTGAAGAGATCGAGTCATTCGGTTGTCCTTGCTTCAATTTTTTCTTTAATTTTTACCGTCCTGACCGATGCGTGGCAGATAACATAACGACGTATCGATGCGTCCAAAGTTATTCCAGTCGAACAGAGTACAGAATCACAGCCGAAATCGTTTTTTTTTTTCGGTTATTTTGATTACTATACACCCATGTTTACGATATCGTACGAGCCGTTCATTGCACAATTCGATTAACTCCATGAAACAAAAAGCTGAGAAACGCGTATCAATCTCTCCATTCTGTATCGTCGATGTTATCTACGTGTGTTGTAAATACAGCGGTGTACATAAACAGAAAATTACAAAAGACGAAAGCAACTTTTGAAATCCCGAGAGCGTTCGAGGTGTTACATATGCATTGGACACGACAAGAAATATAGCACAAGATGTGATGAATGTTTACAACATGTTCGCGATACACGTGCAAAATTGAAAGAAATATTGCATGCGTGCATTGTACATCGTTAGAGTGAATACTGTTCGTTTGTACTTCGCAAATATATATTTTACGTGTTCGGTCATTATTTAGGGTTAAGCTACGAAACAGCGACTCGTTGGAAGGTTGGAACTCGCCGTTTCACCTTGACTTTTTACTAAATGTCAAATGTCAGGTTTGCATGTACTTGATCGTGCATTTTTTTTTTTTTTTTTTGATAAAGTCGTTAGATATTATTGTAATTCATTATTATTATTATTATAAGCTATGAATCTATAATTGAGAAAGCAATTTACTTACTCTACGATGCAAATCATGTTCCGTCTGTCAACTCTTTCGTACAATAATATTCTTTCTGAGCAAAAGGGACGTTCCGAGCTTGAGACATTGAAACGGTACGCAATGTAAGCATCAAAAAGATCATTTTTAATTTATTTCAATAAAGATTCGATTCGGAAGAGAAACAGTTTTCACAGTAGCAATCTTTTAGCACGATACCAAAGAAACATTATCATACGTGAAAAACAGTTCACGAAATGGTATGGCGTAAATGTAACGTAAAAATCCAACCCGAAAGTTCCTTTTAGAATGCGTACAGATGCAATTTCGCTATGGGTTAGATTCGACTAGATGTCCGTCGTACGTGCGAGTGTCCGTAGCTCGAGGATTAACCCTTTGCGGTCATACACGTGCGTCCAGTCTGACTCGACGTAGGAGTTTATGACGTAGAATACATTTGTGACGGTTACTACATACGAGATGTGCACGTTGCTTGTCAATTTAAAATATAATAAATGTCTGGAAGCGTAGTCGCGACAAGCATATTCTATTTTACGTTTTGAACTCTATTTAGGAGCTCTTCGATGGAAACGTGCAATTAATACAAGTCTGGAACGTAATTGCTATATGTTCTGTATGCGTTCACAAAGAGAAGTATGTTTAAACCGAGAAATTTACGAGGTTTTTATAATCAATTTGATTGCGTTAATGGAATTACTAACGCAAATAGATTCTAGGAACAGAATTCTAGCTTCAGAATTTTATTATTTTCGTGAGTGCTTGGTATTAGGGACGGAAAATGTTTATCGGTCGCGAATGTGTTAGCATTTTTTCTTCTCATTGCTAACCTTTTGCGATTGCTAACCTAGCCGTTATTGCTATTATTGCGAACCACTATTTCTGTATTTATGAAATATTTTTTTCCCTAAAGAGCCTATTCGATCCGTAAATAAATAAATAAAATACAAATATCGAATGTGTCGACTCCACCTCAACTATTTTACACCCAGTTAGAACGAAAAAGTAGCGTTCAGCGAATAGGCTTGTTACAGGACCCAGCCCGAGGAATCGCAAGTGGAAGAAGACAAGCGGTGGTCCACGCGAGATCGGAGGCGAGAAGCGAGACGCCTCAGCGATGAAAATATGCGCACAACAGAGGGGAAAGGCGCGATTCCGAATCGAGACCCGGTCGAGAAATCCGAGCGTGGTCCAACGGTGTCGTTTCCGAATATTAATTCCAGTCCCGTCGTTCCGAGTCATCGTCCGAGTGCGCGGGTCGAGACAAGAGCCAGGTGCATCGAGACGGATCGAGGTCGTCGCGACGAGGATATTAATTGCGATGCGACGCGTACAGGAGAGGCGAAAGCGAGGTCTCTTCGATGGCTTCTTCTTATTCCCATCGTGTCGCGCCGATTGATTCCGACAAGCATAAGCAGACTGCGTGTAGTTGGAATAATTGACGGCGATGGAAACGCGTCGAACACTCGACGAAAACGCCTCTTCCGATCGTTACCCCCTCTGTACTCCTGATTAGACTGCGAAAATGGCCACGAATACCCGTTAGATGCGCAGGTGTTGTAAACTTTAGTCCTCGGTTACCTGACGGTTCTATAGTTCGCTGCTCAGGAATTGACGAGGCAGTTCGCGATTGGCTGTCGCGTAACAGCGACACCTTTACAGGACACATATCGAGATAAACTGACAATGAGAGAGCAATAGTAACTATTGGCGTAGATAGTCAGTCTCATAAGTACTCGCACCTTCAATATCTGTTGCAGAAATTTGCCTAAATTAAATTACAGAACGAAGCATCAAAATTCAATTTACGCGTGACGAAACGAATGTCGTCTTGAAACGATAACTGGACACCTGGTATAATGGAATACGTCCGACCGTATTGGGCGGTTTTCGGTGGACAGTGGCCCAGCGAAAGGGTTAAAAAATGTTCCTGGTCGCGAGACGTTTCCTTCCACTCGAGGAAGAGGTGAACGCGAGCCGGTGAACGTAAACGCGCAAGCAAGAGCAAAAGCACCTGGACGCTTTTGACGCGAAGCTAGGAAAGCCTATTGTGCCTCGAGTTTGAAAGGCTCACCTGGAATCGTTGGACGCGATAGCATCTAGCGCGATGGGGCCGTGGGGAATTAAAAATGAAGGAGGCTCCTTGCCGCCCGCTGGCAGGTGGAGGAGGACCGTATTATTCGGCGCGGTCTTATCACTCGTCCTCGCATAAATCCAACCCGAAACAACGCGCGAGTCCCTGCCACGACTGTGCCCCGTGGATCGCGATCCACGAATCACGGGGCGTGTTACTCCGGCTCGTTTCACGAGTATCCCGCATCGTCGTGCATCGTCCTGCTACTTTCACCCGTCTCGTTGGAGATTTTTCTTCGGTAACAGGACGGACAATTCCTCGACGTCTCGACAGACGCCCGTCGATCACGAGTTTTCCACTCCATCTCGGCCAAGGAGCCTCGAGTCGATTCGTTCCAACCATTTTCAACGCGATTCTGGAATACGATCCACGTACGTAACTATTCATCGTGCCATAAGTCGCATAGCTACGGCCGGTAGAGTTTGACCGATAATTGTGCGTTCGATCGAACATTGAAGCATATATTGGGATGTTGGGCGTTTCCTCAAAGACTCCAAGGGGTCTCTCTACTGTGACGGGTTAAAGATTCTTTGATAGTTTAATATCCTAGAAACGTAATTCCGAAAGGATTTAGTTGAAATAAAAATATTGACAAAGTTATATGCCTTGAAGTGGAGTTACCTGAAAACTTCTGTGTTTCAAGTTACTGAAAACCACTTTTTTTTTAGTAAAGTCTAACGCGTTGGAACTCGTTTCCCTGAAAGACAGTAATCAATAAAAATCACGCTCGGTGTTGTACAGACCGAAGTAACACTCTGTAGGAACGCATGTTACAACTTTGTAGCCGTGGAACGCATACTAAAAGTAATTCCCCGTTACATAAATAAATGAATAAATTGTAAAGTGCATGGAGTTGTTGTAAAACCTGTCGTACAGCGCGATCCTGTTGCGTGGCGGTGCAACGCTGCCATAAAAACTGACGTACTACAAATTTGACGAACGACAGGTTGAATGGTACACTGCTACTCAAAAGTTTGAAACACTTCTCGATCTTTAGAATAACTGAACCTGTATTTATAAGTGCACCAGCATTTTACGAAAAATATTATTCGTTTCTATTGAAGGACTATTTTTATTTGGCGTTTCGATTTTAAAATTTTAAAATTTTCTTAACGATGATTTTTTAAAGTTTTTAATATTTCAGGTGTACTCCTGACATACTATTACGAACGGGAATATTGTGGTACTTTGAATTAACGTTTAGCTGTTACTTAAATTAATGAAATGGTGTACATGGAACACTATTTTCGTCAAATAACTTGTATCAGTCTTTTGAAATTTAGAACAATCGCAAATTATATAAAATGAAAATACACAGCGGATATCGTAATGATTATACGAATGGTCTGAAACTGGCGAGTATTCGAAACGATGCGATGCTCATAAAAGAGTCAATTAATTTTAACAAAAAGACTCACTAATCTTTTTATAAATTTATGAGAACGTGAATGACCGAAGCATGCTGTTCGTCGAGAATACATTTGTCCGGTACTGTACATAAAATAATAATGAAAGTTTAAATTCATTGGACCTTCGCACCAGAACATCTGCATTGCGGGGAAAAAACCAGTGGAATTGCACTTTGTTCACCGGTTTACGTATGCAACGGATCAATTTTATTCGATTAAACGAATATAACGCTCGATGTAAATCAGCATTGGCTAACAAGCTACGACGTTAACTGATTTAAGGAACGTGGAACTTTATCGGAGATCTGAGATGATGAATGTTAAACGCATCAAAACAAGTGAAAATAGCGCATACATACTATTTTGGTACGAACAATCGCAACTTGCCGGTATAGATTGAAATCTCCGCGGATTAATATATCCAGGACAAATTGGTGACCCCGATCGAAGGAATGGAGATAGTCTTCTTGAAATGCCACAGGAAGTAATTAATAACTTTCATTATATGGGCTGCAAGCTACATATTTCATATTATGTATAAAAATAATTGATTATTTTTTATGCATGAATTCTTAACCCTTTGTCCAAAGTTATTCCAGCCAAGTAGTTGAGATATTATTTATATATTATGGAACAATGTTCACTGATAAATCGTGTGTATGCATCGAAAATGCTTACTCGTCAAAGGGTTAAGAAATAAGTCACCTATGCTTTAACATTGATGCTGTTGAATCAATTTAATGCTATTCAATCCTATCGAACTCTAGGTATCCTGATCATTTTTTTTTTTTTTGCAAATGTACGAATATCGAACACTGTAACGGAGAGTACATCCTAATACTCAAGCGAATATTTTTCGCTGCGTGTATTTTATAAACCCTTGACAATTGTACCCATTGGCAGATTCGCGATGGTAAAATTGGTGGCGTAGCGAGTATGTGATTGGTTGTTTTCGACACTTTGACGGCTGCACGTTTCAATCAAAGACTGCTACCTGCCGGCGGCGACTTTCGCGGGAGTTTTAATGTAATAAAAGCTTCCAAACCGGTTTCCGATACAAAATGTTTAAATTTACATGTTACTCCCCATGCTTTCATCATTAATACGTTTCGAGCTCTATAACTTTGACAATTTAGTCAAGGTTTATTCGAAATCTCGCGCTATAAGTATTTATACAGTTACATTATAAGATTCCGAAAAAAAAAGTGAATGTTCTGGTCTAGAAAAAAAGCAATTCCCTTTACGATTTACATATTTCATAATACATTTACAGCATGTCACGAGAGTGTCAACGACACGTTCGAAATCCAACTTTCCAATGGTGGTTCCCTCCAATCTTCGTTTTTATACTATCCATATCGATGCTCCGATTTCGGCTAGTAAATAAAGATGGATTAGAAAATATCCTCCCACGCATAAGAATCTACGCGAAAGGTGGAACAATTCTGAGCCACCTAACCCTGAGCAATTACGAGTTCTAGGGAAACATAGCGTCACGCCAGAGGTGACGCATGAGGTTTGTTGCCTGGCGAACACGCTTGTACTCATTCCATTATTTCACAAAGAATAAGAAAAAAAAAAAAAAAAAGGTTTGCCGACCCTTGCTCGAGCCCGCGACGCAGCCAGTTTGGTCGCTTTCGCGATATCGCTTACTCGTGCTTACCCGGTCCTCCTACGGTCGTCGACGGAAATAGACGATACCCGCGGTAATAAATATCTCCGTATTATAATTAAGCCGCGTCGGAGAGTGTGGGATACGCGTTATGTATGAGAGACACGTAGATGGATGGACGGCCGAATGTACACCGCTGTCGCGACCGCGAGGCGGGGAGGAGATGGCGCGAGACGCGACAAAGACGGAAAGACAGCGA
The DNA here is from genome assembly GCF_026225885.1 of Hylaeus anthracinus. Classification (NCBI taxonomy): domain Eukaryota; kingdom Metazoa; phylum Arthropoda; class Insecta; order Hymenoptera; family Colletidae; genus Hylaeus; species Hylaeus anthracinus. Next base: position 14,091,086 of record NW_026533254.1, read on the forward strand.
GAGTGTCACGAAGACAGGGAAGGCGTCTCTTCTCTCGTCGCGATCGCGATCGCGGGGCAACGATGGCGCGCTTAGCAACCGTAACTCGTCGTAGTTATCGGTAGTGGACAGTTATATCGACGCGGTTGGTTGGAAGTGTGGCTCAGGATGGCGCAGCATCGGCGAGCTACGAGCCGAGGAATGAGCGCGGCCTTGTCAGCCCGTCCGTCGACTGCTCCTTGAGTGGCAGCGATTCATTCCGCTCTCCTTGCACTCGCGGGCATCGTTCCGCAGCTCCTTCCAACTCACCTTCCTACGAGCCAACTCGACGCGAACCGGTGCTCGGCGAACGACCACTCCGCGATTATGATTACTAAGTAATCGGTAATCCATGATCGATGGAAATTATGATTAATGAATTAAACCTGATTAATCCCGAACGATTACTAATTATTCATCCGTGATCGGAGATTACAAATCCAGTTTACGAATACCGATTGATCCGACACTCGCTGACTGATTACCGCGAAATCAATAAGGAGCTCGTCGCTGTAAGTAGTCGCTGCTGGTCTCTGTCGCAAATCCGTCCACGTTTTGCGTCGCGACCGTGTCTCTTCTCTTCGCGAACTCGATAGACATACCATTTCATAGGGATTTTCGTTTTTTTGGATATTAACCGTTTGTTTTTCTTGTTCGTAAAGAAAAACGTATTTCCTTATAATGAATCAATATTTTTTTTTTTTTTTTTTTTTTAAACTAGAACCTTATATGTTTTATTTCTAATGTAATATTATGATGTCTCCAACGTGTCAAAGTTTTTGTCCCTTTTAAACGACGTAGCTTTTTCGCATTGTAATTAGACCGCAACGTGCGATAATTGCTGCGTAATTGCGGTGCAATTATAATGATCGATAATTGATTGTACTGAAAGAATTAATTATCGTGTAATTACCGCTTAGTCAGTATGCAGTCGCGATCGTAACAAATATAACCGATAACATTTGGGTGAATTGTGCTTAGACTCGCTCCGAGCGATCAGGCTTTCCCGAAGAACTCTCGCGTGATCGGCAACGAGATCGGTGCGCCCTCTGCGACAGTCGGTTCGCGTCTACATTAATTTTCGATCTGCATATTTTGCCGCGGCGACGACGCGTAATTGAAAACGCGAAAAAGGAAAACGCGAGTTCTTGTACCGGTATAAATTGACGATTAATCAACGTCGCTCTGTGGCGTATGTAAACGCATCGACTAGAAAACGAGATTATTAATCGATCGGTAAGCGCACGAGATGTCGATCGCGATAATGGAGAGAAGAGATCGCCGCGAAAAAGTACAAGGACGTCCAGTTCCACCAACGCGTGGCCTAATTATTTCGTCGTTGTTGTGTCGTCCTCGTCGGCGAAATAGTTAATAAATTTACCAGCACACAAGACAGGTGCGTGTAAGGATTTGGTCACTTTAGACATTAATGCATGTACCTCTGCGTGCGTTAAACTTCGTATGACTTTTTTCTCTCAACGCGTGACCTATGCAACTGCTTCGTCGCTGTCGTCCTCGTCATCGAAATATAGAATAACTTAACAAACACGAAAGATAAGTGCGTATATATTTTTGAATATCTTCTCGATACGTGAATACAACTATGAGCCAAATTACGAGTGTCTAAATGTTTAACACTTGTCTTCGAATTAAATCGAAAATATCACCCAATAAACGAGGCTTCGAAGAAGGCTACTACGTCAGTTTCTCGCAACGCGTGGCCCAATTACTTCGTCGTCTTCTTGGTCGACGCGGTCGTCTCCGACGTTCGCGGGGTCGTGGCCGTCGTTGGAAAGCCCGGAAGGACGAAATCAACTGCGGTCGACGATGTCAGCCATGGCAGTTTCCCCGCAAGTCGGTCGTACACATTTTCCCCGTCTGTCCTCGGTCGCGCAGTTCGGCCAGCAGCCGCAGCCGGCTAATATCTCGTTCTTTTGTTGCGTTTCGCGACAATTCGCCTGCCTACGCTCGCAACGAATTTCGGGCTGATTATTCGGGGCGGTGGAGTGACGTCGGTTCGCTGGATTAAAATGCTGCTAGTAGGACTACGCGCGGAAACACGAAGGGGGAGCATCCAACGGAAGAGGGAGAGCACGCGAAATGTTACCCTCGGGGAGTAAAGTTGCATCTTTCTTCCTTCCTTCCTTCCTTCCTCCGTCCCTCCCTTCCAACCTCCCGTCCTTCCCTCCATCGCGTTTCCACCCTCCGATTTTCTCCTTTCTTCGTTTTCCCCCGTTTCGGTGACGACTACCTGTATCCGTGGACGACAAACTGTCGCTATCTCTCGAGCAAAAGTATCCTCCACGCGAACGTTCATACATGTCCCAGATCGCTAAAATGCGACATGACTACAGGTTTGTTCATTGATGAATTACATAGACACTAAGAGGCATGTTGTATCGTGCCGTGATGTACGCTGTATCACCAACAGGAAGTGTTGCGAATTGTCCAAATTAAACGAAAAACTTGAATTTTTAAAGCTTCGCGACATTTTGTCACTGCAAGTAATCGAAACGATGACCATTTCCAAATGTACTAATTCATTTCCAGCATACCGAGCGAAATTTGGAAATCGAAGTATCAATAATGTCCTGAACGTTAAAAAATAATAACGATGAAACCTACCCAACGTGAAAATAACCTACGTCCATTCCACAATTTCACGCGTCGCGAATAGTCTCCTGTTAGAAGATTCTGCGCCGAATGAAACGAATAGAAATAATACGTCCCCGCGAGCGATCTTAAGAAGAATCGGCTTGTGACGCGAGAGAAGATCGACGAGATTAGCGTTTTTACGAGCTAATCGAGCTCGCCGCGAATAACGTATGGGCACGTGCGACGATTCGAGGCGAGGATTCCATCGGCGGACAGGACAGCTCGGTGATAATGGTAAAAATTGATGAGTCGCTTTACGACCGGCTATAAAAGCGCGGGGGGTCGGGGACAAAGAGTACGGAGACTTACGAACGACGAGACCAGAACAAGATTGGCCGAGAACATGAAACAAGGAAAAATAATTAGCTAGAGGAAGGAGAGAAGAGAGAAAAAGAAGTGGAAAAATGGAAAGAAACAGACTAAGCGGATTAATTAAGTTTTCTGGGTAAGGAGATAATCCGAAAACTGGCTATTACTTTTCTGGAATAAACTATAATGGAATAACATCGAATAGAGTTAAAACTTTCAAATGATATACAGATAATTCTTTACGAATAAGAATAAATTCTTCAAATTAATAAATGTATTAAGAAAACACAACACGCTAGATACGCTAAATACGCCAGACATAGACCTGGTGGCTAATAACCTTACAGTTGATGCTACCTCGACTAAAATAACCAAATGACTAAATATGTTGAACGTGATGTTAACCTATTCACTACCAGACAAATATTAAAGCGTTTTGCCTTGGGCGCCAAGATTTAATACAGATGTGTAGTCTAGGTCATTATTTTGATAATAAAAAGTGATATTAAATTTGTTGCTGTAAAAAGAAAATTTACGTTCTTCTTTTGCAGTAATTACTGACTCAAAAAGCTATAAAATATAACTTGAGTAACAGTAATCAATTTGAACTACGAGACATCTCGTAGTTGGCAGTGAATGGGTTAACTTGAATTTCAAATCAAACTGGGCGTTATCCAGCTATCGATGATTTTCCTGGCTTTGATACCTTCGATAAAAACACTTTAGCCGTGAAAAATGCGTGCACGCGCGCGGCCCATGCTGTGAGAATCGTTTCCATCGTTAACCTCATTCTCATCGCGTTTCGAATACAATACAATCATTTTGCGCCACGCACACAATAGAAGCGGCTACGGCTTATCGTTCAAGACCGCTCGCGGAAGCGCCGAGCGAAAGGTTAATCCGGATCGGTCGTTCGTTGAATCGCGGGTAGAAATAAATTACGCTCAGCACGTTTGTACTTTGAAATTATCCATTCATTTGTATATCTCGACTTGGACGCAAGCAAGATAACGATCTCGAGTCTATTCCACCATCTTCCCCTTTGCAACAAGGTCGGAGCGATTTCAACAAATCAACGCGGATCTATCGAGTACTTTCAAAGTGTCACAGTTTCTCCCTACCCTTAGTTTCGAAGAAATATCCTCTTCGCTTTTCGATACAGCTGCTTCGAATCGTAGATGAGCGAAATTGTTATCAGTTTCCTCGTGGCGTTCGTTTCGTCGAGTAAGAAAATTTTTATTAGTAACATTTTAGTTGTTCGTTATTGAACATTGCATTCTTTAATTGAAATTATAATTCTTATTTAACGAGCAATGGAAAAACAGTTCGATTGTTTAAGTTTTTTATTAAGACGTCTCGGTTATCGTACGTTCTTAATGTACGACACTGTTTATTCCTGAAATTAATTAAGTGAAATAATAATTTGATTGTTTTTTATTAACACTAGCTTCCTTTTATAATGTTATTCACGTATTACATCATTCCCAAGCCGCCTATTACTTTTACTACCGTCTTACGCTTCATCTACGTATGTCTGACTAGATACGGTTCACGTGTCTTATTCTACTTACCGGCGCAAGTCACCGCGCTCTATTCATCTATCGATGTCACTACTGTTACTCCTATTCCATGTGTACATGCACGTGTCTGTGATTACGAATTCATACCCTCTTGTAAATCTACACAATAAATATAAATATAAATAAATAAATAAACAAATATACCTCATTTTCGTAGCGCGACAGGATCGGTTACGAGTCAACGAAACGTTGACAGAATTCTCTGTACTTTATCGCGTTTAAACTTAAAGGCAAGCGGGCGTAAATTGCAAACTGCTCGCGGAAAGGATGGGCGATTAGTACCGCGAGACGACGAGGTCGGTTTCGGAAGCCAAAGTACGTCGGAAGCTCGTGAAAGGCGAAGATGGGCCGAGAGGCTGCCGTTGGTGCGTTTTACGGCGGCATTAAGCATCGCTTAACGACTCACGCAAAGTGCTCCCTTCCCTCTGCACCCCTCCAACCGTGCGTGTGCCTCGCCGTGGCCTCTACACCAACCATAGGCCCACCGTCCACCTACCCACCGGCGCCGGAAATGGTCTTTCCCGTCCCACCAGATCGTCTTCTCGCCTAATTAGCCAACATGAGATGTTCCGAGCGTATAAAACAATGGAGACCAGGAACGATTTTTGCTCGACGCGACTGCGAACGATTTACTCTCGAGACCGAGTTCGACGAAATTGATTTAAAAATCATTTAATTTAAACAAAAAAATATTGTCTCTATGATTCTCAAAAATATGTAATATATATTTCAGTGGAATAAAATTCTAGTTTCACGGAATCGGAAGCAGAGACGGATCAGAATTTTATTCGATTGCTAAATCACAAATAGGAACTCTGTGTAACGACTTACTCGCAACGTTTATTCGATCGAACGCTTAACCTGTTACGCGTTTAACATAAAATCTAGTTTGACTGCGTAATTCACATTGTCGTATTTGCTTCATGAAAATATTCGTATTCGTTTTATGAAATTCTAGGATTATCCTTAACAAGTTACTCAAGAAACGAATGAAATAATTCTTTGGAAAATAAAACAGAATCAAGAGATGTCCCTCCCGTCTGCTACTTTTCGAAGGGAACCTTCAATCTCCACTCTTGAGCCTTACAAACCTTTCGTCCCAGTTCTTCTTCTAATCTACATATTTCTGATCAGGAGGGAGTTGGCTGACGATTAGCGAATCGAAGGAGACGAAAGTCCGCGCCACGGAAACCCAGAGGGTGGAACGATCGAGCGAGCCGAAGGGAGGACGTCGAGGACAAAGTGCGGGATCGAACGTATCCGCATCAGAGATCGGACGTCGGCCGGTTGAGCCGAGAAGAGTGTATAGATATAACGTGCTCAGGTAGACAGGTTAGTACGCGGTGCAGCCGTAGGACGGAACGGTAATAGAAAGGGGAAGGGGGAAGTTGAGTGGTGGGAGGAAAAAGGGGGAACGGAGAACCGCGGCGGAGGGCACATAAGTCCGTCGCTGACATCGCTGCAATCCTCGCGTCGGACTCGAGTATCGACAGATATTTAAATGAATATTCCTCCACTGTTAGGGATCCGCTCTTTGAAATCAAAGCAGAAGGTACAACGGTTCATTTAGACGTCCGCCGATATTCCGCGGCTGCCTGGACCCTGGGATACAGGATTTCGCTTGTCACGTCATTCGCGGGGGCTATCGTCGCGACCTGCAACGACCCTCTGCTAGGGGCTATCGGAGACGGGAGTCGCGTGTCCCTCGACGACCACGTTTGTCCAGCGCACGCACGTACCTTGCAGACGGTTATCCGCTCGCTCGCGACTATCGCTCGATATCTTTCGACTTGGGAGACCCACCAGGTGCCCTGCCGAGGGGAGCTCTGGTCGTGTTGTGCGTGGTATTATCCAGAAGAAAATACAAATAAACATCGCGACGACGCATGTGATTGCAGTTAGAACGGACGCTTTCGATACACGTGTTAGTGGAATGAATTTAATTACAACGAATCGAATGACGCGAAGGAAACTAGATGCGTTTATCGCTCCACTGGGTCGGCGAGCTCGGAGGTGGAAGAAAATTCAGTGGTCTTTGGACCTTAACACATTCGCGATCGGCAGATACTTTACGTTTCTTTGGGTGTAATTTCGCAGTAGTAATGATTTTGGTACAAAGATTTTTTTTTTTTTTTTTTTTTTTTAATTATTTTATTTAAGGTCACATCAACTTCAGGGTTAATAGTGACCACGTTAATATTTACAATTCGATTGCAATGTGTTCATTATTCCATATTTAGTTAATAAATCTATTAATTGAAGAAATTCGTTTCTATTATTGAGAATCATTGGTACAAAGATTGTTTCGTTCATATGCCACGAGCAATGTACGAAAATAAAAATATTCGTCTGCTAGAAGTATCATCGTACCGACTAGAAACCGAGTGCAGTCTTTAAATACGTAAGATAAAAGTTACACAAGTAATATATGATGGAAATAGCGAAGATGTAACGCAGAAATAATTAAAGTCATAAATTACTAGTTAAAAAAACAACTGGAATGTAGATAAACCCGAGATGTAGAGATACACAACAAAAACATTGTTGCAAAAACTTACATTTTTACCATGTATATCTACATCTTTAACATTTATCTACATTCGTCCGCAGTTACTGTCGCTATCAATTTACGTCTTCCTTACTATCTTTATCCTATTCTCGCTGTCTTTCTCGTATTGGTCACTTTGGTATTTTACTCGATTAAACCGCCGATCGTTCGGTGAATGAAAATACACCTTTCGACTTTCCTCGCGTGGCACCTCGACGACGCAGCGAGTCCGCGAATCGAACTTGTCTATATCGGCAACGTAAATCTCGAGCTCCTTCTCGACAAAGTGAAAGCTCGACCGCGCACCGCCTGCGTCCGTTCGCGTTGTTAGACCCTGGACAGCTATCGCGCGACCAGGTACGAACACACGCGGATATAGATTATCGCGTCGAACGAACAACGATTTCCCATCAAAACGTTTTCGCTGGATAACTGCGTCGGAGAAGTCGTAAATCAGTCGCGCAGCCAAGAACTCGCGCAGCCTCGCTCCGAGTGGAAAGCGACAAAAGCAAACCGCTATAGTTCCGCAATTATCGTTTCGTGGATCCTCGACGGAGACGCGCGGAATTTTATTCGACGAACAAACGATCTCTACAGCGGTTTACTCGCAACGTTAACTCCATCGAATAGGTACTCGAACGAGTTAAAATTGACAATCAACAGTTATTAGGCGATTGGAGAGTTCTGCATTTCGTCAACAAATTTTGTAAATAATTTCCATTGATTTTCGTATGATATTCTTCATGTAACGTGTATTTATTTATGTATTTAATTAGACGATCAAATTATAATTCATTTTTTAACGAACCTATTTGATTTTTAACCCTCGAGTGAAGCTTGACAAAAATTTACCGAAATCAGAAAATTCGGACTGCGGAAGGTTAATGCAAGTATACATGCATATTCACGCACACTAATGGATATATGAACTACATTACAAATGAATTCGTTCAAAATAAATTCACTTGATTGTACAATACTTTTCATTAGTAAACCACCGGATGATGTGCATTCCTTATTAGTGATTCGAAATTTTTATTTAGATAAAAACGTTAGCCTATGCCTGGCCCAGAAGATCGAAACCAGTTGCGTCATGTGCCCCGTGCGCCGATTACGTGTTCGCGTACGTCGATCCGTTGCCAGCCGCAGGTGGAACGAGGATTCCGTTGTCCTACGAGCCAGACCCAACCACCGTACGACAGAACCAGGAGCGTCGCATTTTTTACTTTCCCGCGAGATTCGAGCGAGCACGCAGCAATAAATCTCCTCAAGCGTTCGAAATACTCGCAGAGCCGCACGCACGTACGTAAAACGCACTTACGTTGCCTCCAATGTTAGCGAACCACTCGGGATCGATAGAAATGAGTGATCGAGACCTACTAGGGTCGAACAACTAGAATTTAGAATTCAGAAGTTCGTCACGACCTCTAAAAGCTCTTTATACTACGTACAAGTACATACCGAGTCACCTTGTATAAATATTATTCAATAACGGTTTAACCCATTCGCTGCCAACTACGAGATGTCTCGCAGTTCAAATTGATTGCAATTTCTCAAAGGATAAGTTTATAGCTTTTTGAGTCACGAATTGATTGGAAAAGATCGTACATTTTTTTTTAATACAACAAATTTAATTTCACTTTTTGTTATCAAAATAATAACCTAGATTACACATTTGTATTAAATCTTCGTGCCCAAGGCAAAACGCTTTAAATTTGTCTGGCAGTGAATGGGTTGATAGATGATCTGCTGCAACTATCCTACTCACGAATCTGGTAATAAACTTATTGTTAGGGTGAAAAACCACCCATTTGTATTTTCACACTACGCGATGCAAGACAAGCGAAAAGGTACTGGAATAATCTACGATCTATTCGTATTTTGCATACGTTGCAAGTATCATTAAAACATTGATTCAGCGACAAATAAATACGTGCAATTGGGTATGCGCAACATCCAGAACAGATCAGCAGTTATTAGCATATTTATCTTGGCGCAGTTTGAAAGAAGATTCCAAGTATTCTGGAGGTCATAACACAACTCATTTAAAGTATATGTTAATACGAGTTTTAAAACTGTGGACAATGAAACATTCGCGACCTTGTGGTTAAGATCACTGATCTAGATCGACGTAGCCCCCGCATCGACACGGATGAACAGTTCCAAAATAGCGTTCATCGAACCTAGCTGATCGCGTGATCCTTTCACGAAACCTCTTGTAGGAGACCACAGACGTGACGATTTGTCATACTATGAGTTGACCTGTCACACGTTACTTTTTCCACACACGTCATCAATTGTTCGATCAATCTTACTAAGAAGCTGTACGACTAACCATAAGAAGAAACACACATAGATGCAAAAAATGATGAAATACTTGGAAAACGTACGGCTTCTCATTTGAATAAGAAAAGCGCTGGCCGATTCTTGAATTTTCCTGCGGTTATGTGATGCGCATTGAATACACAGGAAGTGATTTCTGTCTTTAATAGCCACTCGTTGACTTTAAAAAGAAGAATTGGATTGCATGAACAACGACGAAAATAGCAAGTTCAATTTCGTTTTACTCAACTTGTACAAGGAAATAAATATAGTTTTTGTTAGCTATTATTGCAGCGTACTTCAAAGTAAACAGGAAATTTGTAAATATTCAGTAGGTTGGTGAAACTATGCAAATGTCAAAGAATCGAATTAAAAGTATTAATAGTACCTTTTGCAAATTTTTTTATTTTTCGAGCATCCGTTTTAGAGAAACAGTCGCTATCGAAGTTACAGAAGAGAAGAGTCGATATTAATCAAATTACGTTGGACGTAAGATTGCGAAATGAACTTTTGAATTTTCCATTTAATCATTTAATAAGCAGAGACAAGAAATGAGGAGAAACCTTGATGGCATTAAATCTTTAGAAATAAACATTCATTGCTTTTTTTCGTACACTTTATGATCCTGAATGCATATCAATAACTACATAAGCGAAAAGTAGAGTTGAGTATTACGTAAGATATATCGAGTATTCCACTGCTGTTACACTTTAATGTACTTGCAAATCTATACCTCTGTTTCAACGTTGAAATAGTACAAAGAATCTTTCCAACTGGCCGCTGAATAAGCCATACGTTTCAACCTGTCCTTCACCAAATCTGCTGTATGCTAGATTTTATAACACGGTGCTCCCATTCAACGCGATCTCGACATAAAGTAAGTCGTACAACAACCCCGACATTTTTATACAATTATCGTTCAAATAGTCGCATCGCAGTGACTATGTACAGATTAAGGCAAATATGCGAGTCATATGTAGTTCTATAAAACCGCTTAAACTGTTATGTAAATTGACGGATAAAAAAATACTATTTCTGCTACATCAATCATGGCCATCTTTTTCTTCAAAACGTTTCCTTCGCCTCGATGATAATGAAGTAAGCAGTATATTAAATCAGCGTTTCTTTTTTATTTTTATCCTTTTTCGCGACAGTCGGACATTAAACATTCAATCCATTCAAACCTTTCTGAATTAATGTCATTAGCAGTATTGATTACTTATTGGTTCACGAATTATACCGTTTCCTCGATTTATAATATGCTATGTTCGACAAATGGCAAGCAAACCTGGTCGTTTAAAAGTTCATATAATATAAAAATGTAGAATTTCAATGAAATCTTTTAAAAATGTTAGGAATTTTCGAATAATTAAGTTTTGTTTTCTCATACGCTGATTCTTACTTGGAAAAAATATTCATCGTACTGCTTTACACATTCAAATCTGAAAAGGACAAAATCCAGAGGTCGAAGCTTTAAATTAAGCAAAGTTTGCGTCGAACAGGCCCGAGCATCATGTCTAACCCTGCTGCTGCTGAGTCCGACAAACAAGAGCCCAAATTATTTTTGTCTATCCCATAAACAATCGTCCTAAACAGCTACGAATATCGAATTTCTAATAATCCTACTGTGGAAAATCGTTACGTCTGTGGTTCGTGTTCGAGATGAACGATCCAGACCACGAGTTGCTATTCCATGCGACAACGACGACGCTGAAAAATAGGAAAGAGAGGCGCGCGAAGACGACGAGCGTCGCGTCGTGACATCGGAAGCAGAGGAAGATACAAAATGAAAATTGCGTGCGTGCGTTTGATTCGTGCGTGCCAATATGTTGCGTTGGAGAATAGATATTTACCGGTAAGATTATCGCCGCGTTGCTGCGGCCACCGAAAGGAAGGCCTTGGCTGCTGCTTGCTGCGCATGTCTCCCGTCCGGTGCGGCGGCTGCGAGCCGCTCGCTTTTCAAATGATCGGAGACCACTACTTACCTGAAAGAGAAAAAGTTACAACGGTCAGAGAAATGTCCTTTTCCGACCGCGATTCGTCGTCTATCGGCACAAGCATCGATTGCGAAAATACAATGGTACGGAGCAGCCATTTTTCGTATCTTTCCAAAGGAGACATTATTGACATAAGCATGTGTACATTCTGAACATTGCTAACAATGAATAGAATACTCGTGCCTTGTTTCCTTGATATTAGTAAAATAAAATTCAAATTTGTCGTTCCTTTTTGTCAAACATTATTTCGATCATTCTTATTTCTTCCTAAAATCAAGTAATCCTTACTACCGGTAAAAAAAAATTGATTCCTAAACGTGTCCTCTAAATAGGACAACAGCACTTAACGGGTTAAAGTGACGGGTAGGAAAATTGACTTCATTGCCCAATTTATTTCATTTTCGTTCACGGCCATTGATATTGAAAATTTCTGTACAATAAAAACATCGGTTAGCACCCGTACGATATTTACCGTTAATTTCAAACAGCACCTGACAGATCGGTTTTATTTAAAAAATTAACGTTTCCTGCGTGTCAATCAATGTTGGCTTACTCTACGTTTCGATAAAGCTGTTGTAGTATGAAGTAGTTACAATATCTTCAACGCGTATTTTTTATTATTGCAGACAAATTTCGTACAAATTTTACGAGTACCAGAAAGGCCATTTCGAACATTGTCCTTTAGTTCTCAGCGACACGAAGCCTCGAAGCCCTCGAAGCCCGCAAAAAGATTTCCGCCCCCTTGGAAGCGTTTTTCCAAAGGGTGGCTAGGATCGCGCGCCCACGACCAATTTTTCCCCCTTTCCCCTCGATCCCTCTCTTATCCGCCCGTTAACAGCAGTCCTAACCGGCCGTATATCTTTCCAGCGTACGCCCTCGAAAACGGCCGCCTTTGTTTTAGATATTTATGAGGCGTTTTAATTCGCGCGCCGCGTCACCCGGCGTCGTTGGGCCTTGGTCGGCGTCGGTGGGCGTCGGTCGGCGTCGGCCTGGCGACGGGGGGCGCAGGGGAACGCGGGTCAACCGAACGACGAAACGCCGTGAGCACGGCAAGGGGGATCCTCGCGTTAAAGCGCTACCACCGCTGGGGGTGTAGGGGTGGATGAGGAGGTATAATAGGCATAAGGGTGCTCCGATAAAGCGGCGACCCCGCTCTTTCCCTTTCGTCCCTCCCGCACCACCTTCCCAGACGCAGGCCATAAGCGCAAACAAACTCTCGCTCGTATATCTCGGCTGAATGGTTTCTACGTCGGCGTCGCGCGGCGGGCTTCGCGCTGTATCGCACCGACGCGCGATGCGACACCCTTCCCTTTCGTTTTCCCCAACCTTACAGTCGCGTTCTCCGCCCTTACACGCGACGAGAAACTCTCCTTAACCCACATTCCGCGGAAACCTATCGGCGAATCGGTCGATTTTCCACGAGCTACGAGCTTTTCAATGTTTCTTTCGGTGACACAGGGGTCACAGCATTATTTGCACCTGATTAATGGAATTACAGTCTTGGTGGGGTATACCGCAGAACTTATTCATTAGCCGCGTGTACATACTTAGGTAATTGTTAGAGTCCTCCCAACACATTTATATTTGTGGATTTTTCGTGCGAGAGCTATGTATGCTCCGACGTGTAAAAATATTATCATATTCGTAAAGAATATCCTTAAGACATTCGCGACCGACAGATACTCTATATTTCTAAAACCTGAGGACCTAATCCAGACCTTACCATTCATGGGATCAAGTCTGTACGTTAAGAGAAATCGACGAGTCCTCTACCACTTTGCAATCCGAAGCTTCGTTACTTAGATACAAGCAATTGAAGTTTACAGATAGAATTCTTGGCGCGCGTCCAGTCAGCTGATCGCGTGCTGCGCGTACACTTCAACTGCTTATATCTCGTTACCGAAGCCTCCGAAGTAAAAAATGAAAGAGAACTTTTCAGTTCGTTTTAGGATCAGAAATTAATCTTAGGAAGTGGCTCCACGTTTATGTCATGGTTTGTCATATCTATTATGCCTATTCTAGTCTACGAATACCAAAGAAGATTTTCACGATTCTCTCGCGAGATACGTTTGAAAATCAATCCTAGCTCTTCCGACGGACATCAATCTATCGCGGGCCGGACCTGGCCCGCGGGCCACAGTTCCCAGAGTTCTGGGCTAGCGTTTCCCACTGACAGCAGCAACTCCTACGTTCTCCCTCTTGCATCCCGCAAACCCGGCACGAGGACGTCGTCTCACGACACACCAGAGACGTTGGCCGCACTGCCGCTCGTGTTCTTTACGTTGCAGCCGAGTTTAACGGTAACAGTACGTCACTCTGTCAGCCTCTGTCTTTCTCTTCGTCCCTCTTTCGGGGGGTTCGGGTTTTCTCGTCCCATGGTCTTCGTTTCCTTCGCCTTTATCGTTCCGTCGCCCGTTTCGCTCGCTCGTCGGGGAATTTTCGTGTCCGTCCTCGTTCATCCCACTCTTTGTTCCCTTTGCTGCGCCAAGCTTTCTCGCTCTCTCACCGTCGCGCTCTCCTTAACAGCCTTCACTCTCTAAAAGCCTGGGTGTGATCTATGGCGGGACGTTGCGTCACTCGGGGAACAGATGCAGGGCTCGTATATTACTCGGTCGTATCTACCCAGGGAAACGGAGGGGGAGGAAAAGTGGACGACAGGGGTGCGAAGAGTAACGTTGCCGCGCGGTCAGAGGAATGGCAAACGGCGTGAATCGTTCGGCCTTCGCACCGACGTCTTTCAGCGGCCAAGATTTGGACAGTTCCGTAAATGGACCGAGAAAAATTTACGCCTTGGTGTAGGAAGCACGAATCAACGGGAAATTTCGGGGCGTACAACCGGTGGCGTTGACTATTCGCGGACAGGATGTTCTTCAGGAAGTTCCGTGGGCACGTGGTGGAAGGATCGCACTTGAAGATTGCTATATTTACTTGGGAACTTTGGTTTAACCTTCTACGGACCGAATTTTTTTTCTGCAAACAACTTGCAGAAGATCAATTTGATATTACAGGTCGATGGTGCTGCCAACCGTCGTCAATATCGTTATTGGTTATCGGAGACATTATATGCAGTCAGTCTCATAAGTATCCGTACCTTTGTTCCCTTTGTCGGAACTACTTTCAAAGATATTTATTTTTCGACTCGAACAATCCATCTGACTCGCTCCTTTTCGGCGCCTGTACGCGTATCCTCAAATACATAGATTCTCGCACCTATCACTCTGTACATTAGCCAATCATTCGTGCTTGTCACCTGTCGCTCGATCTCATTCGTTCACATTCATTCGGCGCGCGTTTCGCACTCGTTTCAACATTCGCTCGCTACACCTTGTACCTATGTTCATTGAAAAAGTTTCTTTAAATTGAACGATAGATGTCACGTTTCCAAATGAATATTTCATTATGAATACACACGTGTGCAAAGTTTGGTACGCGCTGAATTTGAATTTCGCGGGCAAATGACGCGCGGATCCCCATGACGCACGAAGCGCGGATAGAGAACAGTTGGGGACGTCGAAAAGTGAACGCGCGGGTTCGTGGAAACGCCGGCCAGCTGTCTACGTTCGAGCAGACCAGACCGTAGAGAAAGCGCGCGGAGGGATGCGGCGGGGAAACGGGGAGGGCTCGAAAACGCGCGTCGGCAGGGTAGACACTTGGAGAATCCCATAAATCAGGTCAGGGTTGGCGACGGGGGTGGCTGCGCGGCGGTGGTTTCGAAGGGAGGTCGAGGGTGCCGAGCGAAGTTAAGGGGGATAGCTACGACTCGGAGGGATCCGTTAGGTAAAGGTCGACGCACAACAAACCCACGCCGTGAACGAGGAACGATGTACGAGCTCCGCGCGCATGCTCGTAAAACGTTTGGCGCCAATTCCATCCGCCTAGGATAGCCTTCCCGTTGCCTTCGAGAACGACCAGATCTTTTCGGCTAATTCTGAAGCGAACAATCGGGCTCGTTGTTGCTCGCGATATCGAAGGGTTCGTTCAAATGCCAATTACAAGATAGCTCGGTCGCTACAAGAATGTATTAATCGGTTCATGATTACATAGGGAACATAGTTGTAGTATAAAGAGCAATATTAGACCAAATAGTAGACATTGTTCAATCCTTTAGTCTCGCTTCTTTTTTTTTTTTTTTCTTTAACAACGAATTAGACACGTCGTGTGAAAATGCGTAAGGAATTTTATACTCGACTATGGCACCCACGATCATATAGTAAATCGTAGGCCAAAGGGTTGACAATATCTCAATGTTCAATTGGATGGCAATCGCAAGGTTGGCTGTAATTGAGTTATAACTTATATCAAATACGTAACAGTCAGATGATACACGTAGTTCGTACATTGAGTTTCGCGAAAATTCGCGTGTGACGCCTTCGCGTGGCGATCGATCGATCCGACCGAATCGAACTCGAAAAGCTCGAACGTACGCGCGGGATCAATACTCGGGAAAAAGAGGAAGGCGCGAACGGGAAAAGAGCGTTCGAAGAGGGGGCGCAAAGAGAAAAAGAGGAAGACGTTGAAGAAGCTTCGGAGGGACCCCAGATGGAATCGGTGCAGTTTGGAATATTGGATAACGTCGGATCGTGCGAGAAATCGAAGGGGAGTGGGGGCAGAGGATCCGTGGCAGAGTGCGAGCAGGGCACTATTTATGACGCGTACGTGAATTCTTGGAACAACGGGGATACGGCGTGTTCGTGTCACGCCGTTGCCGAAGAAAAAGAACGATCGAGGTTCACCGAGGGACTCTGGGGGCGGCTACGGCCCGCTGCCAGGGTGGTATCGTAAAACCGAAGCCGACAGGACTCCGAAACGCTCGATTCGCGGCGACAACGTTGGTCGACGTTGCGGTCCAATTTTTCCAGTTGCAAAAAACGAATTCAGCTGGGGAATGGCGCGGGTTCTGAGTCATAGTTCCTGGGTTAGGTTTCTCGCTCGATGGGAATCGATAGACGTTTCGAAGACGCCTTTCGAACATCGTACCAGCACGAATTTTTTCCTGTTTTTCCAAATTTAATTTTATCTACACGAAGCATTGGAAATTGAAAGAAATCCCAAAGAAACGGTTTCTATTTCATAGATTATTAAAAAGAGTCATAGAAAAATAAATGCAAATGAGAGCCCCTTCCTATTTTCGAAACATGAATTCGAAGCAAAAAGGGGTTAAAAATAAAATTGTTCTTTCGTTCTAGATCCTTGATGAGATCTACGGTAAGATCGATCGGATGAAATCGTCTGATCGGTACCGAAGCCTCGACTAATCCGTAGACGCGTCTAGTAGAAAGTTAATACGCGCAACGATCGTGGAAGTTTAGGAACCGTAGCTGGAGGAAAGTCTGGAAACGAACGAATTCGAGCCGTCAGCTCGGAAATGTCTGTCCTTCGCGGACGTTAAATGTCTTGGGGAGATCAAAGCACCGAGAGACGGGGAACGGAGCCGAGGCTTCGATTGATTCATTGGACGCGCGTGCCTGGTTTCAAATCACCAGAATAGAATCCGCTGCCTCGGAATGCCAGGCTCACGGCTAATCCATCGAGCGTCTTTATTGCTCCGCGACATTTATAAAACGCCTGAGAGACGAGGGCTCCCTGCGATCGCGCTCATTCGTCACCGATTATAAATCGTCAAGTCCCCCCCTCCCTTACTTTTTGCCACTCTTCCTTCCCTGAAGCTCGCCTCGAGCATTCGCCCCGCTTGCACGCGTGTCGTTCGATAACAGGCGTGATCATTTATTTTTATATCAATTTTATCTGTTTATTTCGTTGATAGTTTTGTAAAATCGAGTACTATTCAACTATTGCACAGAACCAATAAGAAATTCAAATTGTTTCCATACGACGAGTAATGACACTGTGTTTAAAGCAATAGTTTAACGAAACTCGAGGTAATTTTTACCATTTTGTTTTAACTAGGCGATCTCCTGAAGTTTCGAGAACTTTCACGCTCCACCTAGACACTTCGTACGAAATCCAATTTTTCACCGTCTAAACTTTACTTCTAAAAGTAAGTATTGAGTCTCGTGATCCAATTATTCATGTTATTTCTTCCGTCAATAATTATCGCGAATAATTCGGACACGCTTCTCAGATTCTGTGCAGTTTTTCACGAGTTTATACACCGTATTGCATTACAATACATATTACAATTACTTCATTGTGTGAGCAGTATCGTGTACCATTTCATACATGTACATATATAATGTTTCGTATCCTGTATAATTGCACATAGACCCCGCTCACAAGTATGTGGACACTTCCTTAATAACATTGAATATGCCACTCAAAACATATATGATTATTAAATACACATCCAATATACACAGAATTTCCTAAAAAAAAAAAGTTGTATAGCGATAATTTACGGTATATATATTAATTATTCATTGAAGACAATAAATGTCAACATATGTATTTATGAACGAGGGTGTATACAAGAACGTCAACGAACCGTTTTCGCGTGTCCTGTGCAGTTAGGCATTGTTTCAGTGTACGGTCCCCGTGAAATAAGTCCGGAGGTCGAAGACGGACGGAGCTAACCATGGGAGATAGCTACCTGGCTCTGCTGGCGTTTCATCGTGGAAAGTATGGCGAAGATAAGGCGCGCTCGTTGCGTCGAAACGTCCCTGGGCGGTCGTCCTGGATCGTCCCGAAACGTCCCGACGTCCCCTGTTTGAAACCCTCTCCCCCTATACGTCGTAACGACCACCGGTCTCGTTCTCCGGAGCATCGTCGAGTCTGGCGCAATATCGCGCCTGCTCTTCCTGCCGCCGTTATGCGAGTTTCGGTGTCTATAGACGAACAGGACGATGAGAACGCGAAGCTAACGTCCTCGCGAAATCCTCGGCTATCCGAACCCTTACCACCGTTCTCTGCCTGTCGGAGGATAGCACTTCGCGAAGGCAAGAGGAAAGACGGCTAACCTCGTGGGTGGGAAGCCAGTTTAATACTCGCCTCGATGGCCCAGTGTTTCTAGTAATTGGGAAGTTAAACAGCCCCTCCGACGTGCACCTCGCCGCTTCTTCGCCCGTTACTTCCGCCCCTTTGTGCCCAACGTTACCTTCTGGCTTATTCTCTTTTCGCGGAGAACGCGCCTGGTCGAGGAGGACTTCGATACCGTTGGATTTTCTTGCCTTGGAACACTGAAATACCACGGTCACGGAGGAATCTTCTCCGAAAGCTCGACAGCTTTAATTAAGGAGACGAGTCTTCTTTCGTTTCTCGTCGTGGTTGGTCGTAAAATATCCAACGGGATATGCTTATACGATCAAAATTAACGCGTTAAGGCATCGATGTACATCGAGTAATATTAACCCTTGGAGTGCCAGAGGAAATTTTCCTCGGACGACCGTATGCAAAAGAAGCTAGAAGATTCTGTTTTATGATCGAAGAGGAATTGTATAGAATACATCCAATTTTTTTTATTTCAAATTAAATTACACACAATCGCAGTTGAACGTGAAAACTGATGCCATTAAACGTTCGCTACACCTACGCTAACAGATGTATTCCGTGGAAATTGAGCTCAATTTCCATCGAGTCCAAACACGGGAAGAAAAGTGCAAAGCAAATTAGAATTCCCATTAGCGAAAAATATGTACCATCCTTTTCCACGATCGCGGATTGGGAAATGATCGCTGGCACACCATGCGCGACGTCTCCGGAGACTCGTCGCGTCGCAAATTCGCGACGGTTGGCAGGTAACGCTACCGATAACAATCACGCGGAAACTTCTCAAGGAAATCGTAAACAGGAAACGTCGGTTCGCGTCTCGCGATAGATCGAACCTAATCGTCGCGGATGGCTACGGACGTGCACCTCGGAGCCTCCGCCTCGTTACCACCGGTTGGCCTCGATCCCATTACGCGGACGGTCGTTTGAGCGATCGACTCGGATCGTGGCGAAGCTTTTCTTCGGATGAGATCGTCGGAGACGAAGAAACTCCCTGGGCTGGCAGCGACCGAGGAGAAGAAGCTGGCTCGAAGTAGAAAAGGGGCGAAGAGGGATCGGGATAGAGGAGAGAGAAAGGGGGAAAGATGGATAGAAATAGAGGGACAGGGAGGGAGAAAGTGGCGGCAAGAGGGGGCAAGGTAAGTAGGTATAAAGGAGCGTGACTGGACGCGAGTTCAATACGCGGCCCTCGAGCACAGCTGTCACTGACATCGCCGCAATTCGAAACTGACCACGACAGCTAACCTCGGTACCGGCGGACCACAACGGCGGAAACTTATACCAGCCTTCCGATTGATACGTCCCGGCCACTCACCATACGCCGAAGGGGACGGATTAGTCGGCGGATGGCAGCCTTCTCCTTGCTCTGTACTCTCTCCCCCCTCGTTTCCACCCCGTCCTGATCCAGTCTACTACAAGGCCTGGACCGAAACGACGCTTCTTTTCCGCCACTCCCAGAAATACGTGATCGCTCCTCGCGAATCTCTTCACCCGTCCGCGTGACCGACGATACACGTCCAACTTTCCGCGCCGAGGAATCGCCTCGAGACATCTTCGATTTCGACCTCCGACCCGGACAGAAATGGCCGACACTCCCATCTAGCCCTTTGCACTCCGATAATTTGTTTTAACACCAGGGTTATGAAGATTTCTTGCGTTCTCATGTGTTTAGAGGGTATAAGTAATGTAACACGAATTTGCATAAATATCTGCAGTCTACTAATAACTTACAAGTGGACCTATACGATGTTATACATTACATACGTATAATATTTATAATACTTAACCTTAAATATCAACATTTTATTTTGTGCATTTTTTCCACACATCGAACCCCAAAAGAAATTTGATTTAGTTTGTGTAGTTCCAATCCAATAACCTAATTGATGAATTGTAGTGGATTCTTGGTTATGCTGTTATAATCATCGCGCTGTTGTTTACCTTTTACCCTATATTCCAAATTTATTATCTAGATGGGAATGATTCCCGTCTCGCCAGACCTCGCTTAGTATAGATCACCGTTCCGCGTCAGTCGAGATAAACATTATCGCAGGAAACCATCAAAGAAAAGCATCAAAAGACGACCAACCGTCAGCCTCGTGAAATTCGAAGCTATAACAGCGCCGCCCCCGAAGAATAGGCTTTTTTTAATAGGCGTACGGCCGAGCTAGAGGATTCGGAAACAGCGAAGTCATCGTGGGATCGCGAGGCGGAAAGCGTCGGCCGCGGTAGGTAGTCCTTCTTCCTGGATGAATCGAGAAACGCGAAAGGCACCGGGCTAATAAGGATCGGTACGGTAATGGCGAGCAAGTAAGAACCTGCGAGAGAAAAAGGACAGAACGAAGCGTGTCGAGGGACGAACGATGAAGAAAACGGAGCCGGAGATAGCTGAGACGTAGCCGGTCGGTCGATCCTTCGTGAGAAGGGCGAAGAGATGATTGATGGAACGTCAGTCATGCTGCAGCCATCAATCTCCCGTACCTATACCTTTATTATTTATTATCCTTGCCGCCACAGATACTTTGCTTCAGGTACACCGTGTTTCTCTCTTTCTCCCATTCTTTCCGCCCGTTTCCTCCTCGCTGGCATCGGCGGAGCCCAAAGGCTAGTGACGAAGCAACGTTCCAGGATGCACTTGGCTAGCCGCGTTCACGATGCGGCTTGGAACACTGTGTCCTGCACAGTTCCTCCACCAAAAAGTCGAGACGCTTTAACGAATAGTCCTTCTATCGAAAAGTCGAAACGTTGCACCAGTCGTCGTGTGTTCTCGATATGCATTATCATTTACCATGTAGCAACATTTGGGAAAGTGTGTGCCTTGCACAGTTTTTTTTTAACAAGAAGTCTAAACGATACCACCTAGCAGTAGTATAAGAAGACTGTGTCCTAGGACAGGTCCTTTGAAAATTTAAATACTTGAAGAGATCCTCGGGTGTTCTCACTGTGAGTGATCATTGACCATCATTAGCCACCTAGAAATACTATAGAAAAGATCACGTCCTAGCCAGTTAGTCTGCGCAAAGATCCTTCCTAGCTCAAATCATCAGATCGTCGTTCTAGCAAGGGTTCCAAGTCTTCCAGCTCGATTTCGAATCGATTCCATTCTTTTTTCCGCGGTGCAAAAGCTATTTATCACCGCGTGCCACACGATACGACAAAAGAGAGACCTGGACGCATATCGTCGCCCCCGTTGCTCCTTTACAAACCCACTCGCAGGACGAGCGAGTCTTACGCTCGCCCCTGCTGCGTCACGAAACAAATGCGCTTTCAGCCCAATCATCGTGGTGCCGTCCATAAGGACGACGATCACGATGACGATCACGATGACGCGGTGGAAGATGACTCTTTGCAGCTGTCAATCGTACCAGAACGCGGCTCGTCCGAGGTTGGACGGTTCCGAGTCAGCTGCGAGCGGCTCGAGTCGACCGTTGTCCTCTCGAGGACGAAAAACCTGGGTCTCTTCTTCTTTCATCGAGAAGGAAACCGTATCTCCGGGCTCCGATTGTTTCGAGGACGCGGCCATTACTCGGCCAATTTCGCCTCTGATCGACCAGTCAATTCCTTTCGGAGATTTCTCTGCGGAGTCAGACCTAACAGTTTTTGACGATAATCGTTTTAGATGATCCATTCGAACACTACTCTTTCCTGTACTAGGACAAATGAAATGAAGAAATGTTTCTTGTAGCAACTGATGGATTGATAAAATTCGGTCTATACAGGGCTAATTTCTACGTCTGATATTGTACAGTGTTACGATACTATTGACAGTCACCTGATCGAGACCACAACAGATCACAAATGAAAATCCAAAATGTTTACTTCTATCGTAATCAGATTTATTTAAAGAATTTCATAATCACGCATTTTGACCAAATTTAGGGTACTTTGTCCCACCTTTTGCCGAGCCACGTCGTTGCTTCCTACCCCCTTCCTGCGGGACTCTTTTCTTCCGTCCTCGTTTCGTTTTCCTTCGCCGTAGGAAGCATCCAGCAATGAATCCACAACTATCCGGATCTCCGGGGCGAAATGTAAAAAATGTATTGTATCGAAGCGTCTTGAACAGCCTCGGAACGTCCGGTTCCCAGGAGAGCGAAAAGTAAAAGAGCGCGCGGCGTTAAGAGGACGGTGGGGCGGGATGAAACGCGAAAAGGGAAGGTGGGCGCATCAAGCAACAGGGGCGGAAAAGTCGACGGCTTAGACGTTTTAAATTTCTCGAGGCATTTGAGAAGACATCGAGGAACTCGATCTCCCGAGCCGGACGCCGGAGATACCTGCACCTGAGCCTCTTAGACGGTTTTTTTCCCCCGCTGTTTTTTTCCCTCCCGTGAGCCGAACAGGTTGCGTACCCGCGCTCTTGAGAAGAAAAGAAGCGGACTCGTTTCGACCAAATTTTGCCGCGGAAACCAGGAAACTTGTGACAAAATTTCAGTTCTATTTCTATAGATCTATTATTAAAAATAAATAGTTCATTTTCAATGTATTTGTCATAACACGAGTTGAAATGATAAATACGACGATAAATGTTTGACTGTGCAGTGTCCAATAGTTTAAATAATACTTCATTTTAGCGGAAACTTTAAAGAGATGTATACGTTACTTATTTTCAACCTACCACCTACCAAACATCGTCATGGACTTTCCAGACAACTCAATATAATTTTGTTTAAAAAATTAATTATACTTCTATATACATTTTATTTGATATATATATATACTAAAGTTACCTCAGTTTAGGTATCGCAAAGTCAATCTGATCTCGAATAAAAAAAGAATGCTCCCACGATGAACAACCGAACATATCTCGACTTTCCTCCTCGGTCATCCGCGTTTTCCTCGTGGAAAATTCATTAATCGTCGAGAGAAATCCGAGACGGAAGAATACAAGAGCCCCTCGACGGTCTTAATTCGCGAGACGAAACGGAAAGGAATTTTTGTACGCGACCGGGCGATGCTCGGGCGTGATTACGAAACGAAATGAATTCTTCACGAGATTCCCATGGAAATAAATTGTTTTCCCAGTTGCTGGCGCGTTAATTGTTAAACGCGGCATAATACGGCCGAATCGACTATCGATAATTAACCGACGGGCGCGGCAGGTGTGCCGGTGTTGCTCGTTAATATTTTAATTATTCAAAGTTGTGCGTGGTCGGCCGGGCCAGTGTGTAACGATCGCGCGCGCAAACGGATTAGGATTTACATGATTTGAGGCAGGTCAAGACCGGGTACGCGAACGCGTGTAGTAGGTATGCGTGGAAGTGGGCGAACGGGCACGGGCCTCTGCTTCATTCATAGTTAAGCGGCGGCTGTTTATGAACGGGCATACCTATTATGTAATGCATCGTCGGCAACGAGTCTTTTTATACCCGCCACGTGGTCGGAACGCTGGATTACGCGTTCCTCGCGCCTCCTCGAGCACCGCCGAGTAGACGCCTGCGGGCTAATTCGCGCTGAATCGATCTACACGACACGAAATCGCGATTACCGATGGGATCAAGTATCTTCCAAGTAGTCTCGAATTCGACTCGAGAAGTGGACAGTGCCCACTCTTCGAAAATCAAATAGTCAAATTGTTACAGCAACTCTGTTTTGATTGCAAAGCCTAACCTTGCGGTCTGTCCTCCTTGCAAAACTGTAATATTCATGTATTAGGTTGTCTCGAAAGTTTCTTTCGTTTTATTAATAATCAATATATGCACAATATTTTATGTCTTATGTTACGTTACCGAATTGCGTACGATTCACTTCGCTTCGTTACTGTTACGGCATCAATGTCTAAGAAATTAGATTGTCTATTTATATAAACACCGCCACAGAAAATAATTGAACGCAACTCACGAAAGAAACTTTTCGGACAACCTAATATAATCGTATACGTGTCAACATATTCTAGTTCTACATTATATTGTTAACATGTAAAGCGACTAAATCTCTCTTTTGAAATTTGAAAACTTCAATAAAAAAAAAAAGAGTCATTGATTCGTCTAAAAAATAGACACAGCCCACGATAACGTTCATTTAACTATTTTATTTTGTACAATTGTATTACTTTATTATTAATTTGATTACTTTTGACTCAAGGAATGGGACATTTAACTCGGTTACATAGATTTACCTTGAGATTCATACACAGCCGGGAATGTTTTGCAACAACATGGCCAGTTTTTGTGCCTTGGGCCCCCATTTGAGGTGTTCTGCGTCACTGGATCGAAGAAAGTGATTGGTCGAAGCGTTCCGTAACGGACCCAAATACTGTGCGAGGCGAATGTCGCGCGCCGCGAATCGTCTCGCAAGCGGAGCCCCGTTGGCCGCCGCGACGCAATTATTCTCCTTTTCTCGTTGTTCAAGCGACAGAAAACGATATGCCTCGATCGCAATTATCGATAGTCTTTTGATCGATACGTTCGAATTCAACGAGGGTCCTTGAATCATTCTCGATCAACGATGCGTAGAAGCGGGTTAATTGGAATCGCACTCGCGCGATCGACGTGAATCGATCATATCGATACGACGCGAGGGCTCTCTCCTTCTCTCTTTCTCGCGTTGATCGATAAAATTGTGACGAATGGCGTTTCGTGACGAGGCCGCAAGACCGTCGACGAAATTTCTCATCGAGAAATTGGGTTACACAAGCAGCGATGCCATGGAACCGTGCGAATCAAATTATTACTCTTTTATTATGAAATTTCACGATGATTTCGATTCAGACGTATAGTTTACGAGCCGGCTTCGGATGTTTATGCAAATTCATATTTTTACAGATGGAGATAAAGAATTGGGATTTAAGTAAATGTATGCGTTATCTCGAAGATAGCGCAATGTATATATTTTATTGTTGATATTTTATATATTTTTGCATAAAGGTATAGAGGGTCTGAAACCAAATTACACATCTTTAGTGTAGGCATTTCGAGACGGTATATGCGGCCGACAACTCCGACTCCGCCCAGTCGTTACCATCGTTACTCTTCACTGTCACCGACAACCTCAACTCCGTTCAGTCGTCATTTTGATCATTTTCATCAACGTCGAAGACAACGACGAATCAATCCACACGGCCAAGAATCGGTGTCCTCGGATGCCACTGCCGTCACGGCAGCGTTCATCCACGCTCCTGTTCAACCTGGCCCAGGCTCCTATCACTTTCTTCCCACGCGAGCGAAGCGCCTCGGCGAAATCATGATTCACCGGTTTACACGCGACTTCTCGATACCGTTACACGCGTGTAGGCGCACACAGCTCGCGCGTGCAAGTACAACCGAAGAAGCACGATGCCGCCATACCGACAATAGACCGGCGGTCGCTTGTCGTTGCGAGATCGTAGCTCCTCCTTGGAATGCAGTTCGTCGTGTCGAAAGGAGACAAGAGGGGAGGTATAGCCGACTGTCACGGTTAGACAGAGAGGCAACCTGCGAAGAGAATGATCTACGCGCAAGTGGGTGGCACTCCCGGCACGTATGCACCGCGCTGACGTAACATGCACAATTATTATTCACTGTTATCACCGGTAGAACCGTGTGTCGCCTATAACGCGCACGTTTACGCGCGCAGGTCGTCGCCGAGCCACCGGGGATAACTTCTTGCCTGACGTTACGGTGGAAAGTCCGTGAATGAACGCCATGCCGTTCTCTCTCTCTCTCTCTCTCTCTCTAGTCGAGGAATTTTACGACTCGCTTTACCGCATTTGCGTTACGTAAAATCGATCAGAATAGTCGGATCGTCTTTGCTTAAGAGTCTGCGATGCCTGCCTGGTAAGCTGGTAACCGAGTCGAAGCGAATGTCTTACATTTGAACTTAGATTTACTTGCTCGCGCGACAGCTGACTCAGAGAAACGCTGTTGGATTCTTGCATTTCGCATCGTCGTGACCCTACTTGGTATCAGGTTTGAGCAAATTTTATTCCAAATAGAGAACGAAAATTGCATGCGATGAGTCCTTCGACTACTTGCCTTTTTATTTCAAATAAAATCCGTCTAATTTATATCACAATCTTGGAAAGAGTTCATCACAGGTGTCTGTATGTAGCTTTCAAAGTAGATCAATATTATGTTTATGTTTATCAAACTTGGATCTATCAGGATCACACCTGTGTTATATTCAACAAAGACCTGTATCGATCATCGACTCTAAGGATACGATAAATCGGTACATCTCCTTGGTTGATACTACTTCGTTAATTCTTCTTTATTCAAACCAGAGCCTCTAGTTTCACGTGTACAAGTGAAATTACGGTTTTATGGAATTCAGCACGCGATGTTATTCCACGTGCCATTAAAAACACGGATACACGTGTTATACTCACTGCCTCTTACTTCACATGTATCATACAGGTTAACTACCACCATTCACGTGGAAAATCTGTTTGCCGTAACCTACGCTGCACTTCCAGTGACGACACAGCGTATGCTTTAAACTTTATACAAATAAAGTGTTTTAAATAGACCAGCTGAATATTTCGAATAACGTCACGCACGATGCGACAGTGATGTATTGTCCACCCGTCATTTGTTCGTAAGAACGTAGAGTAGAAAATCATCGCTGTCACTCGTGTGTGACACTGGTCCCTACCGAGAATCGGCACGTCACACATATGTGACGCATAAGCTTGACGCATGACGTTGAGCTTGTTTCAACATAGCCTGTCAGTTTCGTGTGTCACCTGCTCGTCATTTGTCCGTTGTTTTCAGGGTGATGAGGTAATACAATTCCGACTATTTTTTAGGTTTCCGTTTCTCTCTTAATTGAATACATTTTAAATCACGATTTACCAAAGATCGCTGAATGTAAAGCTATCAATAATTGTTCGTTATTTGTCCGTTGTTGTTTTCGAAATAATGGTAGAATTGTGAGTACTTCTTTGGATGTAATTTTTCTCTCGACTACTTACACTTTGGAGCATGATTTATAAAAGATCGATCGATCGTAATACTTTGTGAATAGTTTTCAATACGAGAGCAGTGTGTTTCTTGCTAATCATGTCTGATACATGTCCTGTGAACAATTTCTGTGGAATTTTGTTACAGATTAATTGTATCAAATAAATGTTGGAACATAGAAAAAGTCGGCTGGATAAAAAGATGTTGGCACAGTCGAATTTATAGCGGCCGCACTAACGTCGCGTTTGACCAATCTGAGCGAGGATCGCGATCGACGACGGCGCGACAATGACGGACGTCGCAAGCCGTGCCATGCCGTGCCGCGATGCGACGCGCCTCCTCGCGACGTCGAGCAATATTTATCGCGATTCTTTCGGCGGTTCAGAAATTCGCGTGATTTCCACCGCGGTTCGATCCTATTTAGTATCCCGAGGCAGGCGGATAGTCCGTTGTATTTTCGTCGAACGCGAGATCTCGACTGGAATGATTCATCGAACGACACGTAGTCGAAGTGACGCGTTCAAGCTGCAACTGTACATTGCTGAAAGATGAACAAGTCCTCTTGGAAGGTACCAAAAGATACACGAAACGATTCCAAACTAAATTCTTTTCATTTAAATAATTAAATAAAGAGGTTTAGATTCCAGAACGCAACTAGTTGGTTCCTCGTTGTTTAGTTTAAGCGACTTGTTCATATTACTTGTTTGTATAATATCGGTATGTATTAGATTGAACGTAAATTATTTTATTGCGATCAATAGTTTCTTTACATTCCTTACAATATTTTTAAAAAAACTCCGATTTAAGCAATCTTTCAAATATTCCCAAAGAAGTCCGTTCTTTTCGAATGTGCGCGTATCCTATTCATACAAGATTACATCGAATTTGCAATTATTCACGTTTTTCCGTTCTGGAAATTCCGAGGATGTTGCGGAACATGAAAAATGGCACCTTGGCCCGTCGCCGATCATCGACGATTCTGGAAATTAGAGACGATCGAATCGGCGAGGAGTCGCGAAACAAAGTATAGTACACGCGGGGTGAAGATCGCGAATGATTTAGTGTGCAGCCGACGACGGAGACGCGCGCGTTGCCAACGCGATCCTCGGCCCTCGCCGTAGCGGAATACACTTCTGTCCTGCGAAATCCGGAGAGCAACGACGCGAGTAATCTAGCCGGTGATTCACGGAGGAATTTTTCTCCGTGCGGAGGCGAGAGAGAATTTATCGTCTATCGCGAATACATAAAGTACGTCGCTCGCGTTTCCGGGCTTCCTCGAGCACTAACTGCGAGATATTATCTGTTCGAGTTGCGTTGTACATACGTATCTCCGAGGGATGGATGGTCCAGATCGAAGAAGCTGCTCGCGAAAAAGTCGCTCGACGTTAGAATCGACGACACCAGTGGAGTGTCCGGGATCCAACCAGCGTAACACGACGCGCGTCGCGTCTGGGACTGGATACATATTTAGATGGACCCGTGACAAGTAAGTTACGAGCGGTACACGTCAACTTGACAGACTCCTTTGATCGATCTGGCGCCTGAAACGCTCTCGCGGTCACCCGTTCTTCGACCGTTTTCGCCCAGAAAAATTTACACAAACATTTCCCACAGACACGAGCTTCGATTAATTCTCGATATCGAAACAATAGGACGCTTGTGCAAGATAAGTATTAACTCTAGACACGGCGCCGATTAAGAGAATTTCCTTCGAACGTCAATTCGCGAGAAGACAAATGCATAAATAAAAGAAATCGTCGCTGAAAAGTTATAAATACTGCGACGAATGGGGTGGGGGGGGGGGGTGAAAAATCCAAGATTACATATTACCAACGTACACATTTCAAAGAGTGGCGTTCGATTGAATTTAATCGTTCGTTACGTTGCTACTCACTTCCGTTGCGTCGATTCGTGTCTGGCCATTAATCGCTAATTCTACTTCGTCGTTTTCTCGGTACAATAGTTGATCAACACTTTGATCCTAATTCTTCCACGACTTATAAGAAACCCCCACGCCAGGCACTGCCCACGGCAACGCGTAACAGTTGAGTGTTACGATGTACAAGGAACAAAAACCCGTGCGCGTTCCATTAATCGTATTTAACGCGTCTCGGTTTGATAAACCATTAGCCAGGATCGGTTCTATCCGGCCGGCGAAGAGACAAACTGCCGGTCAGCGTTAAATAGAAAATTTATGAACTCGGTGCTTACAACGGTAACGATACATTGTATCGTTGCAAACGACCAGAACCGGCTTTTTCGATTATTCGCCGATGCACACACGCCGTTCGCTCGACCTATCTTCGCGGTCAAACTCGTTATCGATAATTAAAAATTGTCAAACGCACTTTGGCCGGAATCGACGCATCACAAGCCGCGCGGAATCCAACTCGAAGTAGCCCGGGGGTGATCGCGGCTGAACCAAGGGAAAAGGGAGCGGGTCGGGGGGTGGCAGCAAGTCGACTATACCACGCTGCGCGATCATTAGCCAGTGTATTATTATTCTCTGGATATTAATTGATTTCGAAAATACAATTTTCTGTGCGACCGATCAAAACCGGGTTCCACCCATTCTCTCTCCCCCCCCCAGCCTCCCCCCCCCCCGGTGCCCCGTCGCCCCTCCGCCTATTACTCATCCCAGCTATCCGCATGGTCGACGAGCCTCCAGCAGTTTCGTTTTTCCTCCCGTCTTTGGCCTGTTCTCGCGCGCGTTTAATTGCTGACAACGCGAACGAGAGCGCGTTTCAAAAATTGCGTCCAACCGCGAAAGGCCAAGGGTGAACGCAGTGACGTACGCGGGACGTTACCCTGAAACGAGTGCACGCGACGCAATTTTTGAACAGGTGCACAAACAACTCGAATATGCTCGTACGTGTTTCGAATTTTATTTCTTGGAAGTTGACCCCATGTCATTCAAATAAAACGGAACTCGATGCGTCGAAAAAATACTATTCAATCTCGTTCAACCGAACGACGATGTGGAAACTGAGAAAAAGTACGTTTCATTAGCGTGCGGGTCAGACTCGTCGAAATCTACTACTGGCACATGAAATGAATAGACACTAAACGAGTCTAACTTCGGTAATTTTGACATTTGATCAATATTGTACAGTTGGAATATTTGGAAAGCTTCGTGTAACAAGAGCGTAAAAAAAAAAACCTTTTATTTACACCCAAAATAAAAGAGTGTTTCTTTATTGTATCGCAGGAAACACCCGCGGCTAACGTAAGCTTCGTCCAAAAAGCGTTAATAAAAGCTTCGTGAAAAGAATACGCGTCTGCGAATCTTTTCCAGCGCTCCGTACACGAAAATAGTGTACCCGTTTACTTACTAAATAAATAAACGAGTAAATTATGAGAGGCGCCCGCGGTGCCCGAGGGAACGAGAAACCGGCAAGCACCATAATCAACGATACGTTGTTTCGTTTCGGCGAAAAGCGCCGTCGAAAAGCCAGAGCGGGGGCTAGAAGCCGAAACAGAAGCAGAAGCAAAAACGTCAAATCGAAAGGTACGCACTGATCGTAATTCGAAGTGCAACGATAACCTTTCGTGGTCATTCGTCGTCCGGTAGACGATTGCACACACGCGCAATTGATGCATGAAAATGGAAATCGAGCGAAATGGATTCGTTCGATCGGAAAAGCGAGCGAGCGGGCGAACCACGGGCACGAGGGTAGAGAGACAGAGACGAGTAGACGGACGGATGGGCGGATAGATGGACGGAGAGGCAGAGGGAGAACAGCGACAGGGGAGAAAAAAGAACAGCAGTACAGCCGCGGGTCGCGGCAAATTAGCGCCATCGCGGCTCGCTAATATTTTTTTGCGTTCACGAAGGGTGACTCGCTCTTTTTTTTTGGGGGGGTTTGGTTTGTTTGTTTGTTTGAATTCGTTCCTTGTGTGACGTATGTATCGCGATAAAACCGATAGTACGTTCATCGAGAGGCATGATTTTGATCAAAGAGTTTTTCATCGTGAAATTTAACGAATAAATATTCGAAACGAACCGCACGCCGACGTTTCCCGCGGTATTCCCACCATGGAAACGCGGCCAGAATGCGTCGGGACGCGACACGCGAGCGTCGACGTCGTCGTTGACATCGACTTCTGATCGACGATGCGACGATGGACGAGAGCAAGACGACTGGTGGGTGCCAGTGCCAATTTTATATTCGTAATAACGGTGGAGGGAGGATGGTATATTATTTCTGCTTCGTTTTATATTTCATTCAGGCACGATAATATCTATAATATATGTAATAAATTGAAGTTATACTTGATATTAAGAGTATATAATTTATAATCAAATTATAAACTGTAACTTTCTGTCATACAAAGCTACCAAAGCAACGCAATTGTCCATATCAACGCGTCGTCTGACTCTCGAAGTAGCTGATCGTAATGCTGGCGAAACGTCAGATCATTTCATCTCAAGAACACGACTCGCATCCGGAAGCCTCGGGTGCTATTAATTACGCTACCACAAACGTTAGAATATATATTTTCCGATCGTATGTAAACGCAGTACTTAGCTCGCAGAAACGTTCTCGGGCATTAGTCTGGCAGTCGACGCGTTAAAATTCTTGAGACGCGATTAGCTCGCAAGTCTCGATCCTCGATAGGAACATGGGCCCCCGAGGGATTGGCGGGCACGACGACGCGAGGTGACCGGTTAAAAGAAGCATCCAAGAGGAGGAGGTGTGTCGAAAGGAGAGAGGAAACAGGAAGGGAAACGGAGGTGAGCTCGAAGGTAGGTTCAGGACTCCAACCGGCGCGTACGTTCGCGTTCGTTCATTGAAACGTTACGTACTCCGTCGTTCGGAAGCGGCGTCCCTCGACAGTTTACAGCCACCGGCCCCGTTCGTTTACCTCGTTAATAATCTCGTCTTTCTTCCCACGATCCTTCGTACCTTTCGACGGATGGACGCTCGCCGTTTACGAGATCTTTACGATCGCACGAGATTTAAATGTGAGCGTTAAGTTCACGCTCGCAGCAGCGCCGTCTCCGCTAACCCGCCACGGGACGTATCCAAAGAGATCGTAAAAGTATCCTCCGAGCATACCTTCGATGCCAAACGATCCAGTTTTTCCTATGGCATCGATGTCGCGATGAAAGCCTTCGCGCGAGCTTACCTCCATCGGAAATAAGTGCAAGATAAACGCGAGCAAACTCGAATTATGGCTGATTACCGTTACCACTCAAGAAATATTCACGTTTAACGCAAGATTCATCGGAACTGAAGCGTAGGATATTATCACAGCATTTTAGATGATTATTACACTTACTTCGTGGATTTTTTGTTTCATGTTTTGTTCAGATATTTAAGTAATCTTATCAGCGGTCAATGTCACGGCGAGATCCTTCGCACGATCGAAAGTATGTACACGATAAACGCGAGCAAATCTGTCGTCCACAATTAAGGACACAAAATTACAAAATTAACGACACTATCGTTTAGGACGAATGTCGTTACTTGTTTTCCATACTAACTTTAGTCCAAGTTAACCCTAAAACTTAAATTACATTAGTACGACAAAAACAAATAATTCAGGTCCGAAAGGTTTAAACAAAATTTCAACTGATACTCACAAACACAAACCATTCCAAATGTGTCAGAATATGATGCAAATAATATAAAGAATAGAGCCAACGTCGCCAGAGGTTCGAGCAACCCCGTCTTTCCACCCTCGCAGACAAACCTGAAGACCACTACTAGAATTTATCATCCATTATCTTCGTCCGCTTTCTCCATCACTATTAAACTATTTCTCGAATATCACGGACACGGTATTGCCAGAGTTGATGTCTCCGGCGAAAAATAGTTTAAGCACGCAAAGTTTAACGCAACTCCGCGGGGGTGGGGATGCGCAGGTCTCGACGTTCCCTTGTCAGGTTGAAGACAGAGTGGAAGCAAAAGCGAGGATTTACTTGGCATGGTTTCGAGTTTACTCGTAACGAGAGAACACCGACGGTAGAGGGAGTGGAAACGTAAGGGAGAGAGCGCGAAGGTTCGCGACAGGGCGAAAGGGAGGAACGCGGAACCGAGACGGAGAGATCAAGAGACCGGGGAGAGACTGGGAAGTTGAAAGAGAGCCCCCGAAGGCCCGAATATCGATCTCATACATAATTAAATACCGACCCGGCGGAGCATCACAAAGAGAGCTTACTTCGGCTTTGATCTGCTGACAGACGGGGCCCGTCATCGCAGACTTCAATAGGCGCTACTGAATCGCGGGGGTGTGTGCTATTGACGCGTTAGAACTCGAGTTCGAGGCTCGCGTTCGCGTTTGCATTTCGCGCTCGCGCGCTTTCTGGGGGCTTCGGACGCGCACTCCCACGCATCGGGTGTCTGCGTGTTTGTTTACCGTTGTGCACTTGTCGCGCGTGTGTACGTGTGCACGCTGCTCTCCCCCCCCCCCCCTTGTGTTGGTGGACGCCCATTCGATCGGCTTGACGATCGACGGGGGTACGTTACTTCGACCAAATGCGAAACTTAATCGCTTCTGTTTAACAGGTTGAGTATCATGGCGGACACCGGTGTCCGCTCTAAATGTAGCCTTGAATTTAGTCTGTTTTAAATAACAATTATCCGTTCAATCTCGTCTAGAACTTGTTTCTAGGATATCCGTTGAAATGGCGAATGGACACGTACTATAGTGATGAATAGACTGCAGATATCGATGGATTTATGGCGAAAGAAAATGTAGAAAATATATAACAAAAATGTGTTATATTGGGTTGTCCAGATAGTTCGTGCCAATTTTTAAGAAAAATTCAAAGGCACAATTCGAATATTTCAGACGACCGAATATATCAAGAATTAAGTAAACTCTCGAATCGCTCGGTCGCGACAACAAATTCCGAGGGCATCGTTCTCGAGCGACGAGGCTTTCTTATTTCTCAGAGTCGCAGTCGTCGCGGAATGCAAGACGAATCTGGTTTCGACTCCAGTAGGCGAATCGACGAAAATTATAAAGGTCGTCCCTCGAGACGAAAATATTTAATCGGACTTTAGAATGACAGACTGGTTTTTCCGAACCCGATGACGTCAACAGTGTCAGCGGCGCGTCAAACGCGGATATTCCGTGGTCCATAATTGACGACTAGTAAAAAATTCAAAAACCGTCTCGGCTAACCGAGCAGAGGTGCATATTATTCTTATTTAGAGAAAAAGTTTAAATAAAAGAACACAAAGCGCGAACACAAACTCGTTCTTGAAAGCACTCGATCCAAGAAGAGTTGCTTGTTAATCGAAACAACACTGCGACCAACTGGTCCTCGTCAGAAATAAAAACTGTGCAGCTTCAAACAAAAAAATCGCATATTTTCAATTTTTAGTTTCGAGTTGATTGATTCAATTAAAAAAAATTATTTCCGTTCCGTTATCTATTAAAGTGCGTAACCACATACAAATAATTAGTAAAGTAAAAGTTCTTCTTAAATATCATCTAATTGTTGGGTCTAGAAATTAGGCGGGTACCTTAACCGAACGCTGAAAATACCGAGACGATTGGTAATTACAGGGTGATAACTGGCGAGAATCTCTAAATAAGTTTCGTCCATGTGTGATTCAACAGTCCCGTCCAGAGTGGTGAATAATTCCTCCTATTAGTGATTTCCCATGACGCAGAGATTTATTCTGGTTGATTGGCATCCGTAGGTGTGCCACTCTGAACTTTGTTTTCGAAGGAAAGGGTGACTTTCAGCCTTTCCCCGAGCGTATTGTTCTCCGTGATTCCTGGAAATCGGCTAGGAACTAATAACGATGAACAGAATCGACGACGTGGCGCAGGTTCGCGAGGCGCAGAGCTGTCGAAGGATCCCTTGTTT
This sequence comes from Hylaeus anthracinus, assembly GCF_026225885.1. Lineage (NCBI taxonomy): Eukaryota > Metazoa > Arthropoda > Insecta > Hymenoptera > Colletidae > Hylaeus > Hylaeus anthracinus. The sequence goes on from NW_026533254.1 coordinate 14,126,158, forward strand.
ACGACACCAACGGCAACAAATAAACTTGGAGCCTGACCCGATCCTCGAAAGCCAGATTGACGCCGCAAAAAATGCCGTGCCTTTCGTTCCATCCTTCCCGAGAATTCGTGACGGCGCGTCACACGTGTACCTCGAGCGTCTCGCGGTGGCAGGACGGATTTAATCGCGTCCAATGACGTCACATCTCGACACGGTCTTGCGTCGATGAATTTTAAACGACTCGCATCGATTCGGGAATATGTGAATGCATATGTATGACCGATCGAATCTATTTCTGCTTCGATCGCTATGCACACTTTTAACCGAATTACCATTCCCGCCGTCTTACACGAAAAAACGCAAGCTTTTCGCGTCAATCTGAAACGATAGAGACGTGCAACTACTCCGATTCCCTATAAAACGGGTCAATTTTCCGAGAATTTCAAACGCGCACGCAGTATAGCAAAGAAAGTTCGAGTTTGGTAACACGAATATGAAGTGTATCTTGTCGAATTTGTTCGTAATGTATCGAAAACTATCTAATAATAAATGATTTAAATTCAGAAAATGCTTGTTGTTCACCAAAATGATAAAGTTTCACCACGCGCTGTGTCGAGCATTGTTCTATATAAATTCAAGTGGAACGATACCCTGTCTGCACAGACGCACACGAAGATTCGAGCTGGCGCGATTTCACAAAAAGTGTACCTGTCCGTTCTCGAAACAGTCCTACTTGTTCGAATGGTAATTTCGCGACGTGGAGCGCTATAACGCGTCAACGGTTATCTTCGTCACGAATCACGGTGCGTGCCGCGTGGCAGCGCGTCAACCGCCTCGTAACGACGACGCCGACGCTTCTGTCACGCCACAGACTGGACACGGATCGACCGGACTTTGCTTGTCTGACCAGTGACGCGCGGATTCCCCTTCGCGCTCTACGAACGCCCGACGCAGTGCTTCGATTACAGGTGCCACCAGCTGTACCAAACTATTGGGTTGCCTCAAAAAGTTTCTTTCGTTTTATTGGTGCAAACCATGCATGCATAATATTTTATTATTTATGTTATATTACTGATTCGTATACGATCCATTTTGCTTTACAGTGCGATTCTACGCTCGCCCACGTTTTTAGTCAAAAGTTCGTCGTTTCCGAATGAAATCGATTTCAATTTTTCTACATATTTTTCTAAATATATTAACAGATTTTTTATTAAAAACGATTAAATATAACGCAAAAGCGTAGTAGTAATTAGTATCATCTTCGTTATTTTTAATACATTTTTCATTCGATTCGGTATTGGATTAATTAACTTTTTTAAGGTATTATACTCGATACTATTTCACGAGTCGCTGATAATCTTCTCCAGCTCTTTGGTGATAAGCATGCGCGATGTTAAAATTATAAAATCTTTGTTTCTATTTAGCATCTACCTACTCTAAGAAATCGAATACACGGATACACCAGCTACTGTCGGCTCCAAACTCGAGTTATACAATGAAATTATGCATCGCGTTGAACGAATGAAACCTTATATCGATGATGGTTCAATCGGATAAACGTCAGGGCCAAATTTCGGTCGTTTAGCCACTTTATTATTCAGCCTATATCAGGATGTACGGTATATAATAAAGTGCCGGTATTGCTTTGCTCGAATGCAAAGTAATGTAATGTCCCATAATTTCCGTGAAAACCTTGGCCAACAGAGAAGGATTATAACTTCCATTCGTCGTTTATTATTCGAATAAAATGTTGCCCATCGTGGATGGTCACGGTAGCGAATATGGGCACGGTGAGAAAGGTGGCCGCGGAAATACCAGAAACCGGTAGTTAACCTACGCGCAAGATGAATCGAATCACTCGGTGATCTGCGTATCATCTGTCGCCGAGGAAAGGTTACGTGCGTGCCTGTGTGCGATAGAAAAGGAGAGGGAGAAAGTGTGAACGACGAAAAGGAGGGGAAATCTGACGGAATACGCGAACCAAAATAGAAAATGGTAACGCAACGCGAATCGATCCGATCCATGGATTTCGACCACGGAGTGAATTCCAAGGTGTGAACTTTGACTCGCGATGAATAAACAAACCCTCGTTTACTACCTGTCGCGTAAGTTAAGCCACCATTTACAGCATGAGACAGGCAAAACTGAATAAATAGCGAATAAAACTCATGGCAATTTACTCGTGACGTTTATTTCATCGAACGGTTATTAAATAAGAGACATTTTAGATTTTTCAAGCCTTTGAAAATAGCATTCCGTGACAATGCATAAATAATTTTATGCCTGCGTTTTTCGACCAATTTTTGGTCGTTTCAAGAGTACACAAACATTATGACAAATCCGTGGAAAGACGTATACATAAATTCTTGTTTTAATTCTTACCACCATTTTCTCTGGTTGTGTTACTCCAAAAATAATTTATTTGTTTCTTGATCAAATTTTTTGATATATTTGACACGTCCAAGGATGACCAACAAATGGTCGGTGATTTAATTGAGATTATTCGTATGAGGTAAAAAAAATTGATATAGTAAATTAAATTCCTTCTAGTGCTAAATGGAGAAATACTGAACAGCAAGCGAGATAGTAAGATTGATTTATATTTGATTTTAATTTATAATCGTTCTTTGTGAAATAATTCCTTCTATTCATTCATTCGATTCACGCATGTTTAGCATCGTGTGTTTTAACTTTACGTCACGGGCTCTTTTCAAGACAGAGAAACTATGCTCCAAAAAGAAATCGTGACGAGAGTGATGCAAAGACGTTGTACACAAGGAAATGTCACAAAATGTAGGATTAAGTTTTCGCGACTGACGTATTTAAATCCTGCAGAATCTGCTGACGTGCACGTGGTCCTTTTCACGAAACGAAATAAACAATTCTATGGAACTTATGTCAATCTTATCGAACTCGAATCCAACTGCGCATACATATTAAATTAAATACGAATAAGAACGATATGCACAATGTGTCAATCACTCTTTTGAAATTAAAAAGCACCAGTAGCAAAAATACCGAATTTATTTATCTATTTTCTCAACATTTCTGTCGCACGGATGTGCGATGATTTACACATAAGAAGAACTTATAAAATGTGTCAAATAATAATATGTTGACACTTGTGTAAAAATCGCTGAGTTCGGCAAACTTGCTGATTCTAAACTATCAAACATACGTGGTATACTATATTTTCCGTGATTTACGAAACCATAAGTGATGACATTTTGTAACACGCTTTCCATATCCCAAAGTAGACCCGGCATCGTAAGGGCGAAACGTCAAAACGCTGTGCTCGATACGACTGAATCGAATACGTGTTTCGGTGACATAAAAACACAACGCGCTCCAAATCACTCGGACAAACATTACGAATCAATTTATTATACAATCCGTTCGTTGTAAAACGGAAAGCAAAACTATATCTTTGCAAGTCTATATCTTTGAAAGATGGAGCAATGCTTGGAAACATGTTGCTTTCGACTTTAACGAAATTTCAGTGTCAGCGAAGCAATATTTACTTATAAACGTGTCGATTTAACTTCTGTTACTAACAAGATCGAGGAAAGCATTCGTTACGAAAACGTTACTCCGAAACCACGAACACGAACACACGAGTGACCTCGTGATGACACAATAACAACCCTATGTATTCCGATTCACAACTTTCGGTAGAACATAAGGACGTAATGGACCTACAGTTGTTCACACCACCTGTACACCACGTTTACAAAACCTTGATCGCACTTCATCACCGATAGAACTGCAAGTTCTTTTTCATCTCGAAACAAGAATGGACCTACACCACTGTCGTAACGAACGGCTAATAAATCGGAGCAATCACTTGTTATCTGTTACTCTGAGAGAACTCCTGCCCATCTCTAGCGGGGATCGACGAAATAGTACCACGAGTCCTGGCCAGGACGAAAAACGGAGCGTTCGAAGACGAACTCACCGCAAAGTAGTGGTTCCAAGGGCGCAGGAAACGTCAGTCCCGATGAGTCGTCGGCACCGCCGGTGCGTCAGGAGCGATTATCCTCGTCGCGTGTACGGAGTGAGCGACTCGGTGCTTGGACGACGAGCATCGGGACGCGCGTGTCCTCCGTGGTACCCTCGGCATCGTATCACCGCCTCATCTCCAAGGATCTTCCCACCCGCGCAATAGACGATAAAGACGCACCACTCACTTAACTGGTATTCGGGCGCTCACGCTGAAACCGCCTCGTGTGTATCACTCTTCTCTCACAGTCGTCAAACGTTTCCTAATCCTTTGGGTTTACGCGCACGTCACCGACCGTAATTTCGCATCGCGGCTATCACGGTGCCGAGTTATCACGCGACCGCGGAACAATGGTGAACCGGGCCTCCTTGGATGGACGAGTCACGATTTCGCGGTAACGCGATGCATGACTCGCCGACGGAACGGAGCAAAAGCAAAGACCCTCCCACGACGACAGCACGTGGCGCACTGACGGCTCCGCGGTCATCTTCCCCGTCTCTACCCCCTCCATGGCGCCTCCGCTGCTACCGAAGCACCCCTCCGCGCCTTGACGCTCCCTCCCCTCCCCGCCCCACACGTTTTGCTACCCCTTCCTCCGCGCCCCTGCCTCGCTTTATCCACTGAATCTTCCCCGCCGTGCCGCGCTTCGTTTCGCTCCTCGCGGAGCCGCTCCTTTACTACGTATCCCCTCCCCCGCCGCCCCTCGAATCCCATTCCGAGCCCCGCGCCAAACCGACCATCCCTCCCCGCCTGACCCCTCGTCAACGCCACCCCTCCGCCCGCGGCCCTGACCTATCCCCACCCATCCACGCACCGGCCCGACGTATTTCTCTCTCCCCACTAGGCGCCTCATTCCACCCACGCCCCCATCCCACTCTTCCCAGTTTCGCGTAGAGACTCTCTTCCTTGGTCGCCGCGACTTCTCTCGTGTCTTTCCTTTCTTCGTGTCCACCCTCGCCCGCGAGATGCTCCCTTCCTCTCTTTCCTTCCTGCGCGCACGCACTCGTTCGTCCTTCGCTCCTCGCGAGTCCTCTTTCTTTCTGCATTCTAGGCTGCCCCCCCCCCCTCCTCCCCCCGCCCGCCCGCGACGAGGCGCGAGGGAAAGGGAGCAACGACGAGGCGAACTTCTTATCCGGATGGAGTAACGAATAAAGGATAAACAATTGTTTACTCGGTCCTCGTTAAACCAGGGGTTCCCAAACTGAGCGCCTCGAAGCGCCATGGCGCCGCAGCTCGCACTGGCGCCCGCGGGATTTTTCAAATTTTGTACGGATTGGATGCTTTGCAAAAACATGGTTGGTACAAGTGTTTAACCGAATATTAATAAAATGACGTATTGCCGTTGAGAATCGGGGGGTGATAAATGTTCACCCTCTTTGAAATGACAAAAAAAAAAAAAAATTAATCGTTCATTGACGTCGAAACGTCAATTAAAGCTCATACTCAAACCAACCTAGTTGTCATTCTCAACTTATACACATGAACGGTAAGGTGGCTAACGAAAGATTAATATCTCGTTGAATAATTAAAAAATCGTGTTCTATATTGTTCGAATAAAATGTTCCCCATCTGTTCGGTGCACCGGGTGCATTTAACTCTATTTCGTCGCATGATCTGTACGTCCATATGTCATCTTGTTTCGCGGAATTTCTAACAGGGCATCTCGACAGTCGCTGGATTTCCTGGTAAATTTCTACTACGCATTGCTTTTTCTTGGATGGGAACATAATGGACAACGACCAAGGAGTAATGAACAGAAGTACGGAGAGAGAGATGGACACCGGAAACATACTAAATACTCAGCGACGCGCGTCCACGTGCATGAAGAATTGCTATTTCTAGGTGAGACGCTCGACGATCGGAAGAGTCACGGTGACGCGGTCGCGGTCGAAATTACGTAATCCCCTGCGACGATCTCGTTAAAGTTGCTTTCCTTAAGAGTAGAATTTATAAACGTTAATACGATTTGCTTAATAATGATTTATTACACGCTTACGATACCGTTTGTAGCCGTAAATATTTCGACGACGACATTTATTGCTCTGGACGTAACGCGAGTCGACGTGCGCAGCTTTGCCTGTTTCAAAGATTTCCTAGCCAAACTTTCGGTCGCCAGATTTTTTTCTTCGCTTGGGGCGGATTAACCCTTCGGACCTCGACGACCTTGCACTGTACCTATGTGTCTTCGGTTGAAGGCGGAGCCTGTACGCGACGCTGACCCAGTGTATCTCCTTTATGCGCTTATGTTTACGAATGAAACATTGTCCAACGATAGCGAGATTTCTTTTCTCTAACAAAATCGATAGAATGATACGAGTTCATATGAAACGAACTCTAATGTGCCAAGGAAATAGACAAATATAAACGAACTTCTCTTGCGAACAGTCATTTATCATTTTTAATTCGTGACGAGGCGTTCCTTCACCTTCGCGAAGAAGATGGAAGCGCCGAAACGAGGTGGAAAATAATCTGTCGAGGACGTGAACCCTTAGCGCCCCGAGTTTTTAACGCATTGATAAACTGTCGAGAGCAACTATACACTTGCGAGTCCCCGTACTCTCATAATATGAGATATACTACATTTACAGAACAAAGAAAAAGAGATCGTCTATACCTACCCCTAGAATCCTTTACTTTCCCTTATTATAATATGACCAAGAATCAACTCCTAATGCTCCGGGCACAAGGCAACACCCACAATTTTTGATCATCGTTAAAAGTGTCAGATAAAATAGGGACATCTATGTTCACTCTTTCGTTGGAATTACAAACGAAAATTTCCACGACAAGTCGACTCGTCGACTGATGTGGCAATGACGAGGCGACTCGGGGGAAGGGAGGGGGGGTCAACAGGTTAGACATCGAGCTGGGACCGCATTCGCGGATCTTTTGTCCTCTTCGGTTGGAAAATTTGCTGCATGGCAGCGATCGTCTCGAGCGAGGGCGGCGAAACGGTCGGGTTCGTCGACGAGCACCGAATTGGAGGCGCGTTCCACTGGCCCTTGTTAACGCAGGAATGTAAATCAACTCGTAATAGCGTGGCAGCCGGGGATTAAGCGCCGCGCGAAGACGAACTACGGGCCACGGCGAGAAGGTACCGAATGCCCCGGCGAGGCAAGACCGACGACCATGACGACGACAACGAGCAACGAGCAACGACGACGATGACGTCGAGGGCGACGACGGCGACGACGGTTGGCGACGGTGGTGGCGGTGCCGGGCGGTGCGCAGGGTGAGAGTCGATGGGTGGGAAGAGCGCACCCTCTCCTCGTGCCCCGGAGCATTAGGAGTTCGGTAATAAATCTCGTTGAAAAAACACACGCGCGCACGTACACCGCTCATACAGATCTCCGATGTGTCCGTGAGCGTGTACACGTATTCCCGAGCAAGGGTCTCAGACAGTTCCACTCTCTTCGTCGGCGTCTATCTCGTTCGGTCCGTACATCTGTGCTCCTCGAGCGCCCAACGAGCGCGAGAAAGAGAAAAGCCACTGGGGCGTAAGGAGAGAGAGAGGAGGGGGGGGGGTGAGAGAGAGAGGGAGGGGGGTGGGGGGTCATACCCCTTCGAAGCTTTAGATCTTCCCCCGTCTCTCTCGTCGCGGAGCACCGCCGTCCGACGGCAACGAGGTCGACATGATCTATGCACGCCGTGCAGAGGAGGCGAGTGTCACCGTTTGCTTGATGCATTGGTCCTCACCTGAGCCCTCCCCCCGGCGTCGTTCCTTGGCCGAGCCCACCGACATATCCCCTCTGTCAGCCCCGCGGATCGCGGATCGCGGATCTCGGGATCGAGGATCGCTGTGTTCACCTCCGCCTTTTTCCTCTTTGTCTCTGCGCTCCGTGTCGGTGAAAGCCTCCGAGGTCTCGCGGGTGATCGATCTCGGCCACGCGTACGGCCTAAAAGTGTCCACTGGAAGGTCTCCGGAGTAATCGTCGACGGTACCACTCGCCAGCCCTTTGACCGACAACGGATCACGAAACTATTTGGTTGCTAGTCTCCGAGTACTTGAAACGGGATCTTGTGTAAAGTGTTTAGATGATGTGAGTATGGCATGATGCCCGCATGGGTCTTCGCTCTAAATGCTTCAATAACGTAATGGTTTTTTAATGTAAGTTCCGAGTATAACTCTTAAGATTTCCCGAGCCTTAGGAGGTCCGAGGACTACCGAACAAGGTTATCCTTTTCTCAGCCCTACCTAACCGGGGAGTGCGATAATTGAAACAACTAGCCTTTTATTTGCTAGCGAGATTCGACGTACGAAAATAAAAAGAAATAGACAGCAAAGTTTGAACGCTGCAACTATCATTGGTCGACCGCATCGGTACTTGCGCGAATTATAGCAATCTTCGTCTCGAATCCTGCGCCAGTTGAACGCTACTCAACCTCCAGGAACATAAACTGGCGCCGCGAACATGGACGCCATTGAACCGGCATGCTCCCGAGTCTCAAGAGTAAAAGCCCCGGGTGAACCTGTCGGGTGGCGCGAAAATTCTACGGCGTTTTCACGGCGCGACGTGCGATAAAAACTGGAACTAGGAGTCGTAAGTTGCGCGTTCGAAGGACGATCGGGCCGAAAGATCGTGGAAAAAAGGGAAGCTCGAAACGGGGGGGAGGTTGGAATAGTAGTAGGGACAGAGGTCGGGGTGGAGAAGGGGCCAAGTTGGAGTAGAAGGCTCGACGCGAATAGTACGACGATGGTTACATTCTACGGATCAGAGGGCTCGATAGCGTGCCGAAGTCGAGGCGAACGGCAATAAATCCATTTTTCGTGAAGGGTCGGTCGAGGGGCGAAAGCGAGCCAGGGTCTGATTAGCAGCCTGACTCTCCGTACAGGATGACAGCCGGTGAGTTATAATATTGCCCATCCATCTATTTATCTACTCCATCGCCTCTCTTCTCCCCAACGCTCTGCTCTGCCATGGCGAGTCCCTCTGCTCCCTTCGTTCGCTGCTGGCTCTAGCTCCTCCGACCGCGACTTTTCGTCGCTTCGCAGAATATCCGAAACTAACAAACCTAAATACCGGTCAACCGAGATCCGACGTGTCGGACGAGCATTACCGTAATCGTAACCGCTGTCGAAACGACTCGGGAAGACGATCCTCGAGTGTTTCCTGTTCCTTCGAGAGCTCGAGGCCACGTGGCTGCTGTAACGATTCCGTCACGATCCGTGCACATCTAGGTTAGCTCAACGGTTTCCCAATATTTTAAGAGGAACATTTGAATAATTTTCCATAATTGAAATTTAGAAATAGGGGCATTTATCAATCGATACGTAACCTCTGGATACTGGTATTACAGTCAGTCCCAGAAGTATTCGTACCTTCTATGTTTATCGAAGAAGTTTATTTAAGTTAAATGATAGATGTGATGTTTCCAAAAATGATTCGTTATAAATATGTACATAAATAGACTTGATGCGTGTATACATTTGTAATAAAAAATTTATTTGGAGACATTAAACCCATCAATTAATTTAGACTTACGGGACTGATTGTATGTATACGTGAACAGGTCAATAAATTTAATAAGATTCTTGAAGGAATTGCGCGAGAACTAGCGTTCTGTGATCTATCGCTCCGATATGATAAATAAACAATGTGAATAAATTCATATGAATAGTATTCATGTTTAAATTTCCAAAGACAGCAACAACAACAAAAATATGCTTCGCGCACAGCGTCGGGACTTCAGCCGAAGTGGCTGGTCAGTCATCGGACGATAAGCTCGAGTTTGGATCGGTGGCACGAGACGTAGGTTTCCGTCGAACGGGAGGAAAGAAAGAATTAAGCTCGCGTGATATCGCTACGGGGGTGACCCATCGCAAATCTTGCCGCTGAAGGCAAGCGACGGGACACCTCTCTATACATTTTGAACTGGAAAGACGCGGCGTCCCGAACTTTCGACGGGAACCAGTTCATATATCTGAAGTATGGCTGCCATAAATAAGCGACCTGTCCGTTTGCTCTGTTCGCCCAAACCTCTTGCAAATCTTTCAACTCTTCTCTTTCTTACGGACTCCGTTCCCGTCCACCTTTCTCCTCTCTTACCCCCGAATTTCTTTCGGTTCGCGATATCGAGGTCGTGCGTACCGAACTAGTCGCCAAAGAATCTACTTCCACGAGGAAACACGGAGAAGGGTGAAACACAGACCTTTCTCTTCGTCCTCCTTCGCCGTTACGACGTCTAACTTGGTAACGAATTATCCCACGTGCTCGCATGGACACCGTGCGCAATACGGAACTCCTGTCAGAGTTATAGGCAATACGCTCGATGAAATCAATCCCGCGATGGCGGCCGCTCTCGATCCCGAACCGGTTCACCGAATCTTCGCGTTCTTTGTGCTCTAGGACAGACGCCTTTTCCTGTAGTTATTTCTTCATTTAAAGCCAAACCGACTTACTCCAGTGACTAGAGATTTGCATCTATTAATTGTACCGGATCAACCTGGGTAAACTCAGTTTCTAAGAAATATAACTTCTTAAAATCGTCATCTCGTATCATTTGTTTTACGCGATACCACTCGTTACAACGTTTCCAAGAACGTGAACAACGTGACTTTTCAAAGGGCCTACTTGGAGAGCTACAATCTCGATTGAGCTGCCAATAAATAGTTTTAGACGCCCAGTCTCCCGACTTGTCGGACAACACCTCGCGCACTGTTAACGACTGTCGTGGAGGGACCGAGCGCCTGTGCGTGGAATTAGCGACGCTGGCGTGAATAGGGCCTTCTTAAATCGTCGAGCAAGGAAAAAAAAAATTGCCTATAGCGAGAATCGTGAACGCGACGAAACGAATCGTTTCGTTGGAAAAGGAGACGGGGCTGTGTTCGCGGCGCGGTCGCGTTTCTACGAGCGGATATCGGGCCGAACGAGCGAGCAAGACGGCGACTGGAGCGGAGCGGGAGTGATTTATGCTAAGTCGCTGATGCTGGTGAAGCAGGGGCCCGCGTGTACGTTCCCGGGCAGCCATCTTGGGGTCCCTTCGTTTCTCCGGAGGACTCGGATCGATTGACAGAACTGTGCCCGATCACCCGCTTAACGAACTCTCCTCTCCTTCGCGACACTTCTGACATTTTATGGCTTCTCGGCTCCCATGCCTTTCTCTTTCATTTCCACCCGTTTCCTTTTTACGCCTCGCGCGTGGAAAATCGTCGTCCTCGTAAAACCACTCGGAACTGGCGATCGACTCGAGTCGCGTGTTGCCTTATCGATCGACGCATTAAGCGTGAACAGCCGTTTGTTAGCCAGGGTAATCGTTCTTCAAGGTTTCTCTCGTCGACGCTGGTACATCGCGGCTTTGAATCCTAATGAATTCGAAAACGAAATTTATTTTGTTCGAGTGGACTTGTTAATTTAGTTTTTGCGCGGAGAGAATGGTATAGAGGTACGATTGGGAGACAAGAAAATGGCGAGCGATCGGATCAACGTATTAGACAAATCGTAGACACGGGATGACCAGTTTCAAGAGCGTACATTTATTTTCTCGGAAACGCCGAGACTAATAAGAAAGCATTCCCGATCTCAGAAGATTGGAAACAAAGATACTAATCTCTGTCACGAAGAGATATACGTGAGATCTCAAATGCAATATATTTTATAACATCACAGTACGTTTACAGTGTGAATGCTCGACAACGACTGCCTTCTCCCGTGCCATTCCCACTCGATTCTCTCACACCGTATTGTTAATTATTTTAATTGATCATTTAATCAGGGATGTTCCTCGTATTTTATTTTCCACGTAAATTTAATTACTTCGAAAGGCTTTAAAAGAAGCGGAAGGGATGAAGACATAGTGTCCATATTCACGAGAGAGACAAAATCAAAACAGATGCTTACACTACCTAGCGGTTAGTATCGGTGTCTTCTCGTGCTGTCAAGGGTTAACGATAAGACTGCTCGTGCAGCTCCACCCGCTGATCAGGCTCGAATCAGGTTTCGCGTCCGACAGGGTTGCGAAAGGAGACAGAAGAACGGCGCAATAATGGACGTCACAGTAGCAATAAACTAAACGTGAACGTTGATCAGGCAGAACTCGATCCACGGGCTCGTAAAAACTAGAACGAGCGTCGACGGACTGTAAGGTATATACGAGTTTAACCATGACTCGGTTTCCTCTCTGGCTGCGAAGGCTCTCGCGTGTCTCCGGCATTCCTTTCGTTTCGTTTAACCGTGAAAACCGCGCCACCGTCCGTTCTGATTTCTATCCGTCAGCGTTGGTCAGATTTACGACGTCGCAGAGGGGCCCCGGTGGCCCTGCCGGTGGGCCCGGGGGTCCTCGTGTAACAATGAAACCACGCCATTTGTCACAGAGGCGCTTCCTCTGCTTCTAATAAACGTTCGTCCTACCGTCGTGGCATAGTCGTGCCGCAACGTGCAGCACGGATCGACCTTTGCTTTTGCTCCACGGATCGTGATCTCTCGAGCAACCACGATCCGTCTCTCTCGTACCACCGGCCCTCGGCCTCGCGCTTTCTCTCTTCCCTCCATTGGAATCGTCACGCGGTCTCTGTCCATCTTTTTCCAGTTTCCGTCTGACAAGCTCCCTCTCGCTCGCTTTTATGCACCGTAGGACTGCTCACGGGGTCCACCCGTGGTACCGAGGAAGAGATCGAAAACCAGAAGTGGGAAGGAGAGAAAATCGGAGGCAAAGAGACAACGAGGCACGATGGGATACAACAACGTGCCCACGTTCATACTTTCACATGCCGACACAATGCACCGGACCATCGAGAGGAATTGTCATACAAATTGTCGCTTATTCAGCGACGATCCTCCGCCGAGGATGTACACTGCCTACGGAGCCGGTAGCTCGGAAGCAACGTCGGGACGCCTTTTCAACGAGATCTCGGACCTATGGGGTAAACGCAAGTTACATTCCGATGAAAAGGTGAAGAGAAATAAGGATCCCTCCTGAATTAAGGATCTCCCTGCGCGCCATTCTAACGACTCTGTCGAAACAGATCGTGGATCGATTAGGATACTCGGCGTGCTGGACGATTACCGACGTTTTTCATGCGGTAACTCCGTTTCTACGTCTCTCAGGGTGGTCAACTATGAAGAAACTTTGGGCGATCCACCTTTGTTGTCTGACATATGAAGTATTACCTTCCGGTACGCCCCCATATCGTCGTGAACTTGTATACCTACTCAAATTACCAGATATACTCGGAGCACTCGACAAGAATGATGACCTAACTATCCCGCTCGAACCAGCCTCAAAATTTCGAGGTTCCTTCTCTTATTCGGCGAAGTGCTGCTGCAACTTGTTGCCTCCAGGTTGGCGTACGCTAGGTTTAAGAATGACTGATCTATACTCGGCGAAATTCATTCGACCACTGATTCGAGAAAGTGAACCTTACATTCAATCTAAGCATTGGCATCTGGAGATTGCAATCACAAACTTTTCATTAAGTATTTTTTCTGCTCAAAGTTTTCTAAATTTTAAAGTGAGGTTGACACATGAATATTGTAAAAAAAGGACTATGCAGAACATCTTAATGTAAGGACGATGTTAGAGAGCGAAGAATGTGAAGAGCAATGAATATTGTGAAACAGGACTATGTAAAACATTTTAATGCTATCCTGGTACGGAAGGTATTATAGTCGCGCTAGACGACTCTGTACTCTTATAAATAAACGAAAGTAAAGTACAGCCTATAAAAAAAAAAAAAATAATAATAATAAAAGCGTAATCGAATCGTTAAAAGTGCAATTCTGTGAAGGTGCATTTCTGTTCATGTTATTCTGAAAAAATATCCTCCTCGTCGAGGGTTAACATCTTGTCGCGGCGCAGACACGGTTCCGCTCCGGATCGCGCGTGGACACCGCTGGATCCTAAATTGCGAGACTCTAGATCGCGTCCCACGCTCCGGCGGTGGTTCTTGCGAATTTAAACGACGTTCGGCGGCGAAGACGGCACCGTTCTTGTATTTGTCCGATAAATCCGGCCGCGACTAGATCCAGGATAAGCGGACTCGTTGCAGACTTGGGAGCGACGATGATGCGATCGATAGCAGAAAGAGTTATACGAGACGAGGGTTACACGACCCGGGTCGGCTCTTAATGATTCGGAGAATCAGCGTGACGAGGTCCGCTCGGTTGGTCGCGCGCGCGGCTCGCGTCGATACGTCATCGAATCTGATCGATACTCGCGATTCGCGTGACGGACGACTGTCGCGATGAACGAGTTTCGCTCCGAAGACGTGCACTTGGAAGGGAAAATGTAGAGATCTTGTCGAGAGGTTGCGGAGGAACGTAGCGTTTCTGAACGAATGAAATCCTTTGGTATTGTTTATTATACCTAAATAGAAATAGAATATGTCCTAAATAGAATTTTACGTTCCAATGTCAATTTGAAATGGACTGCAATGATTCTTTTTCTTGGACGTCTTCGAAAATTAGGCTTTCAAATTTCGCTCAGATTTGATATCACATAGGCACTTGCAGTGAAATATTAATAAACAGTCGTGGATTTTCAGCTGTTTAATAAATTGTTTACGCGGTGTTCGATACTTCCTTGTAGCCTACAGGCTTCATCACCCAGGGCGAATGACTATTTAGCCGTTCATAGCCAGCAAGGATATCGGTTAACGGAACACTGGAGATTGACTTAGGCAGATCGCCATATTTGATCCGTCGACCATGTATACACCTTCGATGGAGAGAAAGCGCGCTGATCGGGGCGGAACGACCAAGTCCGCGTTCTGTGTTTCTAGCACGAGTGGCAGGGGACACGACCGGTAGCTCGCCTACCGTTTCGTAAACGGAGGTCATCCACGGTTCCCAGCCGCCAGATTCTTTTTTCTCCCCAAACGTCACCGCCGATATTTATGGCGAGCTATAGAGCCGAGGGGTTCGACTACTCCGGGCCTCGCTACACGGCGAGAGCAGAACCAGGGCCCCGGCGTAATTCTGTCAGCGTCACGCTCTCGGGCCAGGCTCGACCTCGACGGAGCCTGCGAAGAAGTAACAGAAGGAACAGAAGAAGGAACAACCCAGGACGGGGGTAAGACGCGGTGGAAAAAAAAAAAAGGAGTCACTGGAACGTTTCCAACGATATATCCCCATGGCGGTAGCGAACGCGAAGCTGCCTCTCGCTGAGACAACGTAACGTCGACCCCCTTGCATTACCGGTCAAGGTTGTCGGGCACCGACGCCATTCCTAGGATCATGCACCTTGCGAATCCGCAATGGTTTCCTTCGTGGTCGTTCTTTAACCCGGGACTTCTGAGGGCTCTACAAGAAATGAGCAGCATCGAATCTATGTTGAAAGGATCATTCACAGAGGAGTTTATAGGATGTCTAAGGGGTAGGTCTCTAATAATATGGAACATCCTCCTTTCTCGTGTTTAAAGAATTATGCAATATGTAATAAATTACAGTAAGTAAACATTGGAAGAATTTTCTTCTTAAATAAGAAATAGTCACCTCGATTTTTATGAATGAATCTATACGTTCTTATATGCATTCATATGTGTACTTTTATATTCTCTTCAAAGAAGTATCAAGAGACTTTGATCAAAAATTGATTAGCTTGGAAGTTATGAATTTTGTCCCGAATTCCTATTATACTTGTCGCACTGTGACGACGTCCAACATAATCAAAGTGAACAAGTTACGTCGTTCATCCAGTATATTATGTAAAATAGCATTTCTCTCCATTATACTCGGTTTATTCACCGATGTAAACAAGATTTGATTGTAGTCATCGTGACTTTAAACAGGTTGTGTGAGGAAACTAATGGGTTCCAGCAATCACGTGTCACGCATGCTGAACTTTCATCGATACCGTATACAGTCGTGCCCATAGAAATCGTGCCACATTTTAAAAATACAGTTTGTAAAATATGTGGACTGCGCTAAATTATTTCATTGGAATAAATTTTGATATTTAAAAAATGTATATTGAAAAGGTTTAATATAATTTTAATTTTCTGAACTTATTAAAACATGTACAAATGAAAATATATAAAATTTAAATGATTGAAAAAAAGAAGAAGAGACGAAGACAGATCAAACTCATCGCAACTTTAGTAACACGAAACTTCAAGTCTCGAACTCGTTCTTTTAAATAAACTTAGTGCTCGGTACAAATAGTATCGCGAACAACAATTTTTCCGAATCATTTATATCGTAAACGCGTCAGCTACTGGAACAAATTTAATCAGCGCGGAAAGATTACGTGTTCGCAACAGACGGTGTCCTTCGTAGCTCGGCAGAGAAAGAGCCATTTTTAACGCGAAGAGAGACTGGAGAGGAGTTATGCGTCGCTCAACGAAACAATTATCGATCGTGTTAATCGTTTGTCTACAAACATTCTCAGTGGCTCGAGAATTTTCCGGTAGACCGAACAGCATTCGTGACAAGGTGAAGCTATCATCGGTTTCCAACAGAAAACTCTCGCGGTCTTGTCGTGGAGCTCCTGTTTGAATCTAGAGCTACTCGCTTCGCGCTTCGAGGAGGTCCACAAAGTCGAGAGATTTATCGCTTCTTCACTCATAATAAGTCCGAAAGCCGTGTTGCACATCGTGGGTGACTTAACGAAACGAAGGAATGACGGAATCCTCCGGGGCGAGGCGCCGTGCCACGCAAAGTTTGTTAAAATTATTTTTACACTTAAATTGCGTAGGTGTTGAAATAATTTTAAAATCCATTTAACTTTCCACAATCCCGTGTTACTTTCATGACACGCGCTAAAATATTCGACATTTTACCAAATAATTTTAATTTTTTCGCAGGATTACGTGTACGTTTAATTAAACAATGTTTCTCATAACCAATAGCAATATTGATGACAGCTAGTAGCATCATCAACCTGAAATATCATGTTCAATATGAATATACATGTAAAACAAACGAAAATTTAAGTTGTTATGCTTCGCAATAGTAAAGGTAAAATTTCTGTAGCAAAGATGTATATAAGTTCAGGAGAACTACCAACCTTGAGAGGCTGTATACTTTAAACAATTTAGATACCAGCAGAACGATGACATAAACACCATCTGTTTTATGATTCAAACAAAAGGTAATCTAAGTTGTTATGCTTCGCACTGACAGGAATAAAAATTCTACTCTCTTTAATCAACTTCGAAATCGTTAGAACGATGACTTAAACGTCCCCTACTTTTACGAGCACTATAATATATTTCAATTTGAACAAGATCTCCGTCACGGCGTACAAAGGGACTCTTTGCGTGGTTCGGAACCAGTTGGGATACTACAGGAGAATTACGGCGAATCGCCACAGATAGCGCGCAGCAATTTAGGTTTACAGCCGGCGTAGTTCCGTCAATTTTGTTATCCCTCCGTCAGCGTCGAAATCGGCTCCGAATACGCCTCTGGATATTCCTCGGTGCCGGAATTCTATAACGCCGAGTGTATTTCTGTCGCCGCGCAATAGTTTCCACGGGGGCGCAGACAATCGCGTAAAAGTAACTGGCGCGTTAAGCATCCCGAAGACCGATAGCTAAACAATGCGTAGCCGCGCCTTCTGGCTTTGAGATAAAATCGCGATCGAGGAAGACGCGCACGTCCGCTTCGCAGCATCCCGTTGAGCGTTTTCATATCGAATCGATTCCAGGGAGCGTCCGCGCCTCCGGTTCAGCTGGTTATACGATATTATACAAAGGAAACCATGTGAGAAGAGGAACGCACGGATGGACGGATGGACGGACGGACGTACGAACGGACAGACGGATGGACGGACGGATGGAGGTGCGTACGAAGCGATCAGGTTTGAGCAGCTGTCTACAACCACGTCACTCAAGTTCACTATGTCGGGTTCGCGGTGGAATGAATGCCTTTCATTATGAGTCTTATCCTCCGCCCGATCTCTCAACCCTTTTTGCCTCCTTCGTGGTGCTCTTCTTTCTTCGTTTCGTCTTTCTCTTTGCCCCCGGGTCTGTTTCTCTGTAGATTCGATAGAGCAAGACACACGCGTTCCCGGAGGATACGACGGAGAAACTGGGAGGACACGAGCACGAAGGATCGAGAAGGGAAATATTATCGTCGAACGAACCATCTAGCCCACCGTCCTCCTCCTCGCCTAGCCCACTTTATACCTGAGTACCGCGAGATTTATCGTGGGTAAACTCGACGACTTTTACCTCTCCTTTTTTTTTTTTCCTTCGTTCGAGCGGGGCGTCGACAGCGACGCAACGAGCGGTCCCCAGGGTCGAGGAGAAAGATAATTAGAAGGGCTCGCGTCGCGATCGTTTAGACGCGCGATTCGATCCATCGAGCGGTATCGAGGGAGCAACCCCGATTCGACGACGGTAGCTGATCGGCTCCATTCGACTTTCGCCAGTTTGATCCTCGATGCGATTGGACGTCCTGATCTTTCGTACCACTGCTCACTTTTTACAAGATTTCATACGGTGATTTTAACGAAGGGAGTTTCATTTACTCGGGACTAAATGATGGTTAGTAATTAGTAAAGTGCGGATTTTAGGCGTTTATCGTACAAAGTAATACAGTAAATACATGCTTGAAGTAACCGAATGGTTTGTATACTTCTCAAAAAGGAAATAATAATATTATTTGTAAGGGAGACAAAACACGATTTCTACGAATAAGGAAAAATTCGAATAGCTACAGATCTGTTCAAATTTTAGAACGTTGCATGATACGAACCTACATGATTTAACCTACATGAAATAATGAAAGAATACCACAGCAATTTCGCCCTGAATTTGCACCCGAACGTTCAACGCTGTTATAAGTCTAGCAAATATTAACGATTTTTCTTAATTACCACTCGAAATTCTGCGATTCGCGATCGGAGCGACGCGCTGGCGACGCGGTCATCATTGTATACGCGTTTCTCGCTCGTTGAAAGTCACCTGGAGACAATTACCGTGCGATAATACGGGACAGGGAACGCTATCGTGGCGAATCCTAGGCGCGATGCGAATCACGGAGCACATTAACGTGTAAATTTTGCGCAACGCGTCTACCTGAACGGGCCACAGCCCGCGCACGGTTACGCGCGGTTAACCTTCTTCGCTGGCACGCCGGCTCGTGCCTGCACGTAAACATAAACAAGCCTAAGTACGCGAGGTCCGTTCCAAAAGTAATGGGGTTGCGTTTGTACAAGCCTTTCTATGTCAGAATTGCTAGTGGAACAATGTTGAATGTCTCACGTTATGAATTATCTTGGGTTGCTTACCAAAATCATTTGATCGCGAACGCATTTTCAAATGTATTATTATAAATCTCAAAGTTCTTCATAGTTCTGTAACCACCATCGTTGATTATTACCTGTTCCCGTGGAGCAAGCAAATTGAAAATCGTAACATGGAGGGGATAATTATTTATTACTTGCAGCGAAAGTTACTTATGAATCAATCCGACAACATATCTTTATCGATAAAAATTATTAACTTCCTCATGTTATATATAAGTACAAAATATGCATCCATGAATAACAAGCTAAGCTAACGGTGGAACAGTTGTTAACCCATCTGCTCTTCGACGATGTTCTTCCTTGCCTTTCTCTTACGAGACTAATGTTTTATTCTAATGATCCAGGGATGGTGACTCCGCGAAGCTAACGTTTCACCTGGAAATAAAACGTAAAGTTATCGATTCGAACAAGAGACAGAATTGAAATCGGAGTGATCGTTTTGCGGAATGTGCTCAATTGCCTACTTCGCGTAAACCTGTTTCCCCGCGGCATGTAACGCGTTCACGCGCTGCGGTGATTCCGATCTTTCCTCTCGATCGGCCGCGTTCGATCGAAGGTGATCCATGACGTGGTCGTTTCGCCCGATTTCGTGATCTATTCTCCCCAAAACATGACTTTAAAAAACAAACTAAAGGACACATCCATGCTTTCAGTATCTGTTTCAACGAATCGAGTACCTAGAAAAGGGTTTACAGCGATCATCGAAACTCTGGTTTGCTTTGCCCTATGATTTATCTATGAAAATCACGGTTCAGTGGTCTTGGGACTTTTGGAGTAACAAGTATTCAGTTGCCTCCATACACCTTCACGCTCTACGAGGAACTACCCTCGTTCGTGTTCTATCGCAAGGATTTATTCCCTGAAGTTTTTGTGTCAGGCCTCGCAATGTAACAGACTACAATTAAACAGTGGTTTCACCCGTCTCAATGAAACGAGTATCTAAGAAAGGACTCGTCGCGATCCTCGAAACCCTGGTTTGTCTAGCTCAGGAATGGTCCTTGCCTATTACATCTTCGGTGTAATAAGTGTTCAGTTGGTCTCATACACGCCTTGCGCGTAACTCCGCTCATTGTCCAGTAAACCTTAGCGGTGTCCAGACCGTTTTAGCGTCACGGACACCTGCTATCATCGACGAGCACGAGTTCATCTTCCGGAGACAGCGCGAATCTCGCATTCCCCTTTCGAGCGTGTAAACGGCCGCGCCGATAGCTGCGGCGTTGTGCACAGCCGTGACAAGCGCGGACAGTTTGACACTCGGCTTCCTAACGATCGGCCAGGCCTGTCGGAGAAAAAGGAAGCTTTGAATGCCGATTCTGTGGGCCGGCTTGATCGACGCGTCGTCTCCCTGTCAAGACCGTCTCTTTCTCTCTTCCCATATCCTAGATTTTCTTCTACGAGCCGCGGCTTTGTATGCCGACCCATTCGAGTTTAACGTTTATTGTTTGCGCGCGCGCTCGTCTTTGTCCTCCTCGTCATTCGCTCCGGAGCGCGCGGTGCTTCGCGCCACGGTGCTTAACGCGACTTATTTTATCAACGAAATTCACGCGACGTTGGGAAACCCCGAAAACCCTTTCGATCCAGAAGGACACGTATTTGTGGTTTGCTATGCAAAATTTAAAAGGGTTCAACAGACGACGATGGACTAGTGGAAGAGTGCTCCAATTTGAACGAACTGGTATTGAGAAGCGTAGACGATCAAATTGCTCCAAAATAAAGTGAGTGAAAATTTGAATGCGAATCAGACGTTCTTTGCACAATGTTTGTGTGTATCTTGGAGATTAAAATAAATTTTATTCGACTGTACGTGTCTTAAAGATAGCATGTGGTTGATTAAAGGGCTAGATTTAATCACTTTAAAAATAGAAGCATTGAACGACTGTTTCGATTCCTCTGTAATAAAAACATAACAATTTTTTCCTCGACGCATATCGAAACTTCGTTGTTGTATGTTGTTATAAAGCAAATCATATATACTCCTTCTCAAACGATATAAAAATCTAGCTAGATGAAAACATATAGTACGAGTGACGTGCATTCTGTTCAAATTGATAAATGTTTACAGAATTATATCCTTGAGTAGCTCGGCATCACATGCTAGAACTATTGTCGTCGATGGAGATCCTGGTTAGTCGTGTACCTATTAATAGACAATCGAGACACTCAAGGCAACAATACTCCAAACAACCAAAACAGCAATTATCGATATTTCTTCAACAGTTGTCGAAGAAATCGCACCAAAATGACTGAAACTCGATTAGTCAAGAAAGATGCTACAAGTAAAACAAGTCTGTGAAAATATTAAGACGAATGAGTCGCATATCATAAGAAAGGAATTTAAGACACCGCGACTATAAACGATCACTCATAGAGCGCAAGAGAATGACGCCCACGATCATTGGAGGATAGTCTCTGCAAGACGTACGATTCTTATGCATCTTTCGTACACAGCGTGTTAAGTTTTTGGCGGATGGCGCGGACTCGGTCGAGGAGCAGCAGCAATTGGTTTCGTTGTCTTCCTCGCGACTCTGTCACTTCGAGCAATTGACTTTGATCCGTTCGTGCGCGCGTAACATTGAACGCAATTACGGTCAATTTACGATGCCTCTCGGTTACTGCCGCCTCCCTCCCGTTCCAGTAATAGCCCTGTAGGTGGAGGAATACGACGGAGTGGTATCGATCAGTTTGCGAGATCGATCGACGAATTTTTCGAAGGAGTCTCCAATTCGATCGGGAATTACAAACTTGTAAATAGAAAGCAGACTCCTTTCGACGTTCGAAACACCGAGGGTGCTCGTTAGTTAAGGAAACTATTCGTTGTGTCCCGTTAATCGATGTACAATTGATCGTATCGGTCGTGTATTATTATTACATAATAAATTGTTGTCTATCTCTGGCAGGTGGCCTTCTCGGAAGGCACAGCTTCGCGCCTCTCGACGCGAGAGCGTGGAGATCCTTGCGCAGGACCCTTTACCATTTCGTGCTCGCTCACCGTTAAAGCCCGCGAATTCGACTGGACGCGACTCATCGTATAATATTACATCCTATTAGGGCAGGAATAACTGCCGGATGAAACGCGACAGCGAACGATCAACGTGGGGGAAAGGGGCCGACTCCTCGAGATGCGTGTTAGTCGATCGTCTCGAGATCCACTCGGAATAATGCGACGTTCCTCGCTGATCTACGATCCGATCCCGATCGTCGAACATTGCGTTCGAGCGTGTTCCCTTTCTGTAGATGTATCGGTCGTCTGGGAGAACGGTACAATCTGCAGTAACCCCCCTTGTATGTCACCGATTTTTCCCCGCTTAGAAGCAACCGAGTCAACCCCACCGCTGTCCCTGCTCTATCGCGCCAGCAACTATCGCAGCATTTCCCAATCCTTTTCATTTTTGATGTCGCGACATTTAATTTATGGAACACTTGCATTCATTCATCTGTCTATGTCTTTTGTTTAGTCAGAGGGATATTAACAGCAAGTATAGAGCGAATAGTAAGAAATGTTAGAGAATAATCGAAAGAAACGTGGAATTGCATGGCTTTAGAATGAAAAATATATAATTAAATACCGAAAAGTTTCGCTGTCTATTTCGTTACTCTTCGATACCAGTATATTAATAATCGAAAAAGATATATTACAAATTATAACTAAAGAAAAGTGATGGCTGTTACAAATGTGCAACATTTATTGATTTTATTCGTTTTATTTATGAATCGCGATTTTGTCGCCCAACACAATTTGGATAAACGATGCCTTATCGCGAGCTGGACCGAATTTTATTCGCTACTGATAATTAAAATTTATCGTTACGTGTACAACCGAGCCAACGTATCCCTAATTTTAGTAAAATCGAGGATAAAATTATAGAGCCGATACAGGAGCTTTAGATGGTGTCTGGATATGCCAGACCAGATACTTGTGCTATATTGGAGCCTCCTCGGAAAATTCTCTAGGAACTTCCAAATTAATAGAAATTCATTATCGTAACAAGAAGATACGATAAAAAATTGGAATATTAATTAGAATAATTAATTTTTGTACAATTTTGAATAAAAATTGTACATTGGTATAGGTAACGATAGTGTTGGTAGTATTTCAATTTTGTGACCTAAATCGTGGACGCCTGATCTGAAAGGGTTTATTAAAGATGTAGTACTTTGAGAAATCGCGACTTACCGCAATTTATTATTTCTTTACAAAGACATACTTTTAATCCTCTTTCAGTCACATTTTAGTCCAACCCCTTCGATTCTCTACTTTGCACTAGCAAGTAAGGCTACCGCTACATTGGTGATCTTGCTTCTTCCAAGAACCGCGATAATAGCAGCCTTCAGGTTCCGATTTCTTGCAGTAATCGAGGTTCTACCGTACCTTCCTTCGCGAATGCATGCGACCGAACAGAACCGATTCTGTTTGCACGTTAACCGGAGGTCAGCGAGTTTGCCACACGAGTTGGCGAAGAGTCGAGTAGTCGAGGAGACGACAGACCCGATGAAGGCGGTTTCGCGTTCTTTCTTCCAGGCGTAGGCGGCGGTCGGGAAGGGTGGATCGTACCGAAGGAAAATTTCGACTATAAATAGCAGTGTATTCTAAACGAGGTACAGAGAACGCATTGGATCTAAATTATGAATTTCATCAGCGGCAGTCTGCCGTTTCATTCCGCGTTTTAGCTTCCTACTCGGCCCCCCCTCCCCCCTCCCCCCGCCCCCGCCCCCTAAACAGTCCTTTCTCGCCCCAACCCGTGCCGTCTTGCCTCCTTTGCTGTCCTCGTTTCGCCGATCCTTCGGCTCGTTCGCGTCTCTTATTCGTCCCCCGTTCGTTTTAGTTTTCCGCGAGGTTTCCACGGATAGCCGGCGTCGTCCCCCCGGCCGCCCCGCCGCTGGCTACCGCCACCTCTCCGTCCCTTTCACCGGAGGGGTGCGCGGGAGATGAAAAGTTCTGGCGAAGACATAAAAATGCGGCGCTGCATTTCCCTTTTAAAATAAGGCCCTCTGCTCCTTTTTCAGTTTATTATTATCAAGTTGTGCAGTCTGCGCTCGTTCCACGGGTCTTCCTCGGCCCTCTGCTCGCTGCCATCGCGCACCCCCGACCCCGTTTCGCCATCCACCCGCGCCGGCTTTCTTCCGCCCGATGCACCAGAGACGACCGTATCTTCGACTATAAAACGACCAACTCACCCCCGCGGCTGCCGTTTTCCTCGCGCCTCATCTTCCAACGGCTCGTGCAACTCTATTCGTAACTCCGTGTTTGGGAACTTCCCGTTATGAGAACGAACCTCCGCTGTTGTTTACTTAACTACGGGCGCGCTGGGCGTGAGAGCGGCTAGGGGTTCGCGCTTGTGCTCGTTTCGCCGAGAGATTCCTCGATATTCGATCGGCTTTCGTTGCGCCAAGATCGAGGGATTCGAGATGGGTTCACGGTTTGGTTCGCTTCGAATTTGATCTATCGGCGAGGTTTACCTAACAGATCCTGGTACAGACGCTGTGCTGTTGATCGTTGAAACCGTCTTCGATTAATCGGTAGTCGATTAATAGATAATTGCGAGCAGTATGATAAATCGGTGCGGTTGCCGTTGTATAATGTACGCGTCTAATCTATACATGACTTCTCAGTCATAAACACCGCGTCACATGTCCATAAACACTGTCATCTGGGGCCTATAAATCCTGCGTCATCCTAGCTTCCGTCTCCTTCGTGGAACTTCCTAAATATTGACCTATTCTAGCACCCCCTCTGCTACATCACATATCCTCCGAAACTGTAATATGTATTCCGTCGAGACAGAGTCGAAGGACACTTTTACATCGTTCGCTATATTTTTCCTAATCACTGGCATCGTAACTGTAATGCAACTTGCTTGATCTATGCACGATTAGATGTGCTCCATGAAAATTTCTAAATCTCAACTCAATCAGTTGCATCAGGTCAATTATTATTGCAATTCTCTTGAAGACGAACATGTTAAATCTGTTTCAAATGTTTTCGTTAGGCGGAATAATCAATTTTACCTTTCGACACGACTAACACTCGAAATCCGCATTTCTGATGCGGCCTCTGCGACTCTAAAGCAAACCAACGTCAATTTCTGAGAAGCGTAAGTTGTTATTCCTATCATCTCGTGTTTTACTTTGTACAATACCATCCATTACAGTTGCACCTCGTCGCGTCAACTCGTCGTATGATAAATCATCGCGTCCGTGGCCCCCATTAGACATTCCAGCTTGCTCGATGACAAAAGGATGGGTCACGCCACACGTCTCTGCGTGATTCTAGAATCTCGCGACTGCTCATGTGAGAACTCTGTCTACTTCATTATCCATACTTATCCTTTGGATCAAGATAAATTCTGTACAATTTTCCGAGGTAATTTTACGTGTAATTGCCCGAGGGTTAATTAGTTCGTGAATGCATAAATAAATATTAAGGAGTCAAAGTGACCTTATTGGGATTGTCGTGTCCCAGACATTGCTGGCTGATTCGCGGAGAAAGCAAAGTTCTCGATGATAAGGGTAGCGCGGTGCTCCGCGGTTCCTCGTTTCTAGCGGTCGGAGCGTCGAGACGTCGACGACAAGAGACAAAGGTCGAATTCGGTTTTGTCAGCGACGCGACCTTGAGTACGATGACGAGCTCGTGACGCGAGAAAGCGTTCCGGTTCGGAGCAGAAGAGAAGCACCGTGCGAGAGGCTATCCTATTTATAGGCGACCCGGCAAAAACACGAACGATGACGGCGGCCGGCGAAGTGCCTTCTCTGAACCTCGACAGAGTGACTGGAGAATCAAGTGGAAAAGGAGGTGGCCGAGGAGGAGGAAGATTCAAAGGAGAACGAAAGAACGAGAGAAGCGAAAGAAAACTAGCGAGAGAAATCTAGCGAAAGGAGGCAAGAGAAATGTATGTAATTAGGCATCGGTAATGTTCTCGAACGAAATAGATATAGAAGCATGTGTAGGATGCATTTGAACGTTATCTTTGCTCAAAATGTCAAAATGAATAAAAAAAATCCCTCTTCCGATTTCGCAGTCAGAGGTTCTGTTATCGAGATACGAACAGTTAAATTTTTGGCGCGCGTGAACCTATGACAGGTCTCGCCAGTGAAGAGTGCACGCGCATGCGCGATCTAGCGGTCAGCTGTCTGAGGGATAAATGGCGCGCGCCAAGAGTCGCATCGCTAAACTTTAAATGCTCGTATCTAGGTAACAAAGCTTTACATCGCAAGATGGTAAAGGATTAAGGTTAATACGGAGGTTAATAATAATAATATCAACTAAGCTCCAATATATTATAGAATAATCGACACAATTACGAAGGAATATTTAAATATCTTTCATAATTCCGGTGAACCGAGCCACGATACTGTAAGATTGAAGAAGTCAATCGTTCCAATTGTATCAGAATTACAGCACGATTGAGCGGCGAAGTGTCGCGATTTGGAGCAGGGAACGGTAGCATCGGAATCAGAGGTCAGAGAAGCGTTCGTATGAGGACGGTCGAATGAATACTACTACTATTTATAGGCGTAAAAACACGAACGATGAAGGCGACCAGCGAAGTGCCTTCTTCGAACCTCGACGGAGTGACTGGAGGATCGGGTGGAGAAGGAGGTGTCGGAGGAGGAGGAGAGTGGTGCGGGAGGACGAAGGTTCGGGGGAAGCAAGAGAGGACAGTGCGAAAAAGGGACGAGAGACGCTTGGTAGCGGGAAGCAAGATGCGAGAAGCGTGAAGCGAGAAGCGAGTAGGCGAGTGGCAAGAGACGAAACGAGACGTGGCGAGATGAGCCGGGACGCGAAGGCTAGGCGGGAGGAACGAGGGAGCGAGCTCCATCGGGAGCAACGTATGCGAAAGGAAGAGGGAACCGTCGATCAAACGTCGCGAACGTCCGAAGCGTCTGTCTGGAACGAAGACGTCTCCATCAACCGTCAGATCGAGCCACACGCTTCTCGCTCCTCTCATTTTTATTACCGCCCCAGGGCCGTACCTACTCTCGCCGCCTCGCAGGCTTAATAACCACGGAGTAACGCGATTAAGTAAAGCGTCGTCTCGTCTTCTCGTCTTCCTCGCGTCTCAAGCTCGCGATTCGAGCAGCTTCTTTCTTGATCCGCGTCACCGGGCACCGCAACCACACGTACATCCGTTCGGTGATCGGAGAGATTCGATTACGGTAACGCCTCGCTTCTGGATGGAAACATGCTGGAAATATAGTTGCACACAACTTTCATGCTGTCAGTTTAGAACGTGTTTAGTAAATCTAACGACAAACGAATAAACTGTACAACCGCGACCAGCATAACGTGTTCGAGTTATTTTCCGACCTAGAAATCAGCTTCATTCCTGCCGGCTCGTTTCAGCTGAAGAGCCCCCGCTAAGCTTTATGACGTTGCTATGTTATGAAACAGAATCGTACGGCGATGTCCGCTATCGTCCATAGAGACGTTATAGATAGAGTAGAGGAGATCTCCGGATGTGCTACAGTTGAAAAGAGAAGAAAAAAACCACGGTACCCACATACATACGTACATATGTCTCAGGCATTCTGACATTATTGCTGAATATAGCGTCCAAACCTGTATCTTCCGATGAATTGCCGAAGGTAAAATTTTGTATGTGGGGTCCTTTCGTTTCCCCCGCAATACCCAGCAAGTTCCATCTCGAACGGCCACCAGTGCCTTTCGGAAGTACGGCCAAAACTACTCCAAATAAGTTCGCGTAACCAATTAAACCTCTCATCAAAACTATCAGCAATAGTTTCCTGAAGATGCAACGGTAAACACGGAAGCTTTTCGTTTGCGTCAGTAGCTGTTCCATCGACGAGCTTGCGGCACCGCTTTGAAGTTCAGCGACGAGTTTTTTTAACTGGCAGCTGCCGACCACTCGAGTCGACAGGTCGCCCTCGCTGAATAAACATAAATGGTCGGTGTGATTCCCGATCGCGTATCCCTAACGCGGATTTGACGTAAAAAGAACGAGACGTAAACCGTACTCTCGAGGGTTCGAAGGTTCGATCGGGGATGGTTTTCGCGAAAGGTCGAATAACGCGGAGGGACGAGAGAGAGAGAGAGAGAGAGAGAGAGAGAGAGAGAGAGAGAGAGAGACGCGGAGAGAAAACTGGAATTTGTCCGCCGTTAACTGCAGCAGTCGCGAATCGTTCGGAAGGTAGTTGGCGAGGCAGCGAGCCGATAAAACGAAGAGATACGCGGCTGATACGGGAACGACGTATCGTCCCCAAGTGTTGCGGCTAGTTGCGACGCGGTTCAACGTATGATTATCCGTTCCCCCGGGGGCCGAGGCGGCGGCAGAGAAACTAGGCGGAGGTGGCGGAGGTGTTGCGCGAAAGTGGGCGAAGGGTGGAATGGCGGAGGAGCACCAGGAGGAGGATGAGGTGGTGTAGGATGCAGGGACGGTTATTAGTTGCCACGCCGTTGTCGTTTTATCTTCGTGCCCAATTAGCAA
Source organism: Hylaeus anthracinus (assembly GCF_026225885.1). Taxonomy (NCBI): domain Eukaryota; kingdom Metazoa; phylum Arthropoda; class Insecta; order Hymenoptera; family Colletidae; genus Hylaeus; species Hylaeus anthracinus. Next base: position 14,154,766 of record NW_026533254.1, read on the forward strand.
ATATCATTCCGTAATGCAACGTGACGGGGCCTCCTCTGAAAAGAGTGCAGCTGCATCGGCATTAAAAAAAAGGGTAGAAGAAAGCGACGCTCGAGGGCTGCGGGGCAGACAGGCGGGGGCAAGGGACGGGGGGAGGGGGAGGGGGGAGTAAAAGAGGAAACGACAAAGATAGCGGGTCCGTTCGAGCTTTTTATTGACATTTTAAAAGGTGCCCGAATAATACCGGCCGACATGCGTAATAATTATTGCCTTGCTCGCGCTACCGATCGGTAATACATGGAGCGATTCACCGCGACCGGTACCATCGCCGGAGAAAACGACATCGATCGGAGCCGAGTTTAAGCCGTCCACCCGACTCGCGGCAGTCCCTCCTGGAACTTTATATACGAATGGCCCTCGATGACCGGTGCATTGTAAATTATACAAGTAACGATCGATTAATTACCAACACCGATGCGCCGGAACTTGTCCAAGATTCCGTCGTTACACGGCTCCCCCCTCGGCTGCCCACGTGCGTTTCTCGTGCACGGAGAGACTCGCGTCAGCCGCGAATTAATTCCCCTCTTCTCGTTTCGACCGCGAACCTTGTCGAATCCCACGCGCCACGCCGCCGACGAAACGCAAAACGGGGGCCAAAAGCGTGGTCTTCGAGACTGTAATCGACTCTCGAAACGCTGCATACCGAGACAAGATTACCAAGACAATTCTGTTTCATCTCTCCTTTCAGCTATATGATTATTTGTTCTACGCAAATTTTCCATTATTCTTTCTTTTTATTTTAAAAAACGGACAGTCGAACCAAAAACTCGAACGTCCTTAAACTATCAACTCTACATTCCCGTGTGTTTTAAAATTCCTTCCTACTATGTCTAAGAAGCGATATAGCGACGGAGAATGATAGAAAAGAGCTTATTTTATAGACTAGCAACAAGGTGACCATAGTGGTATGAAGTAACGTGGGACGAGGACGCGATCATACGATTAGATTATCACCAGAACGTATAATTTAGCTAGCGAGTGTCATCTGTTACAGCTCGAGTCTTCGATACGGGTGATGCAACTATAGTTGTCGTTAAATAGATGAGACAAGTGGTGTAACCACTGTGAGAAGGTTGAACGTTTAATGTAATAATTTACTGGCGTGGTAATTATACAAATTAATGAGCAAAAGTAAATAACAGAAAGAAAGTAAATATCTGTGATGGTTTGCTTAGAATTAACTATCCAGTTGTCACCGAGCCGAGTATTTGGGTCGACGGAGGAGAAAAGTGGCAAAGGAAACGGAGAAAAGGGCGATTAGTACCGATTCGAGGTGAGTCTGGCCCTCTGGCCAGAGCCCCGTCGAGATCGATGACGAAGATGCCGAGAGGAGGAAGGCGAAGAAGAGGCGAGGAAGGAGCCGAAGAAACGAGTGGTTGGCAGCGCACGGTGGTCAGTCAGGTCGATGTCAGCCCGCTAATTGGCAGCCGTGTCGCATAGAGGTAGCTTCGAAGCCGGTTTGTGTAGCTGGCTGCTCGTCGCGTAATTCGTAAGCGGTTCTTGCCCCTTCTTTCGCTGACGCTCCCTCTCCCAAAGCCAATCCTCCCTTCGTCAACCTTTCTCTCCTCCTCCTCATCCGCCTTTTCGATCCCCCGTCCACCCAAATATCCCGCCGTTCCGATTTTCGCGCTTTCGTTTTACACCACCGCGCGGCGACGCACCCCGGCCACCCGCTCCCCCTGCGTCTTCTGTGAACACCTTTCGGCTCTGCTTCCCTTTATGCGTTTACGCGTCGTGCGTGGGCGAGTTAAACGGAATGGACAACCTGACAGTGAGAGCGTCGAAATGAACGACGAAGAGAGAGCCGAGGACACGCAACCACCGACCAGAGGGAGACAGATGCCAAGGGGAGAGGAAAGGAGTCGGTTGAGCCAACAGAGCGATGCGTCCTCCGTTGCATACCTACGAGCTCGACCACCGTTAGCTGCTATAGGACAACGAGAGACACTCTGGGTGGTCCTCTCGTGTTCGTTCTTCCAGGTCGCGTATACGCGCCCGCGGACGTCCTTTCTAGTCTTGCCATGTTTCTTTTCCATCGACGACCTGCACCGGACGCGGCCAAAGATTTGCGACCTTTGGTTTCCGTTCACATCGCGACGAGGATGATTCCGAGAGGCGCGCCCAATGATCAACGAGATCGGACTCGTTTCTTTTTAGCCACGGATCGTCGCTACATTTCAGGTACGAAATGTCACAATTCTGGAAATGACAACATAAGTGGGAGTTTAGTCGGTACGATATCAGGGCATAATTAATTGTCGCGCTCTAATCGAGGCAGCAAAAGATGGAAGAATTTCTTTCAACAGGACGACTGGTGCGATGTATCACGAAATCAATTCTACCGATTGCTGTACCATAAGCGTAAAGATTTAACGTGACAAGGTGCAGAAATCGTTGACGTTAATCGCGGAGGCCCTCTTCGAGATTGTATCTTGATTTAATTATACGTTATAATTGGCTTATCATGAAACGTTACATATATTTTTTGGTCATACACGAGGTACTTACTGCTACCATTGCACCCGTATTTCCAGTTTCGCGGGCTAATGAGACCATGGAAGCGAAATATATTTCAGAGGCATAGGAATTCGTGTCTCCGTGAAAAATTTTTCAGCTTTCTCGTTGTCGTTCACTTGTAAGGACCATAACTGCTCCCCAAAATTCAAAATTCAAGAGTCTTGGAACTGTGGACGATATTGCGGTCAACCGAAAGCAGCTCCGGTCGAAGACTTCCAGCGCTGATTGCAGGAGTGACGGGACGAAGAAGTAAAATAGGGGGCTAATTAGCAGCGAAAAGATGCGTGGGAGTTGGGTGAAAGAAAGTCGAGGAGGTGAGAGAGATTCGCCAAAGGCCGCGGAATGTTCGTCGTCGTTGGGAAGCGAGCCGGCGGACGACCAAGTATACTGGAGGGAAACTGGGAGCAGTAGGTGGAGGCGGCGGCTGCTATCTGCACCGCGGCTGACACCTGACGGATAGCCTGGCGTCGGCAACGCGGGATATTAATTTGGTAATTTATGAGGCCCGATTAGGCAGCGCTATCTGTCGAGCTAATGCGCGAACCGTTGGCAGGTCATCGCCGAAGGGCCTGTGTTTCGAGCCGCTAGAGGCCCTTCCACCGCAGGGACCTCGACCGACTTTGTTCGTAACGTCATCCCCTAACTTTGACCCACTGCTCCCTCCGCGTCCCCGACCCTACATCCCGAGACCCGCGTTTTCGAGCAATAGACGAACTTGAATCTGACAGTTGCTGTACGCAGATGTTGGCTGTGTGAAATAAATAATTGTACATTTATTAACGTCACCCATACAAGTGTCAAAGAAAATGAATTTGAATGAAATACTTGAATTTCGATGCGGTCGCAAAACGATACCACGATAAATGTTCGATTATGCAATTTCTAATACTCTGTAACCAAAACTTAATCACAGTGGAAATTGTGAAGAGTATTAGTCTGGCATTCAACGTGTTCAAAATACCATGATGTTATCGTTCGATTCTAGCGTTACCCAACATTCATCTTCACAAACAAAACGATCAAACTGTGAACACAGACCGAAATCAAATTTATCAATTGTTTCCCACATGTATTGCAGGTCCAAGTGGACGTGAAATTGTGTAAAAGAATATTTTTAGTCGGATGACCCTTCGTCACGAAAGGGTTAAGAATAGAAATGTATCGCATGTGAACTCGTGATTGCCACCTAACCTATCTGTAAAACTGAACGAAGATACGAGGTCAACGATAAGAATATTGAAAAGCGAGTCTTCTATGAGAGAATTATGTACCAACATCGGTAACAATCGATAAATGTTCGATACTTTAATTTAATTCTCCATAGCGAAAGAGGGTTGTTCCTAGCTAAATCTCTAGGTCGTTTCGGGTTCTAGGTCTGCGAAATGACGAATAAAAACTGGGACCACGTTTCGCGTCCCCCTGTAAGTGGAACAGCTTTCGTTCGCTTCTCGAGCAAGGAGGGGAATCGCTGGGAAGCTACGAGGCGCCTCTAGCTTCGTCCTCGATAGAGGCAGTAAAGCAGCGTTACTTGTGACGCGTGATAGATGGACGCACAATGGAAGAACACGCGCGGCTGCGTGTGCGTTACGGGTCTGGAGCGTGTGGGTATCAACGTAGGTGGATGAGGATGAATGGCTCTCGTCAAACGGAAGGGACCGCCCGCCGTTTCGCGCCGTAATACGCGTCCGCGTAAGAAGCACAGTAGGTCGGCTTATCGATGACCGACCAGCTACTTACCTGCGAGAGAACAAGCCAGTTACCGAGTTCAAACTCTCGCGGGTTGTTTGTCACTCGACCCTTTGGCTACTTATCCGCTACAAGGTTATCGTCAATGATATTTAAATGCTCGAGTTCGTGTTAGTTTGTTCATTTATTTACGCGCGAAGTATAGACAACCCCTTGACAATTTTGACAGTATTTTAAAGAAATCCATTGAAATGTTTAATTAGTTTTATTTAAAGCAGTTTTCCTCTGTTGCCTTGTAAGGCACATTTCTCTGGAGATCCTCTAACAAATCGTTTAGATCTCCGCGATCTTTTTATATTTTTATATACCAAATTTTTGTGTCATATGTTCAAGCACGTATCTTTCGAATAATGAAACACTGATTACAAAATGTATCAAAGGGGCACAGAAAAAGATTCGTAAAGGGCTTTTTTTCGACCTCGCAAGTACCTCCAACTCCTCGAATGCCCAAACCTTGTATTTTTCATGGTTAAAAATGACGACGTACAAGTAGCGAATTTTGCAACGCGTCAAGAATGACCCTTCTTGTGGCCTACCGTCGAACCTTCAGCCGTCTGGCGGTTAAACGTCGCGTTTTCTTATTTTTTTCTGCGGGTTTCCACCTGCGGAAATTCGCCACGCGGCTTGCGGAACGCGTCCACCGTGTGCGTTCTTTGATCGCTCGATCGGCCTGGCTCGCGGCTATCGATAAATTCCCAAGATGACGCGATAACGACGGGGCGACGCCGGGTAGAGGCGAGCACGTAATTTGTCGAGGATAACTATAGTCCTTCGGACGGCGATGTCGATTTTCTTGTCGATAATGCAAACTCGTGAGTCGCCGTGGAAATCGCGTTCTTCGCCGGGGAAGCTTTATGGCACGCGTCCGAGCGTTATTTCGTAATTAACGCGCACGTTTCACCAACGGGTATCGTGCCCGTGAAAGAGGGAGGGATAATCGTTCAACTATTCGACAAAAATTAGAGGTAAATTAAAAAAATATTGGGTAAGATTATTGATCACACTAGCCGCTAGATGTGTTAACTCTTCGTTAATTTAATCATCTTGAGATCAAACATCAACCGTCTGCTCTCTACGAGCACAATCGCAAACTCTTATTCCCATTCGATCGAGTGACAGACCAATAATCCTCGCTTTCGTTTAAACGTATTCATCCGAAATCTGGCATAAAATTGGAACGAGCAAAAATTGATCCCGGAGAGGGGACTTTTAGCGATCGGCTAGAGTGTACGAAATTAGTGCTCGTGCACGGAACGGATAACGCTCGATTCGGTTTGGCAGGTCCTTTAAACGAATCGGCCCGATGACGCTCGGAAACACAGAAAACGCCGAATCGAACGGGAAAGACAATAATCGGGTGTAAACAAAAATAAAAGAGAGAGAGAGAGAGAGAAAGAGGGAGAGAGAAAAAAAAACGAAATACTTTCAGCGGAGTGGTAGCGCGAACAATGGTAGCCACAAATCAACGGGATTATGCCACTATTTCACGCATGGCTATGGCCGGCTCGCATGATAAATCAAGCTGTCGTTGGGCCACAATAAACAATAACATTTGGACGGCCGGCTGGCGGGACGGCTGGTGCGACTCTTCTTCACTTAACTCGGTCATTCGCTCGCTTCAGCGCACGCTCCGATCGCACGTGTTATTTCCTCGGCCTCGAACCAGCTCCCAAACGCACCCGGTTTTCGATAATAAATCGTCCCCGCGAGGACATCGACGAGCGCGTGGGCATCTCTGCCGTGCCCTGTCATTCAACTTCTCGTTGCCACTCTGTGTTTTTTTTGTTTTTGTCTCGTTTTCTCTATCGCGATAACCACGCTATTAAATCTCTTGCGATAAAGAACCGGACCCACTCGGACCGACCAATTCCAACCCTTTATACGCGACGACTGTTTTGGTCCCATTCGGATTTTATTACGAACATCGTAAAGCGTAACGGCTAGAAGAAGCGTGCGAGCTTTCATTTATTATCACGCCGCGAATTTTACGCGTCTATAGCAGAGAATGTACGCGAAGTATGTTTTCGTAATTAATGCGATAACATTCGAATTTTATGAATTAATCGCTAGAATTTTTGTATGGATATCATAATGAGAGTTGGAGAAAGTGTGCAGCCCTTTACTTTTTACTAGTGTGTGAATTTTATGCACCTGTGGCGTGTATATAAGAAACGAATGCAAAGTACGTCTTAGAAATTAATATACCGTTAATATCTTGTAAATTAACTACTAGAATTCCATTATTAAGAGAGTTAGAGAAAGTGCGAAGTTCTTAATTCAAAAAAGAAAAAAAGAAAAAGAAAGATTCCACTCTTTTCATAATAATCTGATTGTTTCGTCAATTTTTATTACATGTTTCCGTTAATTCCTCCTGTATCGTCACTGTTTATCTACACACTTGCGTACTATGGACACTTTGTATTCAAGCTAGATAGTTCTTAGGGTACCTCATCCCACGTGATAAACGTCTTTCCATTTCTCTGGCTGTCTTCGAGTTCGATGCGGGTCGTCTCGCGAAAAACCGTTCGCCAGCAGACGAAACCCGCTTGTATCGCGGGCGCATATTATTTTCCACGGATCGGTGTAAAACGAGTCCAAGTATTTGCTCGTCGGAGTGTATCGAGCTCTCGCGAACCGGTCGTGTATGACGATCGACCGACTGCTCGACCATACCCGCCGACTAATTATAGCCTCCTATTTATTTTATTTTGCGCGTATGCGCGCGGGCGCACCGACGCTCACGCACACGCACACCCCGCCGAACGGTGCAGTCATAAATCAAAATTCCATTTCAACGTTCTAACGAAGGATCAAATAAAACACTTTAATTGACGTTTTTACGGCGGCCGGCAGCCCAAGTCGAACTGCTGCCTACCCGCTCGACGGTTGACCCCGCTCCGGCTCGTTTCTTCGCTCGACTCGGCTCCGCTCGGCTCGAGTACGCGAGGAGGAACGCGTCCGATCTCGGCGCACGATACGTAAGCCGTTTCGTCGCGCTTTTGTTATTCTTTCATCGTCCTTATCCCCATTGATCGTTTCTACGTCCTTCGGCAAATATGTATTCACTGTACCCAGAGCCAGTGTCTTTATTCCAGGAGACAGGGAAAAGGTTGATCTTTTTTACGTTAAATTGAATTATCTTCGAAATTTATTTGTAACAATTTTCTAAAACTATTTCTGATACAAGAATCTATAAAACTTGCGTGGCTACATGGTATTATCCATATTGTAACTCTACTTTCATATTAAATAAGGTTTCCTTCTCCTCGATTCTTATTTTCATAAAGAAGTACCCGCGACCCTGTTTAACTCGAATTAACTTTAAAAATTCTACTTCGTCCAGCGAGACGAGACACCGGGGTAAATATAAAACCACGGGACTGTGACAGGATCTCATTGGACCGCCGTGTCTCTGGCTAGGAGTGTACCATACCAAAGCTTCCATTAGAAAGTTGTTGTAAATGTCAGAGCCTTCAAAAGGAAGTCTACTATCATGCATAAATAGTAACTTGTATGATCTATTGTATCTGTATCTATTCGGAGCACGGTCTTCCGTCCGTTTAGGTTCCGTCACAGTCACGTGGCTCCTCTCTACCCCGAGTGTCTTCCGTTGCTAGACGAAGTACAAGATCAACAAAATTCATTGGAACACTTGCGAAGTCGTGGAACTAAACAAAGAAGACAAACGATAATCCGAGCAGGCACATTCAGAGTTTATTTCTTCGTATAGTTTCTTTAATCTTTATTAAGTCTTCTACGGAATAATCCATAAATAATGGAGTCGTAACGTGTTTACGAGCGAGCCCATTGTGTTTTTCCTGTAACGTTCTCATTTTTTATCTCGTTTTATCAAGTGCAGTATTCTGCGTGTTTGTCATTGATACGATTACCCACCCTTGAATTAGTGCAATGAAAGTTTCTTGACCCGGCGAGCACGCAACTTCTGACTTATCATTTGTCTGATTTTATCATCAAACGGCATTTAATTTTATAACGAAGAAGTAGAATATCTTAATGATTTACCTGAATAACACTTCGACAGAATAAACGTAGGAAGTAATACCATTTTGTTTAACTTTGCTCTGGACACTGTGTTTTGAAGAAGTTATTCACGAAGAAATTAAAAGGATATTCGAAGAAATCATCGTTAAATTTATCGCGTTCGAGGATCGCGTTGAATTCCTCAAATGCAACGAGGGCGAAGGAAGGACGAAGCAAAATGGCGACCGCGACTCGTGCACCGATAGAAGATTGGGAGACAAAGAGGAATGGCAAAGGGCCCTGGAAGCGGGAGGGGGAAGGGATCGGTGATTATAGCGTCGCGGTTATTGTTAAGGGTGCGTCTAGCCGCGTTACTTCCCGCTCACGGTGATTATCAGTAATTTCACGGTTTTCGGAAGAACCAGCGGTAAATATAGAGAAAGCCTTCTGGCCACTTTAATATCGCTCCCCGCCGATCAATAATAATAACGGAATACGCGGCTCTTGTCCCGACCTCGATATACCCGATGTATTATAGTAATTTCGTACCGCGATTTCTGCCCCTCTACCCCTGCGCACTTTGGCCCACTGCCCGGCTCGAACGCTGCGAGAAATACGGTAAACTTTTCGGGGGATCGAGAAATCGCGGAACCCCCCTAAACCCTCCGAGTGTTTACGTTTCGGTGATATTTATTCGCGCTTCCCATTTAATTTTCATAACTTCGACGATCGCTCGGCAATGGCGGCGCTACGTCGGCGTCGTCGACGCTGGAGGCAGGGAGAAGAAGGGAAATGAAATAAAATGGTCTAGGATCGGATTGATCGCGATCAAGACGTGCCAGTGTTGAGCAGAATCCGTTTTCTTTATCCTCTGTTGATAAGGGTTTATAAATCTTCATTGGTAGGCAATTGCGGTAAGAAGATTCTATTAAACAGAGGCAGATGGTAAGATGGGGCTTATAATATTCAGATTAAAAAATGATTCAACCCTTTGCGGTCGTATTTTTAGACGTGGCTGTCGTACTGGTCAAAATTAATTCGAAAACAAGATTTATTAATTCTATTGTGAACTTTGTAAGTACTTTTGTAACAGAGAATGACTGATAACTTGCAAACGAAAACTGTGGGCGGAGACCGAGTCTGGATAAAAATCTGGCGGCCGCACCAATTTTCCTTGCGTCTTTAAGCGCATAGATATTCTTTCATCGTGTACCACGATCCATAGGAAGAAATTTCGACGGAAAGGAGGATCGATTTGAAATCTCCGGGCGCGGCGATGGACGAGAGCCGTGAGACGAAATGAAAGTGACCTCTTCCCTTCGATGCCGGGATAATGATACTCCAGCCTCGTCCACCCCCTTTAAATATAAACACACACCCTCGTTCGTCCGCGCCTCTCGGTTCTGGCCGAGTTGTGCTCTTGCAGTTGGCTACTTTTTTCTCTCTTCTCCCGTGCCCCCGGTTTGATGCTAGATTCTAGTTGTTTTGCGGTTTACGACGGTTCGCGTTACAACTGATTATTAGTCGCCCTTCCTCCTACCTATTCTCCGCTCTTTCGCTCCTTCTCTTTCTCCATTATTATACTCGGCCATATACGGCCATTATGCCCAGGCCCCGATATACAACACAATCCGCCGTAATGCCGGCCATAAAATTAAATTAGGGTTATAACACGATTTTTCACAAAGGTTCCGTGGGCTGCGGCGAGAGCTGAGCCGAGACGAGACGAGACGAGACGAGACGAGCCGCGACCACGCCGCACGTATTCGACCGTCATTCGCTTCGGCAACTACCTGCCTCGATCGAAGGTACCTGCCAATATATACAGGGTGATTCCACAAACTGGGACAATGAACAGCCTTTTACAACAAAGATATAAAAGACGACACGACTAAAAGTTGAATCCAACGATAGAGATATTCCGATGATATCATTTCTCGACACGATGCAGTGACGCGAGCTGAATCTGCACCGTATATATTTTTCAAGTAGAATCATGCATCATTCTTACACGAATGGATTGGTCTCGTCACTCTTTGTATTCAAGAACTGAGATTTTAATATAAAAATCGTAATATTTAATGGGATACTAAACACTTTTTGTTAGGACATCAAGTTGTTCGATTAAGTAGAGCAACATTTGCATAAGGTGACAAGACACAAATTGTCGATCAAACCTTATCAAGATCTTCGGTAACCTAGAACAGTACGCGCTTATTGAAAAAGCTGTTTGAACCTTCTTGAAGAATGATTATGCATCGTACAATAAGGTAATTATTATTTAGTAAAAAAAAATTATGTCAACTTTGTCCTCCATCAAGTTTTTCTGTCGACGATTGAAAATGAGTTACAGCTTGTTCTAGTTTCTAGAATCACCTTGTACATGATCGATCACGTTTCGATGCCAAAAATTCACGACAGCTCGAACGAATCCCGTCACAGTCCGAATATTCGAAATCTAGAAACATTGTCTAAGAATTAAGCAAACGTGATCGACCCATCGATGTTGAACTGCGAACGGAATTCGTCAGCTGGAAAGCACACGACGGATCCTGTCGCGGACTCTCTCGATTCCTTGGCTACATCCTGAAACGCTGTTTATAATTGCAACTGCCAAACGTTTAAACGTCTAAATCGTCTAAATCGGAAGACGACGGATTTGTTTGTGCGCGTTTCAGCGATCTATTTAAGTTCGCGGATAATAACTTCCAGACTGTCTGAATGGTTAGACACGTTTAGCCTCTGCCCCGTGTCGATTACGGATTTATGAGATGCAGCAGTTTTTGATCGCGGGTCAACGGTGATCGACGGTGTATCGGTGTATCTATATACGAGGCGGCGCGTATTAAGGTCAATCGGTAGAAATATCCACGCTGTGACAAATCAACGGAGAATTGAGACGCGAAATGAAGCGACGTCTGGCGCTTAGCCAAAAACGGGTATTTTTGAAAAATTAAGTGCGTTTCGTTGTGATCGAGTTTCCAACGACGTACATGAGGTGTTTTTAAAAGGATGTGGTTAACATTTTTTCAGGAGTGTCGTACTAAATTGCATACAAAATAAAACGAATTCAAAGAAAACAGGAGTTCTTTACTTGAAAAGAAATTTACGATTGACGATTCGGTGCTTTTTGCGAATTTGCTTAATTTACGTTTCGACCACTGGAAGCCTTCTTTGGTATACAACATCGTATTCTGGAATAATCATGCAAGCCCTAAATTTTGTATACAAGACAAGATTGTATGCAAGATTCTAATGGAATCAAACAAAATACTTTTCAGGGGGTGTTTCAAGAAGTACGCTCCCTCGCACCTTCACCCTCTAACCCTCGATCGCGTCAGAGGCACACGGGACGCTATTTACGTAGACGCGAAAGGTGATAAAATAAACACTTTTCGCGGATCACGAGACACGTCACGCGAAGAGGCGTTCCTCTCGCGTCGAGCGTTGCGGGGTGTAAAGAGGTACGGAGGATTCGATGCACGAGCGTACGAAACTAATTAATAACTCGACCATTGTATGGGGACGATAGAATCGTTTCCAAGAACGTTCGTGTTGTCTACCCTTATGAAGAATTCAACGAAGTTGTGGATAGACGAGCGACGCTGGAGCCTTGGATAGAGAGATAGATAGATGGAAAGGGAGAGATAATAGACCTATGGGGGAAGTGAGAGGCAAAGAAGAGAAAAGGGGCGTCGTGTGGCGTGTGTGGGAGGATGTGTATGCGTGTCTGTGTGGCGGGAGAGCGAGAGAGAAAGAGAGTAAGAGAGGGGCAAAGTTTCGGGAAGGAGAAGCCCGCGAAGAGAATTCGAGAGGCCACAAATCACAGAACGGTGGTGTGGGGCGTTGGAAGTAGGGTTCGTCGGAAGGTGGAAGAGGGCCGGAGAGGTCGGAGGCAGCGATAACAGGAGGGTGGGTGGGTGGACGGTTGGACGGTCGGTCGGGTGACGGGGCAGGGTGGCGTAACCGGGTTGGGAACGGGGGCGAAGTAAGAGGTGGAGAGGCAGAAGCAGAGGCAGAGGCATAGGTAGAAGCGGAGGAGGAGTGGCAGGCTGCAGACGCGGGGCGCGACATGCTTTATGACGTCTGTTCATCACATCGCCCCAGTCTCATAAATTAGAAATCACCCCTTAGATAGCTGGCACCCATCTACGATGGCGTCAGTGCCGTATCGTGGGAGGCAGGGATCGCCTCCGACTCCGACTCGTCCGATGCGCAAGAAGGCGAGGGAACGAGACGGACGAACAGAACGAGAGGGAGGGAAAGGGGGGACCAGAGGGGCGCACGGACGACGGCAATAATTTTCACCGTATGTCACGGCTGGAGAAGAAAAAAAAACCTGGGCACGGCTCCGAAGGATCGCGAGAACATTCCTGTTGACCCTGCCCGTTCTCTTCCGCTCGCGTTTCGGTCGCGTAGAAAAGTCGTCACGACGCATGAACGCGAACCGGAACACGACGCTATCGGAGCAACCCTTCGACAACAACCTCGCGTCATCCCCTAACCCTCCGTGTCTGCAGCGGAGCCAATGTTTTATTTGTTATTTTACGTCTGAATGAAGATTCTCACCTGGAATTGGAAATCTATCCAGTCTAGTAAACGCCGAAGATTTAGGGGGGTTTGAAGCAATACTTATACAATGACGATAGATTTGTACGATCCCTGGCCGTCGTGTGACGCCAAATGTCTACTTGCGATGGAATGCACCCTTGCCTGCGAGTACCCAAGTGAACATGTCCGAAATGACCCATATTCATCTCACCCTTTACTTTAACGATAACACACCTTGAGGTAGCAGTTATTAATCATACATATGGTTACTCCTTACTAGATCTCAATTTCAAACGATCATTTTCAAATTTGCGTTTCAAAATTGTTCAATGCATTATTCAATTTAGTTCCACGTAAAATATTTATGCATCTAATTAAAAAAAAGTATCTCTAAGACTAGTCATTTGTTCCATCGCGATAGAAGTAGTTACAAATGAACATCGATAGGTTTATCGTCAAAAGACAATTGCATGATAACGTAGTCGAATACGATCAAATTCCAACGAGAGAGTTTGCTCTCGGAAGTACGGGGAAAGAATTTCCTCGCGAGTCAAAAATGACCCTCTTTCATAGTTGCGTAGCTGGAAAATCAAAGCGAATCTGTGAATCGTGGAGTGAAATTTGTAAAACGGCGAAACTTTAGTCCGCCACCGTGACACGGAAAATCTCGACGACGGGAGTGACAACCGACGTTGATCATCGATCCTCCGTCTACGCGATAATCGACGCGTAACGGGGCGACTGATTGGCCTTCTCAGGGTGCCGTCGTCGTTACACGTTTCCGACGTGTACGCGTCTGTGCTTTCTCGCAGTGGACGAGATCACGACGTCGACCTGTCGTTACTGTCGCTCCAGACACTCGCTGATCTACCACTTCCCCGTTTCCGTCCCTTTTCCAACCCCCTTTTCTTCGGCCACCCACAAGGAGCGCCGCGGTCCACCTTCCTTCTGGCAAGAGCGACGAGTACGGCGAACTGACACCGTGCCAAATATCTTCCATTCTTCCCTACGGCTGTCCTTCTGTCGGTACTCTGCTTCGCTTCGCTCGCTTATTCGCTCCTCGACGGTTAATCGTGAATCACCCAGGGTACTTCACTTCGTTTTATTTACGAGAGTTTTATTATTACTTTATTTCGCTTACGTTAATTTTACTTCAATCCTTCTCATCTTATGGAAATTGTATTTTCGTTTTATTATCCGAGCGAGAGTGTCAACTTGCTTTGCGTAAAAGAATTGTACTTTTCCGTATTGAAATTTGATTTTTCTTTTATTTCATTCGTTTACTTTAAGTTATTACCTACAAGATCCGAAACCATACCTAAATGTCTAAATATCTACTGTGACGTAGAGAGATGAAAAGGCAAGAAGCGCAAAAAAAAATGTTGCGTAATACGTGTATTTAAAGACGATCAAAAGATATCGTCCAGAAGATTCGAAACCGTGGAAACGTAATGGCACTCGTGGACGGGGGACAGCGTCAGGTAAAGTAGCGAACGAAAGAGGAGCAAAGAATGGCGGCCGAGCGGAAACTCACGCTCGAATTCGGTAACGAAGCAAATGACGCGGACAGGGACGACGCGCTTCGAGTCGAGGTTCAAGGAAACCAGGGAGAAAACAAATCGGAATCTTTAACGGTGCTCGCGGCCAGACGGATTTGTTGTCGAGGAAACTTTAATTGGTTCTCGAATCCCAACGATTAATTAATCTTCGATTGACTCTCGACTACTAATGATTCATTACCGAGGATCTTCGGCCGTGTACGCCGGAGAGGCACTCGACGCGAAGGAGGGAGGAGGATGGAGACTGGTAATCGTCGCGACTTGTTACCTCGAGGTTCAGAGAGAGCCGGCTCGATAACGGTTGCTTATTCGGACGAATGTACACGTCACTTTTGTATTATTTTTAAATACTATATAAAAGTGAAACTGATGAGTTATCACGACACCCTATAATCAGAAACATTAATATTTTTAAGTTGGAATATTAGAGGGACCAAAAAGTAATGTCGTTACTGCGAACGTCGATACTTATTTACAATTCATCGGCTCGTTGTGTACCAATTGATTTTTATCGATCATGTATTGAAAATTTGCAAACTAAATAGATGTTTATGCATCGATGGCAAACGAAAATATGAGGAAATCGCAGGAGATACGCAGATAAAGGGCTCGTTGGAGTCAGCACGTAGACAGAGTTTCCGAGAAACGGGAGACGGACAGAGTCCGTACATCGTCGGTGTCCTGTGCAACGCTATAGACTCATCGGTGACAGGGCGACGGACCCTGCCTTGGTGCTCCCGGTTCGTCCGATGCGGGAGAATATCGAGGAAAAGTGTGGACTGGAGATGCGGTGTCGCGAAGGGATAGGGTACGATGCAGCAGCAGCAGCAGCAGCAGCAGAACGAGACGGAGAAGGAGAAGGAGAAGGAAAAGAGGAGGAGAGTTGGTATCGGTGGTAGTAGGAAGAACTGGTGGTGGTTGACGAAGAGGACGGTGGCGTTCACCAACACTGGCGAGGTGCACCGTTTACGTGAACGATACAGTGGGGTGAGCGAGTTTGGAGTGCGGATTCGACGGTGAGGCGAAGCTGTCCATCTCGCGGCACGTCGCGGTAGAATGGAGTCGTGGAGTAGGTCGAGGGGTGGGTGGACGGTCGAAGGTGGAGAGAAGGGTGGTAAAATGGGGGAGGTTGGAGGTGGGTGTTTGAATGGGGTGGGTGGTAGCTGTCGCTCGCCCGGGCAGCAGACGTCTTCTGACCCGGCCGGTGGCTCAACTCGACTCAACTAGACTCTGGTTGCTGGCAGGAGGCAGCAGCCGGAGAAGGAGCAAGAGCTGGAGGCGGGAGGGGTGGCGGTGGGTGGGTGGGTGCGCGGGGGTCAGGGGAAAAGGAAGGTTCGCGGAGGAGACGAGGGCAGGGATAGAGAGGCAGGGTGGGTAGGTGATGGCGATGGCGAGGGGTGCGGATGGTAGGTGCATTGCTTTTCACAGGAGAAGGTGGAGGAAGTTGGGGTCGTAAGGGTGGCAAGCGTATCGATCCGGACGGAGCTTGGCTGACGGCTGACGAGGCCGTCACGCGAGACGAGTCGAGTCGAGACGAGACGAGACGAGACGAGGCTAGACGAGACGAAACGGTCGGACGGACAGACGGACAGAGGAACGGACGGACGAACGGAGAAGACCCCACTCTACGAACTACCCTTCTACCCCAGGAGTCTCGTGGAGGGTCGCGGCGTCGGTGTGGATGAAGCAGGCGAGCTGTAGTAGACTCGGGGGAGAGGATGTAGGAAGATCGCGGCGACCGGAGGACGAAGGACGGAGGACCGAGGGGCCACGAGGGAAACTCGAGAGATACTGCTTACTTCCCCTCCGGGGCCCTCTCGTTGCGAAACAGTACCTAGATTGTACGTGCACGGCCGAATAGCTTGGCCACTGTACCGCGATACCGTGCTTCCCTTCCTACCGCCGTACTTTTCGCACATCCATGTGGATTCCTCTACGTGCTGGAGACGCGCGAGTGTGCGTCTTATGCTTCGCTGTCCCGTCCGTCTCACCCTTCGAACGCGGTTATACACGCGTGTGCGTTTACGAGTTTTGGCTCGGTATTCCACCCAGCCTTCCATCGAAGACTGGGCAAACTTCTGTCTTGCGACCCGGAACTCACGGTGCTTCGGACAACTTTTACGAGGACGATTATTCTTCTTAATGAGAGACGCGATCGTCCGTTCACCGCGGCCCCCTCGATTGACAATCCGAGCCGTTACGATCGGGGCTGACGTTTTCCCAGACTTTTCCTCTCGGCTGGGGACCGTAATACAGCCTTTTCAAGTCGCGCGTGATTTTAGTCCGAGCGGTTATAACAAAATTTCTGTCTATAGTCTATTATAGAAATTTGTCCAAATTAAACGATACGTTTGATGTTTCCAAATCGATGTTTCCTTATAAATATGTACACGAATAAACTTTACACGCGTATATATTTATATAGAAAAATTTAATCGGAAACATCACGCCTATCGTTTAATTTAGACAAACTTTTTTAATTAACATAGAAGCTACGAATATTTATGGGACTGACTGTAGATAGAAATTTCAAATATCAAATAAAAAATGAACAAATCATTGTGAAATTCGTGTTAATCGAATAGAGGATTGTCCGACTGACCGTCGATCGGACGAACGTGACGGTGTTCTTATTCGTTATGTTATTTGAGTAAACATTCGCCTATCTCTAAGTAAGACACGGGCCTATATGGTAACACACGTGCACCTGGTCGACCGCTCCTTGATTACAGGACAATGCTTTTTACCATCTCTATCAAGCTGTAGCGCGACAGAAAGTCGATAGTATGTTCAGCAGCCTCGGTCAACAAACACGAAAGAGTAAATTGGGCGTTAACCCTTTCTCTGCCCCGGCGCCCGAGGCTGTCTCTCGCACACTTCGCTCCGAAATTGTAGACTGCATAATATCTACACTTGTTTCGGTAAAAAATCAATGCACGTGCAAACTTAAGTAGGATGAATGTAAAATTGAAAACTGATAATACGTGTCTTTCAAAAAATTGGAGCATACGTTCGATAATTCTGATTTTATATAAAATTATTATATCATCTGTCATCTTCATGTCCCAAATAATAATTCCCTAAAGAGAGAACCTCATCGAAGCCCGGTTGGATTGACTTTGATTGATCTACGTACTATATATGTGTATCAAATCCAAAATGGTCTCATTTATTAATCATTTGCAAGCTCCATGATTGAACCTGGCATATTTATAGACCTAATGCAACTGAAACGTGAGAGTCTAAGTGCACCTATACCAACGCTCGCTTTGAGACCAATAAGGACCAAATATTGGTCCCTATCTTTCTTACATTTTCATGCCTCTCTGTCAACAATCGCAAAGTATTTGCAAAGTAATCACTGGCCGGACTAAGAGTACGCGGTGCGTCAAGTTCACCTCGCGGCAGCCAACGATGAACAGCGGCGTTTGCAGCCCCCACTTGAGCGAGCCACGGACTGCGTCGCTTCCGTCTCCCCACTTCCTTTGCCAAGTTCCGTTTTCCTTCTCCGCACCCTCGGACAAACCCATCTTCGCCCTTTTACCCACTCACCCCAATCTGAATGAACGTCTTCGCGAGTCGCGTTTCGTGCATTACTCGCGGTTCGACGCTGGGGTCGCGATTTAGTTATCCGTGGCGGTCCGTGAATTCGAGTGGTTGAACAGGTAGTTTGCCAAAAACCGACGCTATTATCGCGTTCACTGGCAAACTAATAACCGTGAAAATTTCTGCCAGGTTAAAATCTCGCATCGAGGCAATCGGAATCTTTGTAATTTTCGACGCTTTTTAAAATCACTTTTTTTAATACAAGAAGCTCTGACGATGAAGTGAGATCCACTCGTAATTGAGGAACATAGAAGTACGAACACAATTTCGCTCGTAGAAAGTGACGGTGTAGCTCGATTATTCATTTTTTTGTTACTTTGTGCTTGGATACGTGAAACACTTTCTACCTAATTGGATACCTGAAACAGTTTGTCCTCGGACGTGTGGCATAATTTGAGACAATTTCCTGTTTAGATGTATGAAACAATTTCTGTTCGAATATGTGAAACAGCTTTCGTTCGAATATAAATAGTGAACAAATATTTAGAAAATAGAGAGTATCCTAAAAATTCATAAAATATTAAATGACTTTTTTCGGACGATCACCTACAGGACACTTTAACAGAATAGAACAAGGCAAAATTACACGATATGAACATCTACTTAAGAAGAACACTAGATCCAACTGCCACATTTCCCCTGTGGAGTCTGTCTTCCTTCTCCTACTGGAAACCTGTTTTCGTTCTTTCTCCCAATCTGAATGAGCGTCTCCGCGGTTCTCGTTTCGCGCATTACTCGCGGCTCGACGCTGGCGGTCGCGATTCAGTTATCCGCGCGGCGGTCGGTGAATTGGAGCGGTTACACAGGTAAGTACATACCCCGAGGGAGCTCGCGAAGGGAAGAAAAGCCGTGGAGTCGACGGGGTTTGGCCCCGGGTGCGTGCGGGGAATGGCCGAGGCAGCGGGGGCCAGGGAGGAGGAAGAGGTCAAACGCACTACCGCCTCCGCCTGCTTGTCCGCGAGCGTAGCCGCAAAGCGAGCGTTGTCGCAAAGGCAAAAGGCTCTCGCCGCGTTGCAAAGGCCAAACACCGAAAGTCACTTAAGCGTGCCGGCACGTTCGACGCCGCGACGGCAGCGGTAGTTCGTTTTCGAGTGGCACGGCGTGTCGTCGCCGCGAGGACACGCCGTTGCGTTCTCCACGGCCGATCAACGCCCGTGGCGGAAAGAGAATCGAAAAAGGAATTCGTAAGAAACGCCTTCCCCTCGACGATTCCGATCTCCTCGACAGCCCTTGCGAGTCCTCCGCGATTCGTTCTCCTTCCCGCGCGTCGGTTATACACGAGGGGATGTCGACGAGTAAAGGAAAATTTTTAATTTCCTGCACAGGTAAGTGGCGACACTGTCTTTCGATGGAAGACAGCCTAAAGGCACGATAGGGCAGAGTTGAGAAGGTAACTTTTGGTACTCGGATCGAAGTAGTTGGGAGTAGGTGCAGGGTGGCTGGGTGAAGGACAAACTGGAAGTTGTTTTGGGGTGCCTTCAGGGACTAGAGGAATGAAATTTTTGGTGAAATCTAAAAAATTGAGATGCGCTCTAATACTCGCGCAACTAACACCTGTAATCGGGAGCGTACGATCAACCCCTTGTTGATTTTTGAACGAAGTTCGTTTCAGAAGTTAATTACGAAAAGCGATTCAAGCTCTCTTTACTCTGTTTTGTATTGTGGATAAAATCGCTGGATGAAAATATAATCGGACTTCTCGGAGCATCCAAAACTCATACTTGTTGGAACAGATCAAATATTAACAGGTCACGTAGAAATTATAGCATTCCTGTATCAAAAATAAAACTTACAACAAAGACAAAACGGTGGCCTCGATTCGTACCAACGAAACGTTGCAGTGAATTTCACAGGTGTCCACCCTCTCCGTGTTTAAACAAACATGGTTCCTTTAAAAAACACTCTTTACGCGAGGGCTTCCCCTCGTAAATCGGGCTCGGCCGGACGGGCGCGTCGATATTCGAGGATCGCCGCGAACAAGCGTCTTAGCTGCTATTTCGGCTGATTTATTCCCGAGTGAGGATCGAGTCAGCGTATCTCTCTATAAGAATAGCCGCACGGGCGCGGATTTATTTCGGAGTATGGACCGGCGATATACATCTCACTCGACTGTTTGTCAGGAGCAACACCGTGGAGCAACAAATCCACCCGGTAAACATAAAACAACGGGTAGTGCATCGGGACGGTACGGATACGCCTTTGATGTGCTGCCACCACCCGCGAGCGTCTCTAGCCAGTTCCTTTATGGCAGCCATCGGGCATCTGTCGTACCCGCCGTCTTTTTCCCCGGCTAATTTATTAGCGCCGCTTAGAGAATGGCGCGGAGAAAGATCCGGCAGCAGGCGCTAGTTCCGAGGCAGCGACGGCCCGTTGCGTCTCCCATGTATAAATCGGGAGACGGATCAGTCGGATACAGCGACGCCGGTTTTACGAGCATCGAAAATAGGGTGAGAGGACGCCGGAGTAGAACGGACGCGTCCGTGCTCGCGTCCGACGCGATGAAAACTACTGTCGTCCCCTCTGCCCCCCCTCCCCCCCCTGTTAAATGATTCATTCCTTATGCGAATATCGACGCCTCGTCGACGATTCCAGTGACGAATCAACGGTAGCGGCGAACATCGTGACGATAGGGACCTCGTTGGTTGCTGGGAACCGGGGCTGGGGGACTCGTGAGCTAACCGAGGTTTGGTAATCAAGGTAGCCGGCACAGTACTGTCCCACATTGCGAAATTTCTACTATTCGAGGCACACCATTTAAAATAAAAATAAAACTCGAGCTGCACGGAATTACGATCGTATTACATATTCGGCTTCTAAATTAGTATAAAACACGCGCTAATTGCTTTTATTATGAAACGATTTTTTCATGATTATGCAATGTAGGATAATATAGTATAAGCAGTGTGGGATAGATAGTATAAGTAGGGTAAGGTAAAATGTGTAAAGCAGAATAAATTGTAAGTTGGAGCGTAGTGTTTAAATTATGATCTGTTTGCCGCGTCAGGTAAGAGAGCGTCACCTTATGTGCGTGCGTATGCGTGTACGTACAATTCCACTTGCGAACTATGTTACGTTACTTACTTAAATTTTTTAGTTTGTATTGGTTTCCCAACAACGGATTAGAAAATGGGTAAGCATGTATAAAAAGCTAAGCGGAAGGTGCAACAATCTTTCGTATATCAAACTCCAAGGAGTAGACGATCTTAACATTGTTCATCTTTCACTCGATACTTGAAATTTCTGTTTAGATGAGAATTCGCTCGTGTGTGCGTGGATGGAATCCATCCATCGACCAAGGCCGTGAGATAGCATCGACGAACGTTAGAAATGTTAAGTATCCGGCGGCGTTCCGGTGACCCGACTGCGTACGATGCAATCAAACTTGTAAAATATCTATTTCTGCAATACGTATTCTCGCAGACCCCGGCATCCATCATGCTTACCATTTGCATACGAGTGAATTCAAATGTTAGCCGAGAAATATCGTTGCGGCAAAAGATTACAAAACGTACACGACGAGGATTCGTCCGCGAAGTCTCATTTATCTCCAGATATACTGCTTTTGGCATATTTGCTCGTCGATGCGATATCGCGTGTAAATCATGGTCACCGGAAATAATGGAAGCCGATTAGAAAGCTGATTCGATGTACTGCCGCGCATAACGCGGAAACCTCGGCCCCGAATCTTTCACGCATGAATAATTCGTTACGCGTCGAAAGCGATTTTACATTTGTCGCCAATCTATCACCATTGTGCGCGGTCAAAGTAAAATTTTTCGCGGCAAACGCACCGTGGTGAACGCACGATCCACCTTCCATACTCTAACCAGAGATGTTCGAGTATTGCGACAAGATTTATCGACTTCGAAATCGATTTTCAATGAAAATTGTTAAAATCAATTCGCCGAGACAAGAATGTCTCATAAAAACGTACGTGGAAAATGACCGAGGAAAATCGTTTTTCCAGCTACTAACTACGTAAAATATCTCATGGTTATTATGGAATCTTAGATCTACGTATTCATATATAAGATATGATAATTACTAAAGTGATTACTGAATGCTACAACCGTCTCGTAAAGAAATAAGGTTGAAGTATTGTTTGGTTATTCAACTTATACGCGCGATACGTTTCATAATTGTACAATGTTAATAAAAAGCGTTGCTGTTTGAGTTATTGCTTCAGAAAGTATTTTAGAGTTCGTGTTTGAAAAGTTGACTTTCCGATTTTAAAGTTAATTAGGATGTGGTGAGATTCAAAGTCAAAATTATCAAGGTCGTGTCAAGTATCGTACGTTATTCAAAGAATGAATTTTGAATAATCGAAATTTAAAAAATGCACGTTTTCTCGGAGTTTATATTTATATTCAATATATATTACAGTATATATATAATACTTAATAGAATATTATTGAATTTATTAAAAAACAAAAAGGCCTCTTTCATGGAAGCTATAAGAATTTATAATCAAACCTAATAATATAAAAAAGACACAGTTAAACAGACTATGAATTGTCAAGCATTTGCCAAGTTTTAACGATAATTATCATTCTTGATTCGTAACTCGAAATCTATCCATCTCGAATTTGATCCTCGTTTGCCCTGGGTGCACTACGAAGGTCGTTCGACACTGGAACCGTGATGGAGGCTTCGGCATCGAGCTGGTAGAGCATATGCTGTCTCACAGCGTTTCCTCCGGCTTGTCCTGAAGCTTACGTTCGAAGGTCGCGTCGCTTTTTCCACGGGGTTGAAGGATTTATGACGGTGGCAGAGCGAGCCTTCGGATCCCAAAAATGCGTTCGGCATTGTTTGAGGTGAAAGTTTTGCGCAATGGGCGTCTGCTCGCCACGGGTCACCGAAGGTTTTTACTAAGATCACCAGTGAAATTTCTCCTTGCAAGGAGAGCAGGTATCTTTCAGGCCGCGTGTCCTACGGCGTCCTTTCCCGAGACGACGCGAGTCGTCGTAAATTTTTTGCTGAACCTTGCGTCAGGTAAGCGCACCAAGGGAGAGGGGAAACGTATTTGCCGGATCGAGGCTTCTATTTAAAAAAAAACAAAAAAAAAAAACAAAAAGGAACAAACAATCGCCTCGGTTGGCGTTAGTTCAGATTTGGTAATCGTGGAAAATGTTCTCGTCGGTGTTATTATTATTTCGGAAAAGGCTCAATAAAAATGAAGTTCTGTAAAGTTCACGTGGAGAGGAATTTGACTTCACATCGCTATAATACGGAGTCGATCGAGTAAAAGATGTGAAACTTGACCCTTTGCGCTCGAAATCTCACATGCGTGAACCCGAAGTGTACCTTTCTGATACACCAAGTGCTGCATAGAAGATCAAACTGTTCCAACTTAGAAGCAAAAAGCTTCGAGCCTCACCTCAAACAAAAACTCGACCACAAATCCTTGTAATTAAAATCTCCAGAGGTTTAAGAAACACCAAACATTAAAAAAGCATATTATTTTCAAAATCGTCTAGGGGTGTCAGCAGTTCGTCCTATAAAAAAGTCACATCGATCACAAAGGGTTACTCGCTACCAATGACCGAATAAAACTGCAGAGGTGAGGATCGATTCTTTTATGGACGTCGAGTTCTAAATATATGCGAAGCCGATGGACTTTGGCATTGAATAAATGAGACTCGTCTGGAGGCGAATCAATCATTTCCGTCATCCGGTTATCCCGGTTTCGTCGATGAGAGGCGACAAGTCTCGCGGCGGTTCGCGAACGAGGCGATATAGCGACGGTGTTCTGGCTCTATAATTCCGGACCTCCGAAAATATCCGGTAGCAAAGACGAACGGCGACCGTTTGGACGCGCGTGCGCGGACTCAAAGTACTCTTCCTGCTTTATGAATGGAGCCGTGGATCACGAGTTGCGGAGAAACGCACGGGAACGGTGGCCAACTCGATCGTGTCCTCCGTAGCTATTCCACCGACGTTTTATAATTAGCGCGCCGCTATCGAGCTCGTCCCGTTACGAACCGTAAATTCGTTTCCCTCCGAAGTAATCGAACAGAACCTATTGTCCCGATGTCCATGCCGTTGCCGATCCTCCAAGCGAATCATCAAGCTTGACTTTGCGCCAGCATGGTGGCTAACTTAACCCTCGGGCTCGTGTAACTTTCTTGTCAACGCAATTTATTAGATAACTCAATTTTTGTAGAAGTATTCTTTGGAAATAATTTTGGAGAATGTAGCCATTCACGGATATAGGTTTGTTTACCACTGTTTGGTTTCTTCTCAAATGTGGTCCATAAAGAAATCACAAGTTTTATTGCAGTGGCATTCATGTATGAAGCATTGATTCCATTAAATTAAAAGAAAAAGGCTGTATATGCGAATGCGTGTATGGATGCGTTAATTAGAAAATTATGAAGTCTGATATAACGACTTCTATATGTATTAGTGTAGAAATTAATTCTATGCCTTTGTATTGTTGACAGCCCATATTGCATGTACAAATTGTACTCTCAAGTATACAATTTCATATCTTGAAACAGCGAGTATTTCTCGGTTACATTGCAACAGAATAATATCTTTTTTCTTCGCGATATACTAGTCAAAATTCAATAAAATAATTACCAGAGAAACAATTATACCGCTGTTACATAATTTGAACGTGCCATGCCCTAAGGGTTGCAACGCCGCAGCGTAAAGCTTGCAATAAAGACTGCGAATTGATGTCACATTAAACAAAAGTTGTTTCGCCGGTTTCGTTATTTGTTTGCCCGCCCTGCGCACGGGATGTCTAAAAACTGCGCGAATTCTGCTGCGAAAAAGTTAATCGCGTCAACAGCTTTCTCTTGATCGTTTGGGAGAACATATGCAGGAACGCGACAGGCCGACTCCGGCGTCCGATCGAGAGATACGAGTGGATCGAGTTACGGACGAGTTTGATTTTTCGGATATCGAGGCGAGAAGATACCTCCAAACTGCACCTGTTGCGCCAGCTACGAATTTTCCTGATAAATAGTCAACGCGTTAGACTAACGCGATCTCGAATCGCCCGTCGTCCCTCGAGTCGATAGGACCGACGATAAATAATTCCACCTACCGAAAATCGATTCTTTCGTCGTATTGTTCGTCGTTGCGTCGATTATTCGGGCCCAAGAAGACGAAAACTAATCCTTCACTGCTTCGAGGTAAATTCAATTCGTGATCGGTCCGAATTGAATCGTTAACGAGGTAGAAACAGTTTTGTCTCGAAAATTTCTAAAATGAGTACCTCTAGAAAATATCTCTCGAAGAATAAGCCAACGGAACTTACTTCTGCATTTGGGAATATAAATATCGAACTCTAAATTCCTTAATTAATATCATTAATATATTAGCTGGATAAAGACAATATTATTTCAAAAATTTCAAGTATATAAACTCCTTAAAAATGTGGTCACGGTTAGGTATAAATATCCTGTCTAGGAGCACAAAAAATGAACAAAAAAATGTATTTATATTCTCATGTGTATGCATAAGTAACGAGGAAAATATATCACTGTTTGGCCATAAGAGTATCTTCTCCTTTGATACGCGAGATATCATGTTACGCGGCTTTGTATAAACGCAAAAGAAACATTCATACGTAGACAGGTCGTAACAACGGAGCCTTCGAAAAAGCATTGACGAGCTCGGGAAGAAGTCAATCACGAGCTTCTGAAAAGTGACAAGAAAATTCCTTTTTGCTCTGTTACGCATATCGAGAGTTATGTTTATGTAGATTTTTTTTAGCAGGACCAGACCAGCCTCTAACAGCAATCTTTTCCCAGTAATATATTGCTAATTAGCTTCCTCGAGGTAGCAATCACAAGCACGATCGTATCCTCGATAGACGATAGATCGATTCGTGCGAATCGACGTGTTTCTCGGATCCTTTCACCGAGCCATCATAAATTAAACGGAGAAATTAGCCCAGGCTGCACTGCTCGATTCGCTAAGCCTACGTTGTTGGGTCCTCGACCTATTCGCGTCTACTTTCGCTGACGGCATCATCGCGTATATCTTTTATATATTTATTTCATTTACAACCAAGATAAACGTCTTAACAGAACAATGTTACTGTTATTACAAGTTACAAGAATCCTCCTGTTTTGCATCGCAGATACGAACTTCCTGCGAAGATGGGCAAATTTCTTATCCTATTGATAATATCGATTAACGAATCGAAGATGCGCAAATTTTTCTGTATCGTTTATTAAATAGAAATCGGAATTCAAATCAGAAAATAAAATTATATTTCACGTCGAACGAATATATTTATTATCGTAGTAAAATTTGGCTTATCTCCGATGCAATAATTTTCCAAGAAGCGTAAGCAATTTTTGTAGAGGCAAAGTTGGGCACATAATTTGCCAGGAGCATATAAAATATATGTTATACTCGATCTGCAGCTGCTCTTCTGTCCTCAACTAAAGGTGTTAATTCTCAGAGTATAATATAAAACACGAAAGGATTATAATAAAAATTCCACGTTACTCGGGTGAAGCCTATGAATATTTTGAAAAATGTGACAAATCCTCCAATTTGCGCGCAGAAGTTGAAGAAATTGCTGAAATGTTTAATTTACGAACTGGACTGAAGCCTCCGCCACTTCTTTTTAAACTTCCATCGCTTTTACGATTACATTTGGAGTGATATCTTGGAATCACCGAATTATTATTCAAGTCGCTTCCTACGAACATCAAAGAATAGTGCTTATGGTAACTATCGAAGTAAGTCAAGCTGTACGGTATTAATCTAATTGACGTACATTATAATTAACTCAAATCCTGTACAATTCCAATTAACTATAACGCTCTCCTTCACTGCAAATCAAATTAATTTCTGTATCGAAGTGTCCAGACTATAAATGCATACACATCAGCGTTATCCAAACTACATACGTATGTCTCGCTCTGAACGCCAGGCAAGTGTTCCATGAGAAATTGCATCTAATGATTGAAGTATTTAAATAATACAAACAAATTTAGAATATTTTTGTGGCACACCACTTTCGAGCCGCTATAATTTTTAATATCGTGTTCCTTTTCAGCTATTAATCTGTCAGTACAAACTAATAATCAAGTAGACCGTGAAACGTTATGCTCTGACGAGCGTCGTATAAACTCTGTATCCTATAATAATATTTATGAGAATATAACAATACTTTTATTGGTGTCCGTAAAGAAGTAACAGTGTCGGATAATTTATTTCGTACGTTCGATCGTTCGCGAAACAATTGAAGAAGAAAACAAACAAACGATTGATGCGAATCCGACGAACGATGGAGAAACGTCAAATTTCGCGGTAAAAACGAGGTAGCGAGAGATCGAACTCGTTCGGCAGCTCCAGGCAGGGTCTACCACCGCGGAAGCTGGCGAAAAACTGTGGCGTTTACGGCGCCGAAACTCCGTAGACTGCCGTGGATTTATGTACGCGGCGGGCATTCGCGCGCGCGCACAACGAGATTTATCGGCGCTTGGCCGAGTTTCGGTAGGGCAAGTTGAGTGAATTGTAAATGTTTCCGGCAGAACTTCACCAAGATGGCGTCCTCCGCCAGGGCCGAGTTTGTTTACGCCTCATGGCTTCCCCACGTGGGAAAAGCAGCATGGCGCGCATCAACCTTTCAAACGCACGAATCATCTCGCCGTTTGACGGCTGCTCTTCTGCCAGCCGTCACGAAATTCTCCCCGTCGATTCCATTCCCCTCTCGATGTAATCGGACACTTTCCGTTATCAAAAATTCCAATCTTCCCTGTACTCATTTATTTCTTTCAAATTCGAGCTTCCCTGCTCGAGATATAATCCAACTATTATTTATTTCTCATCAATTTTCTACACAAATTAAGACAAATATCGCTATATCTAGGAGCATAACAAGCTTATCGTTATTTTTTAGCAGAGGTAACACCGACTCTCGTGCAAAAAAATAATATATATTTTTGCTCCAATTCCATTCGCCGTAAATTAAATATATTCGGTGAAAATTCTGTAAGATCTAGAATGCCGATACTGCGTGAACAAATTAAATTGCATCTCGTTTTTCAACGAAGAAAGTTTCCCGTATCGCGTAACTACTCTCAGATTAATCCATCGAGAACCGAACTCAATCGAATAAGTAACTGGGGCCTTTGCCACGCTCTCGGTTATTTGCAAGATTTTTACCGAACCACGGTCGATCGATACCGATTTACGTCGTTTCCGTGGAAATCCGAAACCTCGTGTTCCTCGGATACACGCGGCAGTTTACCGCGATAATTTCAGCGAACGGCATTCCCCGGGATCGTTGAAATTTCCTTCAAACTCGATGGAAGTTGCGTTAGGTTAACCAACGGCGTAAGAGAGTTTAACGTGCGCGTCGCGGATAACTTGTGCTCGAAACTCGACTGAAAATCGCATAACCGTGGGAATAAATAAGGTTGTCGTCGATTCCAAGCAGTCGAACGAGCAACGACGTCCAGGAGTCGATGAAATTTACCTCTTCATTAGCGAAGTTTCGCGGAACGCGTTAACAAACGTCGTTTCATCGGGAGGACGAACACGCATACTCGTAAAATTCGTTAGAATTACTCGTGAAACGAAGCGTGGCAAACACGTGGTACCGCGGCGCTATGCAGTCGACGACAACTATGGAACGTCGACGTAGCATGCCAGCGAGGTGCCAACGCAGGATTGTAAACAGTCTTGCATAGAAAAATTATTTTATAGTCACCGAGTGCTTCGAGAAACGTACACCAAAGCCGAATAACGGATTAACGGTGAGAAAATTCCAGCTACTGCCAACACTACAAAACCGAATATTGTTATATATATTAAAATAAATGTTACGATGAAGATGACTATCGAGGCTCATGTTAACCCTCTGTCGTATGAATTTGATTTTAACCTCTCATAAAGAAATTATTCTTGGCTACTTATGTACCCATAAATGGAGGTATTATTGATGATCGAACTTCTAGGTAGTCGCACGAGCCTCATTTTTATAGAATTCATGACAGATCGCATGCGATAGAGGGTTAACTTGTCATCGCGTCAAACATTCAAATATATAAACCTACTAGGTTTATCTATTTCTACTAATTGCAAATCGCAATTAACTTTCCATGGCACATTTTGAGTTGCTCCAAATCACCGTTAACAGCTCGGCCGTTATTTTGCTTTAATTTACAGCGGTGTACGTACTTCCGTAAACGGTTCGGCGTTTTCCGTGTCGCCTAATTCGAGTCGAAGCTCGGCGTCCCTGGCAACCGATCTAGGGACGATTCTCGCCGATAAAGGAACAGTAATGTTTGGACTCACATTTCATACGTTGCGGAGCGTGCTGTTTCCTTCGGGGCATCTGCGTCCTTCGAGGATGCTCGATTATCTGTGCGGGCTCCAGGTCTTCTCTCCTTAGACGCAGGCTTGGATCGGATTCGAAACATGTGACGGTCTTGTGTCGATATACTCGCTCGGAGATCCGTGGATCTTCCGCGGGAAACCCTGTCGAGGTTTCCCGGTTCCGCGCACAACAGTCACCCACTTGCACGTGTCCGACGAAGCACTACCTCATCGCGATCTCTGCGGATCGGTTTGTCGTCGGTGGTCCGACCATCCTCTACGTTCTAGGTTTCTCTAGGAGGCAGCCGGGGCACCTACATCGGCGCGAAACTAACCGTGAAGACACTGGTATCGTATACGAATCTGGGGGGCGGGTTTCACTGATGACACTTGAACCGCTCGCCGAGAATCCTCCAGTTTGCTAAATCCACTCACTCTGAATCTCGTAATCACCAATATTTCTACGCTTAACGCGTAATATCGTATCACTGTCGCATCTATCGAGGCACGGTATCGCAGCTTTGCTTCACTGTTTGAAAACGTAGAAACGCAGGCCCGCTCGTACAGTGATGGGCATCGGTTTGCATCGGGTATGCGCCGCACCTACGGATGATCCAAGAGAAAGAAACGTGAGATTTCCGGCGTCGGGTGGTGCGTGAGTATTCGCGCGTCGCGAGGGAAACAACCGGCGCGGTCGTTCAGAGGCAGTTCGTTCCTCCGCGGTTGAAAATCGATTCTCGGCACTTCGATTGCGATCACTAGGACCTGGCTAGCGCACTTTCGTGAAGAGAATCGCGAACGCCGTGGTAGATCCGGCTAGATCTGACGGACGCTGCGCGGGTGCTCGATCGCAACCGCGCATCCGGAGGAACGAGTCCGCTGATCCGGAGGATCCTTCTCCAGCGGGGATCCCGTGATAATCGCGCGATAAACTTGTCCGTGTTTGGGGACGCGTGCCTCGCGACGACGCCTAGCATCCACTCGAGACGCGCGCACGACACTCCGCCGTACGTACTTACGTTCGTACGTACGGAGTTACCGAAAGCTCGGCTCGGAGAGAAGGAAAATGGAAGAAAGCGAGCGAAAGGGGGGTAGGGGGAGGGTTGCGCGATCGCGTCTCTACGTACGCGTATACCTGGGGAGACCGATTGAAACGCGCAAGGGTGAAAACGGGAACGGAGCGGAGAAGAGATCGAGAAAGATAGAGGCTGATAGACCGATAGACGGATAGACACGGTGGGAGGGGGGCGGGGGGGCTGGTGGCTGGTGACGTCGGGGGTCGGGTGACGGAGAAAGAAGAAACTTCGGGTGAGAAGGGCGGCGGAGGGAGGAGGAGAGGGGGGGGGGGAGGGTGCAGAGGGCGAGAACGAGAACTTGAACAAGGTATAGAGAAAAGAAGGTGGAGGAGGAGGTGGAGGTGGAAGTGGTGGCTACCGTCGTTCGTGGATCGCGAAATCGAGCGGGCGGCGGTCCAGCGCTGACTGACTACGGACTGGCGTCGCGGCGGCAGGCCGCGTGGTGGGGGGACCCAGGAGTAGTAGTCCTCTTTCCCTCTCGACTCCTCCGCTCCGTTCTCGTTTCCTGGCTTGCCCGCTCTTCCTTGCTCCTATCTGCCTCTCCGTGCACTCTTTCTGGCTCCTCAGCCGTTTCTTCTTCCCACTGCACACTCGCGTTTCGCGTCCGCGTTCGTGTCACCGACGCGTACCGAGCCTCACGCTTCGCGAAACTGAACGAATCGGTCCCCCGTAAAATCGAGGGTGGGGGACACCGAGACGGAATGTAGACAGGGGAGGGGCCGGAGGGGGTTAGGGTTAGGGCGAAACGGGCACAGCGAGGCAGAGGTATGGACGAAATCGCGCGACAGAGAAGCGTCCTCCGTGACTGTCGGTTTTCTTCGAGGTATCCGAGGGGGTTGGTAGCCGAAGATAGCGGCGGCGCAATGCCAGCCACTCCACTGCCCGTTTCAATGCGATCGCATCGTGGTACGCGCGCACGCGTTACCCTTCGTCTTCGTCCTTCAACCCCCCGTGAATAAGACCGGGACGAGCTGAACTGCGTTCGAATAATTTTTATTTAAATCCTATTTATTTTACGTATTTATCGCACAGGTACGCGAAGGGGCACACGTGCGATAAACATGTGAAATAATATGCCGACAATCGTGCAGAACAGACGAGAATCGGTTAACACGTTGACCGCCACGTCACCCATATATGGGTGACAGTGGTTTTCACTCGAGAACAAAGAAAATTAATTCTGAATGTTAAGTATCAAGGAAAATAAATTTGAATGAAATTCTGAAACTTCGATGAAGTTGTACAAATAGATGCCGCAGTAAATGTTTGATTATGTAGTTTCCAGTAGTCTGGAAACGAAACTAAATCACAGTAGAAATTTTCAGGAGTATTAATCTACCAGTCAACGTGTTAAAGTGCTCTTTTTGATCTATCCTCGGTGGTAGACGAGGAATGAACATTCCGTATAGCGATTCATTCGCAACTTGCATTCGATTAACCCTTTGCGCTCGAGAGACGACTCTCAGTCACATCTTCACGTGATGCAGTCACCCGAGAGATGATTATTGGTCACTAATAAGTTTCACGTAAATCAACCAGCAACAATGTTTGTTTAAATTTAATTTCATTGAAACTTGAAGTGTCAATAAAACGATCTAATTAGAGATCTCATCTTCAAAGTCAATCTAAGCTCAGCATTCGTGGCAATAGACTGCTAAGAAAGCATCTCGAGTTGCTGGTAGATACCAGAAGAAAAGACCTCGAGTAATTCATTTTGTTTAACGTCTTTATCACTGGTGTAGTGTGCAAACGAGCCAGTACTTTTGCTACGTGTCTCAACTCGATCGTATAACTCAGACTGCAACTTTTATCCAACGAATCACGAATCAACGGTTCAGTATCTCGACGACGGTTCTTCTTTATCTTATTCAACATTTTTTTATACTTTGTCCATCACAAAATGGAGCGCGACGCACGACCAGGCCGAAAAAATACGACGAAAGTTCGTGGACGGGTCCGAGGGACTGACGCTGGACTCGAGAACGCAAGAGGTGGTCGAAAAAGGGGGCGGGGCCCCTAACTATATCGGCCCAGCGTCATCTGACGAGAAGGGGGAATCCCAGCGTTCGATTAACTCTGAGCTCTGCCGCGAGAGGCGCTGCCGCCTGGCGATATCGTTCGACCGTATTACGGCGTCGCGAAGCTGTATCTACGAGTTTCTCGATACTTTCGTCTCTGTAAGGCCAACGAACGTCCAGCCAGCTTGGGTAAGTGCACCATCGAACTCGTCTACTATCCAAATACGCCAAGTATCGTTGTTCGCTCGGTCCAGCGCGTAATCGATTCGATATCGAGCGAAATTGGAAGTTAACCTCAAAACTTGCAGCGGAGCTACGGTCTCGTTGTCGCAACTTTTCTCAGGCTTCGAATGTTTCACTTGAGGAACTCTCGATGTCTACTTCTATGTTAACTAGTGGTTGATTGCTTGATACAGAGATAGTAGTTTATTATGCGATTCAGAGGTATTACGCTTCTGAATGCTCAACAAGGGGACGTTATTACGTCCTATAGAGGCGGGTCGAACCAAAGTTTAAGTTAAGTCTTTTTAACCAACTTCGAAAAGAAGGAGGTTTCTCAATTCAACATGTATATTTTTTTTTATATATATAAGTCTACATCGATTTCCAAATTGAATAAAATATAAAACACGATTACTTCGTGAGATCCAGAGATATTCTTTATTAACATTCAAGACGAACGTTCTGTAAATTATTTTTTTTACATTTACACGAATTATTTTAATCCGCGTATCGCAAACGTATACGGTGTAAGATAAGTTGGATCTTAGGAAATGCGATCTTGAGGTTCGCGATCCGATTCTCCTCCAAGTTGAACCAAGTAACGGTCCACTCGTAGTCTACGTCGTATCCGTGATTGCGATCGTTACTCGATAACGAAACGTATCTTTCCGAAGAATCGATCGATCCCGCTACTCTATTTCCATCCTGCTTCGACTCGAACCTAGGAACTCTTCTCGCTGAATTACGCGATAAACGATTTGCAGGAGTGCCAAAGAGTTTCGATGTCTGATTCGAAACATTTCGACGAAATCCAATGATTACTGAGTAGTTCGTAATCGTGATCAAGCAGTGACAAATAATCTCTGCTAATATAATTTACTCGACCTGATATAAAAAAAGTATTATATTAAGGTTAAGAAATATCAGAGATGATATTTATCATGAATTCAAGAATCTTCCGATCGCGCAGATTCCGCACGTCCATAAAGTCGATCCCGGAATAAATAATTAGACACGATTTGCTCCGAAAGGTTACAATTTATCGATTTATAATTGGAGTCCGCGATTATAACAAAAATAATTAATAAGTAATCGCTGTTTCACTCCGATTTATTCGATGATTATCTTCGCTCCAAAGCAAGGTTCCGCTTCTTGCGTTGCCTTCGGTGCTCAAACTTGTCACTTTTTTTATTTGATTTATGTATCTACGGGAAAGTTACCAATATTCACAAGAAGAAAAAAGTACGATATTGATCTAGAAATCGTAGCTGATCGTGAGGTATAATCAAAGGATACGAGCGAAAACAGGAAGTTACGAATAAAAGAGCAAGCGAAATACAAAATAGAGAAACGGCAGAAGAAAATAATACACGCAACGTTTTGTTTAATTTTTTTTATTTCCTTTACTGAAATATATCCTCTGAACTCCTATGAATTCAGCTTCTCTAATAATACGAATCGAAGTAAGGAATGCGAACGGTTATCTTTGAAAAATCGACGTGAATGCAATAATTCTATATACTTCGAAATGAGATTAATTACAGTTTTGACGAGAAAGAAAAGAATCAATATTTCTCAAGTTTCTGAGGATAAATACTAAACGAGTTGCGAAGTAATTGTTTCGATACAGTTTTGGTTTGAAAATGTAGGAATCGCTTTCGAAAGCGTTTTCAGGGACTCAGCTGTTAAGTCAACTGTTTACGTGATGGTTGAGCGATCCCACAAAACAGTCAGAGCAACGTTTCACTGCTTCTTATTGGTTCTCGATGAGAAATCATGGGCGGTGCTTAACCCGTCTAACCAGTTTGGTCACCGGGAAAATCGCTACACTGAAAGAGCTCCATCGGTCGCAAGGGTGAATTTAACCCTATTTGACCTAAGTCGGGAGGACAATCAACCCCGCAGTCACAAATATCTTTCAAGTACGCAAACTCGACACGATTTCTTCGATCGCCACGCGTCGTCTCCTTTCAAAACCGTAAGTTCGTTTCACATCTGCGATAGTCACACGAACATTACGACGAACGAAGCAACGACATTTCGGAGCATCTGAAAAAAAATAAATAAAGATACGTACACAAAGCGAGCGGTTTGCACGGAGATTGTTGCAACAAGAGAACCGTTTCCCCCATAAAACGAAAGACAAGCTCGTTTTGGCTTAACGAAAATTGGAGGGGGATCGGCGAGCGTTTCGAAAACATCGAGCTCGGGGGACTTTTCTATTCGTCTTGGGTGCTCGTGGAAGGGGGCGTCAGCGCGGCAGACTGCTTTACGATAATTCGGGCCGGAGATTCGAGTCGGAAATAAATCGGATGGAGGTCGAAGGATACGAGTTGGTCAGTCCACCGTGGGTAGTCGGTGAGCCGGAGCTCGTTTTGGCGGGCACCGTCGGCGGCGCTGGCAAGGCTGGAGGAGCCGAGGGGAAAAGAGCACCGGCGTACCAACTACCAGGTTGTGCCCGCCTACCAGGCGGAGCCCGCATGATCTATAGCGTCATAGAACACCCCTGCCGTCGTGGTAGGAACTCGATGGCGACGCCCACGGTGTGGAACGTGCGCGCTGCCCCCGCCGTCGCTGCTGCCTCCGCCACCACTGCCGCCACTGACGCCACCGCCGCCGCCGCCACCACCACTGGCCCGCCGCTCGGATGTTTATGCTTTTGCCGGTGTGTCTCTATCTAGTCGCGGCCCCGGAGCTGCGCTGTTCCTCTTCTGCCGTAGCTGCTACCGATGCTGCCACCGCCGCCGCCGCCGCCGCCGCTACCGTTGTCGGTCGCCCGTTGTCGTTGGCGTTGGCATCGTGGTCGCCGTGGCTGTTCTACTCCTACCTCGTACTTATCCGGCTCCTTCCACCTTGCGTTCATTACCGCTAAACATTCCTGTCAATTAAAACTGCACCGACGCCCGATTTACTGCCAGCTCACCGTTCGTCCTTCGTGAAATCTCCTCCCCTCGCCCTGTTATATTTCGCCTGCTCAGATATTAACGGTCCCGTGGAAACCTTTTGCTCTCCACTTTTTTCACAAGTTTCACCGAACTCGCGCCACCGAGCCTCGATACCCCCAATCGAACCCTTCGTGCTTCACTAGCGCCGGCACAGCGGCTTACCCACTGCCAGCGATCAGTTCAATTTTGATCGAATAATAGAATAGTGGATCGACAGTGGATCAATGTCGATCGAGTCACGTCTCTTCGTATCGTTATTTTTGTACACGGAGAGTAACGGATAAAGTATCGTTTACCTTCTATTCGGTACTTCAGCATTTTATCTCGAAAAGAAGTTTGCCCACGGTGCTAACACTACCGTACTTTGTCTTTCGTCGATGAGTTTGACCATGGTTGACGAGGATCGTCCCAGCTATATAAATATGTCCTCTGGATTCGCGTAAAAATGTTTTTGTTTATTTGTCAATCACTCAAGCATTTCTTCGAGCTATTCGATCCATAACATTTGCCGAGGATGACGTTTGCATCGAAGACGTTATTACAGATCGAATAGATGAAATAAAATGCTCGAGTCGATTAAGAAACTAATTGTGATTTATTTATTGAACAATATAATTAACCATAAAGTGCGCGCAGCTGTTGTATAACCTGTCGTACGACGCGTCTTAAATGGCAGTGTTACGCTGTCGTATAACTATCGTGCAATAAATTGTCATGTTTATGGCTCCTGTAAGGTCACACCGCGCGGTGAATCTGCCGCACAAAGTTCAAAGAAGCATCGATTAAAACGCGTCCGTGTGTTTTTGTTGAAAAACATTGATCCGTTACCGACGCGCTACCAGATCGGCTTCTGGAACGTCTGTTATCGGATCGTTGAAATAAATGATTCAATTTGTATAGTCCAATGGATAGTAGTTGATTCGTTCAGACGCGGCTATGATTCATCGGATTGGATAGCTCAGTGGGCTGTGGGACGTCGGCGAGCAAACACGTTTTAGTTTTAAAATCCACTTGCACTTTGTTTATCCTTTTAATTTACGAGTGACGTGGTTGATTAATGCTGAATTATACCTATGATCTACTCGCTCGTTAATAAACGGCATCGCTTCGATTAAAGAATGAGTTGTAGAAATATAATTGTGTTTTGCATGCTGCAAGTAACAGGCGGCTAAGCTGCGTTTAGTTTATTTCGTTTCTATTTTGTTATTTTTCGTTTATTTTGTGTGCACATTTTGTATCAAATAAAAAAGAAAGATTCCAGAGAATAAATTTTACAATTTATAAAATGAAGTTAGAATTTATTCTCTGGAATCTTAGAAATATCTAAAAAATATATATTTTTTTTTTATAATTGTCGATGAAACGGAAAATCGTCGTCGTTACATATGCGATTTTAGTCTCTCGTGAGAGTCGATGAGTCACGCATACCAATGGGACAGCGAACATGTTAATTATGCATCATTATTCTAAATTTAAGATTTCAACCAGCCCACTCATTCGCTCCAATGGCATTCCGTTAACGGGCCCCTAGAAAGCGATAGTGTGAAAAAGGCCTAACCCACGGATAGGGAACGGCGACCTATCAAGGCATTCGTTCATCTTCAGGTAGAAAGAAAATAGTTAAATCCACAATAATACGATGAAATAAACATAATTGAATAGACGCAATTAAGTGAAATTAACAAGCATATAAACAGTGAACATCATTTACATATCTGTACACCTCTTAATGTTCATATTTTACCATATTTATTTGTAATGTTTGAGTTTCTTCTCAAACATTATTCTTATACACATTCATCTATATATCACGTTCATGCTTGCGTTCTGCAAATTTTTATTTTGTTTCCGTCAAGATCCTCGTACGCTTCCACTACTCAATTTACACGAACTCAATCTTTTTATAACATGTCGTACCTGTGCAAATAATTTTGCGAAACGACGTGGGAACTGTCGACACCTTCCCGACACAACCGATCGTTGCTCATAGATCCTAGTACCTGGCGTAAAAAGGAACCGCGGTCCTAATCGGTGCAACGATACTCATTTCGCACCGTTCCCCTTTCAATTTGGTTAGCACGTATCGTCGATGTTGGAAACGTCTCCTTTGAAAGGAATTTCTTCGTGAAGCTCCGTCGTATCCGTGGCGATCTCGTCACGCTCGAGTTTTACGCCAATGGTGCTGGGGGGATTCGGAGCGGCGGCGGCGACTGTCATAAAGAGTATTTTATTTCGACGATTGCGGTGCCGTTTTTGTTCTGGGGTCGCGAAGCGATCGTGTCGTTTCTACGCGCGTCAGGCCAATTCAACGCCGGCGACATTCGCGGCCCGACGTTTACGAGATCGTTTATTAGGTGACGTTCCCATCGAGTGGTTTTGCCGGGAGCTGGATCTTCTCCTCTTTTCTAGAATCCACGTTAAAGATGATTCCAACTTATCGCGATGCGCCATCGAGTGTCGTTCCACCGCAAAGGTTCCGCCAGAATTTCGAACGATTCCCGGGGTTATGCATCGGAGAAAACGAATTTCTGCCAGACGCGTTTCGGTAGTCGGGAGGAAGTTATTGTTGTTATTAACACGCAGATGTCATTAATGCAGGCCAGACTCCAATTTATAATGGAAACCACTTATGGATGGGGAAGCCACATTGGGAGGCCAAGTATCAAGTATTTCTTCGGATATTTTTTTTTATAGAGGAGAATTTATGCGAGTCTCGTGTAACTTTGAGAATATTCTAGACATGTTTCAAAATACATTTGGTAATTTTTTCTATTCAAATAAAAAATTAGTTGATCGGTCGATTTCAAAGTTTATATACTTTATATAACTTTATTTCGATACCATGAATGTGAAGTAAAAAATTGAGTAGAGAATAACGAATCCTTCTTATTACCAAACCACCATGCGAATTTAATTCGTCACTTTTCGCAGTAAATTTCGTACCGTGTCTGTTGACTGATAAATAATAATTAATTCTTCTAACCGTCGAAACCATTTTTCCTCGGGAATAGAGTGTAGGTAAAATCAATTCATGAATTCTACAATAAATGTCCTATCCTTTTTTTTTTTGCGGCGCAACTGGGGAAACATCGTCGGAAAATAACTTTTTTCCAGGAAAGAAGAGCCTCGGGGAGAGTTAAAAGAATCGAAAAACGTTGGCGGGCGCGCGCGTGGTACGCGTCAGTTGCGTTTGTGTCTCTCGGTGACTGCGGGGGTTCCTTTTACGAGCGTTCCCGTCGTCGGCGGACGAGACCGGAGGCACTAAACTTGCGAATATTTCGAAAGACGTCCCGTTATGCAACGACAATGTGGGTCAGTGCACAAGTCCACTATGTACGTTTGCTCGTTTTGTACCGTCAGCTCCCCCGCGGGACCCGAAATAAGTGCAGCTCGTAAAATAAAGTACAGCACACCGCTTTTCCCGGCTATCTATTGCGGTGGCACCATCGATCTTACATACGACGACTCTGGGACCTTCCAGAATTTGCTTATACATCCGCCAAAAATACACGCTTGTCGTTTACCGTAAGGCAACGTTGTCACAGTAACCATCGAACATTTCTGACGATCGTTTTACGATCTATCCTAAAATTGGTCCCATCATTATTTTTCTACGTATGAAAGGATAGGCCGGAGCACGATATTTCTATATTTCTATATTTCTATATCCAAAGATGAACCAGTTTGGAAAATTGATGACAAGTGAAAGTACCGATTAGTAATGATTTGTTTGTCGCGTTTCTTCCATCGAACAGTTGTTCGAATAAGTCTTTAGTCGAATTAGTCTAATTTCTACCAATTTTACCTCATTAAGAGGGTTTAATCGAGGAGAATTACTCCTATCTACGTTTTTTCTGAAAATAATGCTTGCCGAAGAACATGCACGGGAAAGAAACAGACACCTTTCCAAGTTCCGTACACTTGAACCGAAAGAAATTCTTTAACCGACGTTCGTGCTTCGTGAAATCACGTCCTGGATAAACACCAACCGATCGTAAGGTAAGCCGCGCAACATTTGGTTACGGCGGATACCGGTGAAATGCAGACGCTTGAAAATAGATCCACTATCGACGTTTCGTTTCCCGCGTTCGTATCCCCATAAATTCGTAGTGAAAAATCGCGTATACAAAATAGTTTTTCGAGCATCGATTGGCTTTTGTTAAATATTTCTCGTTCGCTGTCGAATTGAATTGCGTCTGCAGCTGTACGGTGCCGCGGCTTTTGCATTTATTTTTTCATCGGTCGCCCATTCTATTTCCCTCGATCAAGGAACGAACGTGTTTCGACGGTTAATCGCTTTCGACCCTTTTCCCGGAACGGAGCCGTTCCGAGCGACTTCGACTGGCAGCAATGAAGTATGCGGAATCGACGAACATGTCAAACGGTACCTCTCAAGTGCCTCTCGACGGTACATCAGATGTCTTTGAAAGACAGAAGGCAGATGGACGCTGAAATGGTTTATATGAAATCAAGAGAAGGTCTTTTTGTGATGCAATTATGTTGTCATAAAATAGTCTCACACTTTTAGGCGTAACCGTTATTGTTTACGCAAATGCATATTTTATATGCAAGATACATGTAAATTATTATAGTCATTGCGTCGATTAAAATACTCCTAAACAACGAGTACACTTCGGTTACGCCTTTCTCTACAAAACAAGCTCCCTTCTTCGAACCCCTCTTGGATACAAAAAAAGTCATTAATAAATTCATCAATGGAAATAAACAACGTAGGGAGCCCTGCTCCGTAACGTAGCCTCCGCGATTTCGAAAATAGTTTCGGTAGGCAGTCGACGATTAGAATTCGGCGCCGGATGGGATGTCCGCCGCTCCGTACTTGTTTGAAAAGAAGCTCCTTGGATGTTTGAACGCGGACGAATCGCAGACGAACCCCCACGGTTTATCGAATTACGACCGCATCGCGCGTTCCCTGAACCTGCTTTTTTTCATAACGATCAAAGTCCACGGTTACCGATGCATTATATTTCTAGCGAAGGATACATCAGCCGGTATCTCCGATCTAAACCATCAACGTCTGGCGTCGCGGGGCGCGGCGCGCCCGTACTTTAACGTTCTTTCCTCGTACCGCTCGCATATTTTCGCGCCCGTTGAAACTTTACGACCCCGATAAACTTCGCGGGTTTCTAACGTAACGAAATGTTTTTGGCGCGATCCGAGAATTATCGGATATCGAAAGCGTCGGGGATTCGCCGACGAACGTTCCCCGCTCCATAGCTGTCAGATCCTGCGAACCTGTTATGGAAGCCGCAGACGTAACGATTACTCGTTGCAATAATTTATACAGATTTCGAGTTAAGGAACCAATAGGGGCATATTATATTTCATTCGATGAGCTGGCTCTCACATGCTCGAACCTTTGCGTTCGATCGCTTCTTCGCTAGAACGAACTAGCAGTTCCAGATAATTTTGTAACCATTCGGTGAACTTTTTGTAGTTAAGGTAAAATGAATTTAAACTGAAATGATTGTGAGAACATATCATACTTTAATATCTGTACCAGTATCTCGCGCACGTAGACTGAAAAGATAGAACCCATTGGAACTTTTCAGTAGATTTAATTAGCTAAATATAGACTCGCATATTGTAATCACAGTAAATACTAAATTCTAGACTGTAAGTAATTGAAAGTTACAAGCCATGACACTGTAACAACTTATAATTCTGTATGAGGATTGTAATTGCTTAATTAAATAAAAAAAAAAATCTGTAACAGTATATCTTGATCAGTTGGTTGTTATTTAACCCGTTCGCTGCCAGGAAAGTTTAAAGCATTTTGCCTTGGGCGTCAAGATTTAATACAGATCTTGCATAAACTTGTATAAACTCCTGTATAAACTTATCCTTTGAGTAATTGCAATGAATTTGAACTGCGAGACATCTCGTAGTTGCCAGTGAATGGGTTAGGGAATATTTTTTGTTATTATGAAACTAGTGTATTATAATGCGAACAAAGTAGATGTTCTTTCTCTGTAAGTGTATGTAAGTATGTAGATAATGACGAAATGGTAGCGTATTCACACGACGAGAAGATATGGATAAAATGACATGTTATTAATGAAAAGGTGTACTATTCGTGGAATTGTTGAACTGTTTCTGGTTGGTAGGTACAATAATAGATTTTGTATGCTATGTCACCAATCTCGTTCTTCATAATGTATGATATTTAAAACGATATGTACAGAATATTTAAATCCTACAAAAGGGTACAAGGAATTATTCAACAAAAGAGGTCGTATTCTATGAAAGGTTAAAACGTATACTTATAATCTCGAAATGAATAATTAAAACGCAACCGCGAGTAAGGTATTAATAGCCAACGAGGTCGTTCCAAACATTTTCTTCTTATTCGTCGAAATCTTAGCGAACAAAATATTTCTAAAAAGTTTTGAAATATTCAGCCCTCCTTTCTTCGCTAAATTACAACAATGTAGTAATTATTTTATAACAATCTACATGTACTTTTTAATTAAAAAGAACAGGATGAAACCGAGCGAATCCTTGACATGCAAGGTTTATAAGAATATTCCAACAAGACATCAACACGTGTACCTTACTTCCGTTCAGCCTAATAAATCGTCGCGTCTACTGTCCCTATTAGCCTCAAGACAGTGTGAAAATTGTAAAAATCACGGTCGACGGTTAACGATGCAGGTCAAAGTCGTATAACAATTTTGGTGGTCGCGAGTCCAGTCGTCGTTGCAGAAGTAAGTCACGCGTTCGCACTTTACGCGACACATTTTCGCAACGGCGAGTACACGCGTAGAAACATAAATTCCGCGACGATATACCTTTCGTTTTATTAGGCTATATTACGCGCAGCATATAGCAGCGCCATATCCGTCGAGATAAATTATTTGTCTTTGACACAGGCGTCAACGCTGCTTCGTCGTACGCCTTTTATTTATTTGGTCGATGAGTAAACGTGTTATAAATATTGTACATTATAGCAATTGAATTATAAATTACATTGTATATTATACATTAGCAAAAAAAGTTGAGCAGATACGATGGATGTAGTTAAATATAGTTAAGTAAAATTCAGATTTTTGAAATTTTCTTTCTTTTTCTTTTTCATATCTCGGCATAGGTACCTAATTATGAAATTATGTTGTTCCGGATTCCATCCTTCCTTTTCGGAGTGGCGAGGGGAGGATTAATGTTTGGAGGAGGTGACAGATGAAAGATAACATCATAATTCGTGTGAAAGCTACTTCTATACTTCGGAATCATCTTGTCGATGACACCTCACCATCAATTCTACAGAAAAAGATGCAAAATATACTTCTCTTCCTACGCTTCTTTACGTCACATTCATCTATATCGACTGCCAACTCATTTTCTAGACACCAAGACCTGAATGTGTCAAGATCGTGGTATGATTCATCCAGTAAAAAAATACGAAGATTCAGCGGATTATGAGAACATTGTTTGGAGAACGATTTTATGTGAAAGTTTACCATTGGAATTCTATTGAATCGTGGCGAAGGTGGTCCGCATTGGAAAAAGTTGCAGCGACGCTAAAGAGACGGAGGCAAGCTCGTCGGTACGGTTATCGGGCGTAGATCCGCCAAACCACCGCTCAAGTGACTTCCAAATGTTTCGACCATCGTTGGTCCATGTTGTATTTAGACTAATTCGTTGTATCACTTAAAAATTGTACACGTCATTAGCGTATCGACGAAAATTTGGAAAAATTTCTGATACGCATGTGTTGAGTTGGCATGGACATTGGTGTATTAAAAGAAACGACTGATTGTATTGGCACTAAAAAATTTCGTTCCGATATCTTCTGTACAGCCTTGGTTTAGGTAGGAAATCTGCGAAAGGGAGAGTGCGTCTAAAACGTAACACTACGCAGGAATATCACGAGCTGACCTTCCGATTAAACTTTCTTCC
Organism: Hylaeus anthracinus; assembly: GCF_026225885.1. Taxonomy (NCBI): domain Eukaryota; kingdom Metazoa; phylum Arthropoda; class Insecta; order Hymenoptera; family Colletidae; genus Hylaeus; species Hylaeus anthracinus. The sequence goes on from NW_026533254.1 coordinate 14,198,235, forward strand.
AACGTCAACAAGGCTCATAATATACCCCAACTGTTTGAAAACAAGCCTGTTTGAAACATCTGGAGAACATCGGACCGGTGAAATTTTTGATTCCGTCCCTACATCGAAATTTCATGCTGGGTTAGATCGTGGGACGAAGACGGTCCAGGATGGAAAAACTTGGAAGGACTCTGGAGGACGAGTTCGTGACGGGTGATGGAGCTGGAAGCGTTGAAAGACGGTTCCGCGAGGCGATTCAATCCGTCGTACGTCGACGGTGGAGGCTCTAAAACGAAATCTCCTTCGGAGTTCGAATAGGCGCGATTGTTTCGGGTCTGGTAGTCGAGTATGGGTCGAGGGTTGGCGTGAATGCGTATAGCAGCGGCAGCATTCGTAGAAGGTTCGGTGTAGGGTGTGCGGCGCTTGGTCGTAAGGGGTCGCGAGGAGAGGGGTTGTGGGTGGCCAGGGGTGTCGGGACGGAGTGGTATGGGGTGGTTAGGTGGACGAGGATGGGGGTGGTTGTCGACGATAGGGCGAAGAAAGAGGTGGAGGAGCGCAGAGAGAAGCCGAGGTCCGTCGGTATCGATCGGGCGTCTGCGGTAGATTGACACGTGTCATGGCCGCCTCTCGGTGTTCGAGTGAACGAGGTAGCTGGAGAAAGAGGGAAGCCGTGGCCGAGTGGAAGGCGGCGGAAAGGAGAAAAGGAGGGCGGCGGTGGCTCGTGGGAAGAAAGAGAGGCCGAAAAGGAAGAAAGGCGTGCGAGACGAGGAAGGTGGCAAAGGCGAGCGAAGCAGTCGAGGGGATAGCGGGCGTCGAAGGTGGAAGAGGAGGAAGAGGCGAGGGTGGTTGGCGCGGGGAGGAGGCGAGGGAAAAGGACATTAAGGTGCGTAATAGCCAGCGGGGCGAGCGCGCACCGCCGCGGCATCGATTAGACAGAGGCTCCCTCGTCCCATTGCTAGGATGCAGCCCTCCCCTTCTCCTCTTCCTCGACCCACCGACATACTCACCCTCCGCGCTATATCCACCCGTCCACCCACCCACAACCCATACTCCCGACCGAGAGGTCCCCACGACCACCCACACCACCCGCCCTCCACCTACTCCGTCGAACTGGAGAGCCCCCGAGTACGTGCTCTACATACACACTCGTGCGCTTATGTCAGTTCCTGTCCTGCCGTTGCTTCTGCCTCTGCCTCTGCCTCTGCCTCCGCTGCTACCGTTGTTACTACTACCGTTGTGTGCCACCGCTCGGAAAGAGAGCGAAGGACAGAAACAGACGGCGGAACGGAAAGGGATGAGAGTATCGCGAGCACGGGGACGAGCAACCCGCGGAAAGAGAGAACGAGAAGGAAAAGGAGAAGATACGAAAGGACGGAACCTAAAGGCCGAGCGCGAGGGATAATAAGGGGGAATGAGAGACGTAGATGTAAAGGGTGAGAAGGGAGGAAGCAGAGGCTACGCTAGAGGGTAGGCGAAGCCACCTAGCTATCCCGTGGCACCTACACACACCTACACACGCGATGCCGGGGACACCAACGTCTAACGTCGTTATAAACATTAACGGAGCGGCTCAATATTCCCCGGACCTTGCATCCCCTGCGTCTACCTTCGGTCCATCTCCCTGCTAGACCGTCCTCCACCTCTTTGCGCTCTACCTATCTCGGACGCTCGCCCCGTGGCTACCTCGCCTTCCTAACGCTTTTCAGACCCTTCGATTCGCGAAGGCCCGACTACGCACCTACAAGAATCTCGCGATACCTAGCATTTTTTCCATCCACGCGTTCCGAAAACGCGTTTCGTAATTCGCGTGGCAATTACTGATGCTTCCTCGGTGTCAACGTATAATACGATCCACCGTGTGTCAAAGTGGCATGGGTCCAAAGAAAGAGTATCAAATTAAATTTATAAGAACGTTAAGCATCCAATGTTACTTAACCTTTTAAACGAGAAATTACTTGTTAGCCGTACTATGCAACAAGATAATTCTTAGCGTTAATGCTAAGTGCGAATTCCTACCAAATGTGCCAAAATTCGCTATCTTCCAGGTGATTATACAGGGTTATTTAAAATAATGTGCGATGGTACATTCCGCAAGAGAATCAATGTTCCAGACGCGCGATAAGTGGTTGAATCTGCGGAGCTATTAGTTGCTCTTGTAAGAAAACTTCATGCGAAAATCCCGTAAACTTACTCGGTGAACTTCACCGAAACCATTCGTAATGGGTGCATTTGTAGAGCAGTAAACATTTGTGATATTTCAAAAGTAACTAAATCAAGGGTAGGTTTGTTCGATGCCTTATTAGTTCGGACTAGTCATGCGGGAATGTATAATTTAATCATGAAATTACGTCGCGCAAGAGTGGTAAAATAGAAAAAAATGAGCGGACATTGTTTCAGAATCAGTAATGAACAGGGGTATCTAATATTAATACCTAATTTTATACATTTCGGCTCATGGATCGTGTTTCTTAATTCTATCTTTAATGTTCTATCTTTATATCATTGGGGTCCTGTGACATCATAACGCTCAATTTTCTTTTTACCCTATGATATTAAAATGATAAAAAACGATTGTTTAGAAGTATCTAACAATAATAATAACTACCTTTTCAGTAGTAGAAATTCCACCCTTTAATTTGCATTTTGGTAGAATCAAATCAGACGATCCTATCCCGAGTTATAACATTTCAAAGTTTCCTATTTTATAGACATATATGAATGACTGAACCAGTGGCCTACATAAATTCTGGGAAATGCGTACGCACGTTGTAAGTAGTAACGTAGTAAATATCGTAAACACGTAGTATTTCGTGGAAAACGAGAATTTCGTTCCTTTCGAACGATTTTGACGAAACTTGATACACAGGGGTTTTTGATATCGCTGATTCCAAATCTGAACTCAAAATTAAAAAATTAAAAATGGTGGATCCAATGAAGCGGGATAAAAATCGAAAAACGATTCGATTCGAATGAAACTTGGTATGTAGGGGTTTTTGGGGGCACTGAATCCAAATCTGAACTCGAAATTTAGAAATTCAAAATGGCGGATCCATTACAGGAGGACTAAATGCGAAAAGTGACTGGATTTGAATGAAACTTGGTATATAAGGGTCTTTGATCCTAAATCCGCTATTTTGTTTTGAGTATTAAAAATGAGCACCGTGTAAACTAAAGTCAGCGAATTCGACCGGACGCGCTGCAACTATTATAAAAACAAACGATCCGTGGAAATTACTGCTCGAAGGGATCGGTCGATTTCGGGGCGGGCCAAACCCCTAAAGTTCTTAGTCTCGCGGGAGTCGGAGAAGCGGGTCAAGAAGCTCGGCGGGGATTGAGTCATAGGTGCTTACGGCCTTCGATCCGAGATCGTCTAATTTCGTTCGACGAGTCTCGTAAAAATCTTTTCTTTGCCTCTTTGCGCTTTCTTCCTCTTATCCTTTCGCGTCCTTTCGTCCTTCGATGCTCGATCTCCGCGCTACAGTAATCTCGCGCGTTATTGCCCGGCAATTCGAGGCAGAGATCGTAATAAATACGAGTCGCGTCGATTCGGTCAGTCTTTTCGATCCGCTGTCGATGATCGTTTTCCTTAACCGTCGGAGGGGTCATTTCTGACCCGTGCTAACACTCTTCACAGTTCCAAAGATAAATTTCAATGCCAAACTTTTGTCTCGAAACAGGCTTTCGGTATTTGTATTTTGAAAACAAGTTGTGGCAAATTTGTTATTATTTTTGGAACAACAGTTAATTTTAATGAAAAGGTGGTAGGTATGAAAAGGACGTAGTCAGTCGGGTGAAGTTCTGCGAGGGTCAGAGCGCTGATTATCGTTAATTGCGGTTGATATGGAGGAGCGAAGGGGACGCGAAACCCTCGACCATATTCTGATCGGATTAGCGACACCGATCGGTGCTGTCGAGGACGAGGACATCCCTCTTCGAGATCGAGGATCGTGGATTTGGTAACTAGAGGTGTTTTGTTAACACAGAACACGTGTATCGTACATGTGTTTCTGAAGCTAGACAATTCTTGGAGTAGACTAGAAATGTCCTTACTTGTAAAAACAAAACTTTCTTCACTGTGATCGCAATAGGACTCGTCTAATAATTCCATTTACGCAGGGATGTATTCGTCATTCTTTATTCGTTATTCGAAATAAAATTTTCCCAACTTTGCTTATAAGGAATAAAGCACTAATATGATCGACGCTAATAATAAGTGAGGCTTACGGTATTAAACAATGTTGATGTTGGTATTATAGGCGGAACTAAGCTGAATGCGAGAAAGTTCGATCCACCTCGTGTCATTGCATGCCACTTGAAAACATTGCAGGTGAAAGCTCCTATAATACTCGGTTTTCTTGAAGCGTATGCTCTGGCGCTAATTTAACCTCGCGTGGCATCGGAACTGAGGGAATTCGTCTAGTTCGTGCGTTCAACAAGTATCCGTCCGTCCCTCCTCTACCTTCGGCGGTTCTCCTTCCTTCTCGTAACCGCGGCTAAATCGCAAAGTGACCTGGCGTCGACGTATCTCGCGAACTTCTGGTTACTTTTCATAGTCGCGAATCGAGTTTTGTCCCTCGATGTTGTTGTTTAGAGCTTTAGGAACACGAAAATGATATTAAAAAACCAGCAGGTCCAGGACGAAATGCTCGCTTCGTTTTAATGGACTCAAAGTAATACACTCACTGATCTGTCGATACTGAGTCTGAATAAGTCTGAATCCATTTACTAAATCGAAAAAGGTAAAGGCTCGCATACGAAGATGGAGCATTTGATTTCATATCATTCTCAATTCCCTAGCACTTTTCATGGAACTTCTGGCACAAAGGGACCGAGTAGAAAGGAACAGGCGTCCGTCAGAGATTCCAGATTTTCCCCAATAATTTTCCAACCCCGCTATCTCGTTGCAAATCGAGATGGTCACCATGGTAGCAGGTGCGCTGCGCTTTTTCCGTGGCAACGACGGGTAATAAGGGATTAGTCGTCGGTGATCGTCGATCAACGTTAACGCAACCATCGGTTAGCTGGAAGTCTCCGCCGCGATACGTCAGAGTTGGATATTATATTGACGTATCGACGTCTCGACGCTGTCCGCGGCCCTGCTGGCCAATTAACGGGCTTTCTTGTTTTTCCTACGAACACTCGTAAATCTCGACGGGATCTGTCCACTCGATTTAGTCCTCTTTCGCCTGCCTCGATGATCGTTCGTACCTTTGTCAGCGCTCGCTCAGCGCGTATCCGGCAAGACGATACAATTAATATCGCTGCTCGACCGATTGTCCCCCAGCACAGCAAATATTTAATTTACCACGGCCGTTCTACGCGTGTAATTGGGCCGCGTTTGTCTAGCTCCGGTCGTGTTTGTTTGGCCGGTCGTAACAAACACTCCGATTGCGTGACATGCTGATATCCGAGGATACTCGTGCGAAGACCCATCAGGATATTTCGTCGATATACACGCCAAGGTGATACGGAAAGGGAGTCCACGTGATCTAGGATTTCGGGACTGGCTTGCATTTCGAGAAATTAGACTCGGGGTGATAAGTAATTGAAGAGTTCAAGAGAGGAACGATCATAATGGCAAACAGTATCAGTTTCAGCGTTTGAACTATAGAGAATTGAGACAATTGGGGTTGATATGCATCGTGGTAGTGTGGATACTATTAACACGATGGTCGCCACGTCACCCAGAAATATGTGACAGGATTTTTCAGTAAGGAACCAAACCCTTGGTCCTTTCTGATCAAGTTCCTGTAGCAAGGAATGGTATAGAAAAGAGCCAGTACAACGTCAAAGACCCTGGACCAAAGTCTGCATAGTCAGATATCAAATAGAAGTACGAACATCCCCAACCCCCGCATTACAATAAATTTCAATACACAATCATTTCCAATTAACGCATCCAACTCTGACGCATTCCAAATCCAAACTACTCCAAGTGACCCCACCGAATTGTAAAAACTCTACCTCGTGACAGGTCGTGCATACAAAGTCTGAGCGTTCGAGCGCTACCGCCCCAGATCATCCGCGCCGATATTTCCTAATTCCTTTACACTTTTCGCGCAACTTCCGGCACGAAGGAACGGAACGTCGAGGAACTAGAGTCCGTCAAAGGAACCAGATTTCCCTGATAATTTCCGAGACCCGCTATCTCGTTGCAAATCGAATTTTCGAGTCACGTCAAAAGTAAACGATCCGCGCGTGAAGCGATCGGGTCGCGGGAGGTGGCGGTAGCGTGTTTCGAGCCGGATGGAAATCTCATTTGGTAGTTTTCTCCGTTTAATAAGACGAGAGGTAGACAAGAGAGGGCGAGAGGAGAGAGGAAAGACGAGAGACAGGGTGTAGGGAGACGGAGCCACGAGGTCGCTGCCGGTTCGCAGACTTCGGAAAGGGGAAACGGAAAGGGCGCAACAAGGCCGGGGGTAGAGGTAGCGGAGGGCGTCCGGGCGACTAAGGGGCGAGGGGTGCCGAGCAGCGGCGGTGGCGTCGGGGTAGAAGGGGCGACGGAGGGCGGCGGTGGATGGTTGGAAGTAAGCAGGGGTGGGTAACGGGCTGGGGGAGGACGGAGGGCGGCGGAGGGTCGGCCAGGACTGGGAGGCGAAGTGTCGTCGTCCGAATAACGGCCAAGCGGCATCGACCGATCTTCCTACCCCTAGTTCGTACGAAGCGTCAACTTGTTTCCCTTCTGTTCCGCGAATATCGGACCTTCAATTTGCCCGGTGCGGTTCGCTAACGCGGTGCACTGCCCTCTCGCGCGCAATCCATACGCGACCCGTCAATCCCTCACGAACACGCTCCGTTCTCCGTTCAGGACAACCCTTTTTTTCCTTTCGACGACCGACCTTCCGTCGCGGAACCGTCCTTTTATCCGCCGCGACCACGAGGCGTGGGGAAAATTCTTTTCGACGCTTGCTAGAAAAACCTTTCACGTAATCAGCCAATTCTTTTAAGAGTCGATTTCGAGGAAATCCATGCCTAATCTTTTCATATGTATCGCGCAAGAGAAAAAAATTAAGAATCGCATATTCTATGAAGTTAATTCCTAGAGAGTTGTTTCGAAGCAATTCGACTGCCTAGTCGCCTTAAGAAGCTATCTTCGCGTAGAATAATGTAATCTTTGGTCGCATTCAATTTTTACAATTCTCTCTTGTATCTTGTATCTCTTTTTCTATAAAGTTTGATAGAAAACGGCAAACGGTATACTTGACTCTCTTCTCATTCGACACTTCTTGCTATATCATTAAATGCCTGGTGATTTGCTGAGATACCCGTATCGCTGAGCTCTCCGATTAAACATAAATTCGAAAACCTTTGGCAACCAACTTTTCGAAATATACATTCTAATTAACGCGCGTATTTTCAGTCGAAGCAAACAACAACCGATGATCCATGGAGAGCTACGAGGACGACGACGACACCCACTTCTGCATCAAGTGTCACCTGACGGTGCACGGTCTCGAGAACTACGTACGACACCGTCAGTCCGGATGTCGGCAACCGGACGACAAGAACGTAGCGGTTCGCGTGTCGCCCACGACGCCTACCACCGTCACCTACCCCGAAATACTGAACGCGGACGCGTTCTTCAGCTCGTTGGAGCTGCGGAGCAGCGCGAAGTCGAACCCACGGCGTGGGTCTGCCGCTATGCTGGAGGACAGCAGAAAGTTCAAGAAGGAAGAGAAAAGGAAGAAGAGTCAGAAGACGCAGGTGGACGGAGAAGAATCCGCGGCGAAAGAGAAACTGCACAGCATGCTGCCAGGTGTATCCGAACTGGACGACCCGACCGACCCTCTCTGCATCCCGTCTCTGGTCGGGTTCCCCGACATCGTTCCTTCCACGTCCAGCAAGCCCGCGAGCAGTCGAAACAAATTGAGCCAAACGATGGCCCACGTCTCGACTAGCATAGACGGCAACGCGTTCCCCGTTAAGCACGAGCCGGAAAATTCTTTGGAGGGTCTGATGACGTCCAACGAGTCCAAGCAGACGGACAGGAAGCGGCACGAGGAGACGCAGAGGATCGAGCACGTACACCAGACCTGGCTGGAGGACACGATACTGGCCGAACTCGCAGCGAACAACGAGAATAAAGACTTACCCAGATACGAGTTCGATTACCAGCAAGACGAGGACTCGGACGACGATATATTGGAGGAGGATTTGGAAGAGGACGAGTCCTATACGGAGTCCGACGACGGGGAGGATCGGATATGTCCACCAGATGGACATACCGGCGGCAAATGGAAACCTGAATTGGAGGATCTTCCTCAAAATATGTCTCAACTTCACGACGACGACGTGGAGCCCGAAGACGAACATCAAGAACATCCGCCGCCGACTTACACGGGGGGAAAATGGCGGCCGGCGGAGACTTCGCAAGTATGGTTCTGGGAGTGCTTTTTACGGTGCCGTTTACGTACAGGACGTTTAAGTGCAGGTGGTCGACCTGCTAGAGCCTGATTCCCCAAGACGAAATTTACATTCTTTCAGTTTCTAAACTATGAGGAAGGTATTGCATTGCTGGCTGTAAATGCCCAAAACAAATGTATATATTCTATAATATATCATACAATTAAATTACACCTTAGTTTGACCTTCACATCATCAACAATTAATCATGAAATTTTGTCGCGCAAGAGAGGCAGAATTGGAAAAATAAACAGACATTATTCCAGAACTTTCTATCGACAAAATTAATATAAAGATACGAAATTCATTATAAAGAGTTAAACGCTATACCTCTTCTATTCAATGGAAATTTTGAACATGATGTTCACCATTGACGTAAAGGCCTAAAAGATGACCGTTCAGTCCCATTCGTTCGCCATCGTTCGAATAACCGAAGCTCCTCGTCTTTTGCAGAAGATCGAGGAGTACGAGTCGAAGAGCAACGTCGGCCAACCACCGCCAGGACACACGCGAGGGAAATGGGTACCGGGCGCGCAAACGGATATCGAGTCAGGATATTGGTGCAGTCCTTGCGGCAGGAAGCTCGCCTCTCGATTGGTCTACAACAGGCATCTTCTCTCCGATTTGCACGCCAGAAGGAGCATCCGCGAAATCGATGGAGTTCTCTGCCTGCCGCGTGCCGCGAACCTGCACCTAGGAAAAAAGACGTCGACTCGCAATCAAGTAACAATCAGTGTGCTCGTTGTTCGTGTTAATTCCCACTCCCGATAACAACCTGCCCGCTAACTGAAACCTTATCAGTTTCCTGCACGACTTTGTGCCTGGTCGTTGCTCGAATCGACGAGTAGAATGTACGAGGCGAGGGTATTTAGTTGATTATTAAATCCAACAGGATGATTTAGTGGCGGTGGCGCGCAAGAAATTGCTAACAAGTCACGATTACGTGTCGACCCTTCTGGGCCACCCTTCAAGATTTTTTTTTTTTTTTCGGTGCATGGAATCAAGTTAATCGTACAATGTACAATCTACGCGGAGCAGAGAAGTATTTTTAAAGTTAATACATTGTAGGAGTCTAAGAGGTAAAATAAGTCATGGAGATTCGAACTCACGCTTTTTCTACACGATCGATTCTGCAACCCTACGATTCGTGTTTTTGTTTGGTATGGAGGGGCATATATTGTAGAAGATACTACGAATAACCACTATCGAACGGTCTTCATTCAACAGAAGCGCTAATTCGCGCGTCTGATTGACAGGTAATGAAGGAAGCGCCCGAGGCAAAGGAAGCAAAGAAGGGTTTGCGTAGGAGAGAGAAGGAAATCCTCTGTTGCGAGATGTGCCATACCCGCGTGAGAAGGACACAAATGGGCAAGCATTTGCTCTCTCATTATCACTGCCGCGTCGCGGGCGTAAATCCTCGCGGGCCACGAGCGCGTCGCTTTTTACTGGAAAATATGGCGAATGTGGTTCGGCAGTGCCCCTTCCAGTGTTCCTCGTGTCGCTTTTATTGCAACACGGAGGAATCGTTTCTACTTCATTGGCGTTCCGATCTTCACGCGAAGACTCTCCAAAAGGTATGTATACGTAGCGCGATCGGAAATGTATCGAACCACTTTGGTCCGTCAATTTTATTTTTAATCTATTTTTGGCGCAATTCCTCTCTTGTTTCAATTCGCGTATTAAAAGATATTTATGGTGGAAATTTCGGCACCTTGAAGAATGTTATTTTGTTTCTACCCAGCTCGTAGTCTCTTAATGCAAATTTATGACAGCGATCATCAGCTTTACGACCGATCCTTCTTCCCAGATCGCTGGCAGCTACAAGTGCACTCCTTGCGAGTTTTGGTGCGAGGACAACGACACGATGGATTCCCACTTGTCCAGTACGAGTCATCGAGACGTGGTTGCGATGATGAAGGGTTCCGTGCCAGTGGTAATCGGTCGTCAACGAGCGTTGCCCTGCGGCAGTTGCGATCGCCGATTCCGATACAATTTACAACTCCGGTTGCACGCTAGGGAAACCGGTCACCAGGAGAGTTCGACCGCCACGGACGCGTATCAGCAGAGAATCGAATGCAATCTGTGCCACCAAACTTTTCGATCTTTGGTGGCCCTTCAGCGTCATCAGTTGGCTTGTCACGTCGCGAAGAACAAGGACGAGACAAACGACTCGAATCAGTCGGGTCCCTATTTCTGCTCCTTTTGCTCGATGAATTTCGCAACGGCGCGGGAAGCCGTCCTGCATCGACGAACGTCCAGTCACAAGGAAGTCGTGAAGGCTCGGAAGAGCAAAGAGAAGGGTCTGCCGACGAGCACGATTCGGGAGTGCCCTCATTGCGAGAAGAAGCAGGTGAATTTGGTGGAGCACAAGGACCATCTTCTTCGATGTCATCCCGAACTTTGTCACAGGTAAGCTGGATCGATTACAGTTGCACGATACCGCTCGATTAAATGAGAAAGGAGGACGTTCGAAAATGACCATTTTTTCTGTTTATCCTAAAGTGGTGAGAATTTGACTTTGTCGCGATGGTACTATCCCCTTCCAACTTTATTTTCCGAGCAACCCTTCGATGCGTTAACGCGCGACAATGATTAAGACTGTCATCGAAACTCCCACTGTAATAAGTAATGTTTGTTCCCTCAGATGTCCTAAATGCGGGATGCGGTTTGCCCTTTCGCAAGACGTGACGAGACACACGAGGGAGAACAACTGTCGCGATAATAACAAATTAAAGGCGACGAAAACGGCAGCCGTCAAAGACGAATGGAAATGCCGCAGCTGTAGTTTCTCAACGGATTCGCGGTCGGAATTCATCTTTCACAAGGCTCTTCACTCGGGGACCGTACGGGACGATAACGAAGATTCTACCAGCGACGGGAAATCGAAGCCGAAATATTCCTGTCCCATTTGCAGGAGGACCTTCACGAAAGTATCGTTGCGGAATCACATCACACGTCACACCGGCGAGCGTCCGTTTCCGTGTTCCAAATGCTTCGTGTCTTTCAAGAGAAGAGCCGAGCTGAACGCCCATCAGAAAGAGTGCACCGGCTCGGCCAGGTCGGCATGGTTGGCCGAGTCTAACCGGAAACGCAGTTTCGTCTGTTCCGAGTGCAACAGCGCTTTCTACACGAAGTGAGTACGCCATTTGTTCTTTGGCTTTACGATTCCGATCGTCGATATTGCTTACATCCAACAGAAACTGTCTGCCCTCTCTTCACCCGTCTCGCCGTCTCGCTGTCTCTCTCGGGCTCGAGCAAAATTATCGGCCGATTAATAATTTTAAACGATCGTTCCGGAGAATGGCGCGTAAAAGTAATTGCCCGGGCACGTTCTTCGTGTACCGGGAACCCCTCGATAGGCCGCATGACGTACAGCAAACATTGTGTCGTGACAACAATGGGTTTAACATGGAAAACTTGCCGCATTATACGGCCCCAACAAAAGGATCGTATTTATCATGAGATTTCCAGTTAGGTACAATTATATTGCATCGTTCGTAGATCGGGATACATCGAGCGAGCCGTGACCACGCTTACAAAGTGGAGATCTTTTCGTGGCCGCGCACCTTTCACCACGGGGCCCTGTTTATCTTTAACCGAGGCACCGCCTGGGAGTGCGTTAAGCGTACGCGAGCCTGTCGTAAATATTCCCGAGCCGCGTCCCGAAAGACAGAATCGCTGCATCGAACGGCGCGCGAATTGGAATACGGAAGGCTCCCCCGAAACCCTTCGATATCTATGCATCATTATCCGAGACAGGCCGAGGTTGTTGGGCTACGTCTTCGCAGGGAAGAAATCTCCACAAGTGGCCGAGCTAAGGCAGCTTCACGAACGGGGTAACTCTTTAGAAAACACGAATAGTACGAATTTGGGGTTCGAAAGGGTTTTCCAGAAGTGCTGTAGAACTTTGTTCTTCAACATTTCCCCAACCGAACATTTAAGTGATATACGATAACGCGACTTTGATGTCTATGCTAATATAGAGATTAATTACATGGCATTTATAGTCGGTCCCATAAATAATCGTACCCTCTATGTTTATTAAAGATATATGTTCAAATTAAATACTAGGTTTGATGTTTCAATATAAATTGTCCATTATAAATATATATATATGCGTTGAGTTTATTCATAGACATATTCATAATGAAACATTTATTGGAAATATTAAGCTTACCGTTTAATTTAGACAAATGCGTTTAATAGAGATAGAGGGTAATGGTCACCAATTTTATCTATGCACCAAGAAACCAACAGCTCTGCCATGCAAAAACAGAGTATCAACAACTATTTTATTTCGGCACGTTGCTCGACTACGTTTCGGTCCATAATACGCGATGAGTAGCATGCTGAGAAAAATGCGAGGAACTTACTAGCTGAAAGTTGACAGCGTCTTGCGCCATCCTGCGCCACCCTGCGCTCGGTGCGCGCCTAGCCTAAAGGGTGGCGCGTTCCAGGAATAAAAAGCGTAAAACAATAAAAGCCCTGCCGTCGCGGGCTGAAACCACGAAACGTTCGCCGCCGCGGCCGTAGTAAATGTGTCCTCGCTGCATAACTATAAAATAAAAGACCGTGTCCGTGGACCGTTCGGTCGAGGGTAGGGGAGCTAGAAAGAGGCGCTCGTTCGCACCGAGTGTCCGAGGAAAGTACGGAGATGGAACGGAAAACTCGGTGGAGCGGTGCCTGGTGGTGGTGCGCGACAAATAGAGAGAGAGACAGGATGCGAGTGGGAGAGAGCGAACCGAGGAGCAAGGAGGAAGTCGCCTCGGTGTTTGCCACCGGTCGTATTAACATCTCATAGCGGCTTGTAAGCCCACGGGTCATTCTAGTATTTAACGGGCCTGCATTATGGCCCGTGTAAGTATACGTCCTACGGCTCTCTAATACTAACGTATGTAAATAGAAACTTTGCAAGCGCTAATGCTCCGATATTGCTCTGGAATTACCGACGCGGGCCCACCGTTTTCTATTCTTTTTAACCCCCTCCCGACGCTGGACATTCTGACGAAAATTCGACCGTGACGTTGGCGAGAATACGACGAAACTCTTAAATAGCAGTACTCGAACTTTATAAACGTTGTTCATGTTACAAGGAACAGTCTCTAAAAAAGGAGCACTATTTATCAACCCTTTGCGCTCCAAGCAATTTAGCTACATATAGGTGGTCAACTCCAAGATAATTTTTCTAAGATTTCTGAGTTATGGAATGGCCACGAGAAACTCATTGCATTTGTATCAATCACACATAATCATACAGAAATAATAATAGTTTAATGGAAATATTGTCCACCATTTGATTATTTAAATTATGTTGTTGTTTGAAATAAATAATGGAACAGACCACTGGTACAACGCCTTCAAAAATTCCTTCAAATTCCTGGGCAGTACAGGTGGTCTTAGAAGTGCAAAGGGTTAAATAATCCAAATAAAAAGGAAAAGTATGATTTATACCCCTGTGGGAAGGAAATGATCGCAACGGTGAGGCACGCGGCTGAAATTTCGTCAAGACGAGGAGGGTGGCGCGAAACGGCCACGACAACCGCTAAACCGTTTAACGGATGCTCGAAACGAGCCACGGAAATACGTATTCCGTGCTTCCAGGACGCGAATACGCTCGACTAGAGCCGAAAGCATACGTGGGTGCCCGCAACTAGGCGCCACAGCATGGCGGGCGTTTCTCTCGCGTGTCGACCGAGCACGTCGCCGAGTCGAGTATTAAACCATTGCCTAGGTGTAGAGCGATCACTGTAAAGCAAATGTTAACACCTATGCTCGCCCGACTCGGCCTCCGGCACGGCTCGATTTCCTTCCTCCGTCCCTTTTTCGCTCCCTTCTCCGTCCAGGTTCCCGCCGCCCTCAAATCCCCCCGTCGCTCGTGCTACCCGTCTCGTACACGCATTACATTCTGTAACACTAGCTATTCGACGTCAGACTACCGGAATCTTCGAGCCGAATGGCCGGTCAGAAGTCTCGACGTCGCTTGGAAACGACCGAGGGTTTCGCTTAATGTCACGATTTCGACCGTTTCGAAGGATTAGGCTCCGCTATCGTCGTTCCCGCCGACCCTTACGGTCCTTTCTGCAGTCCACCAGATAACGTTTTCGATACAGAGCCCTGGCGCGATTTTTAAGCTCGATTCGAACCTGAGGCAGTACCTTAACATGGCTCTGAGCTCTTTGTGCAGTCGTACCGTTCACGAGAGATTAATACAATGATGCACATCCTCGTCACATACGTGGACGGAGTTGTTAGATCTGTGCGTAGTCATGACGAAGACCTCGGTAAAATGTTTGTCGAGGGAGTGGTTTTCTTACTTTGAAACCTTCGAATGGGACGCGAAATCAGTGCAGTCGTTCACGATGACCGAATAAAATGAGGTAAACATGTTTTATATGAATAATATTTCTACAGAATAGAAGATACTAGTATACATCGTTATAACTTGAAAATTTTCATTAAAAGAATTCGAATTCCAAAAGACTCGTTGCTCTCGACGTTAAACGTACCGTGATACAGGAGAAAATTGATCATTTACGGCCAGTTTAGCGGGAAAGATGATGCGTTGAGGGATTAATCGACTGGTCTCATTTTCCTCCAACCCCCGCTGGTCTACCTTCCAAGTTTCCATAACCGTGTCTACCACTTTCCTGTCCTTAGGACTCCGTACCAACCTAATTACCTGGAACTCTGCGTCATCTTTCGACCGCAGGCAGTTAAAACTTCCGGCGGGCCACCTTGATTAGGCCTTTCGTCCGCTTCATTTTCGTCGAGAGCTGAAGGACAGAACCGGGCGACGCGACCCACAGTGTGATATTTTCAGCGATCTAGCGGGAAAAAGGGCAATTCTCGAAATGTTCTGAATGTGTTTATGGATATTAGAAATCAATAATAGAATGTCGCTTAACGTTTCTTAAGCGTTTTGGACTTCGAGTCGGAATGAAACAAAATCGTATCGCTTGATACTGTCGGAACCATCGAGATTGAATTCTTTTCATCTGAAAATATTATGTAGAAACAAATAAGGGATGGTCAAATGACTTAAGGTCCTGAAAAATATATAAGTGATGCTGTAGTTATGCTCCGCAGTGTAGTTGTAAGTCTGAAGATGTCTCAGTTTCAAGAGTCGAAATATCGTAAGAAGTAACGTTCGCGCTGAGACTGATAGAATTCCCACCGATGTACTTTCAAACATGGCCAATCGTTTAAAAATAATTACACGCACGAGGCACTCGACGCGATAGCCAATCGCAAACTAAGCTCGACGTGTCTATCCCGTGGTATTTCGTCGAAAGCGCAACGTTGGCAAGATTCGCGGCGAAAGAGAAGAAGAAAAAGTCGAAAAATGGGTAGGCAACGCGAGCAGTCGAAAAAGAAGAAAGGAAATCGGTGGCGGTTGGGGATGAGGTAGGAAGGAACGAAGGAGAGAAAAGGGAGGTAATTACGAGAAGACGGGCAGCTCCCGCGCATTCGATCGCCTAACCAATTCTCAGAATAAGCGGGCAATTCTCGATGTATGCGCATATTCAAGATAGTATGTTACATACGCGAGCTACTGACCGTACGTTTCGTTCCACCCCCGCGCTCTTCGCCTCTCCTCCGTCGTCCTGCCTCCTGCACGGTCCCTTCCAGCGTTCTACTCACCGGCAACCCTCTCGTTCCTGCCTGACGATGTGTACGCGAGTTCCCCAGAGGTATTTACATATATGGACCGCGGCGTGGCGCGCGCCTATCTTTTATCTTCCATAGCAGTAATGGCGCGTCCACCTCCTTCGTAGCTGGTCAGGTAAACGCCGTAAAGATAGGCATACTGGGTGAGATTGGCGTTACCGCGCCGCATGGTGACATCCGACCGGATCACGGTACCCGATACTATTGGATCATCCCGAGTAACGCAACTTTTTCCGCGACATACTCGACGCTGCCAATAAACAACGCGTAACGTCAAATTAAACGTGAGGTAAATACACCAATTGTGGATTCATTGAAGATCTTCCTCTAAGAACTACATTTTATTCCTATTGGATTGGGATGTAACTTCAACTTAATCCGTCGAAGGGAAGAATCCTCAACCAGTCGGCTGTGATTGACGAGTATACTCGCGAAGAAAAGGCAGTGTACTTGACTCCTTCATGCCGTAAATAAATATTAAATAAATTAATGATATTGTAATACGCCACGAATTCAAATTATAAAAAAATATTAAAGTAATTATTCGCGCTACCATTTGCGACAAACGCGCCCCATCTATAGATGACCAACCCTCAGCAAGCCAAGCACACTCGCGCACGAGTGTTCCCGTTTTTGTGTCAAGCATCAGAGAAACCTCGAGTATCGTCGATCGAATTTTTAGCCAGTCGGACGTGTCCTTCCAACAGAATCTCCTCGACGAATCGTTTCGAAGGATCAAGATGGAAAGTGTTGATCGACCTAGGCTCGCAGGCAGCTCGCTACTGGATTCGAGATAACGAGAAAACCGTACGATGGCGTCGCGCAATTAATTCGACCGCGAGGCATGTTCGGATTGAAGCTGTACATAAATCTCCGATCATCGTAAATTTCGAGGTCCTCCGTAGCCCCGTAGGACCGTCCAGCCTCGGGGTCCGCCATTGTCTTGAACGGTGTGCGTGTGCGCGCGCGCGCAGGAGTGTATCGTTTTCTCTCACCTCCGGTCGGCGCTGCTAATGAGGCACGGTGTCGTCTTTACGGATCACCCCGTAGGCACCCTTAAACATCCGGCCGGCGAATCCCGCGGGGGATTGTCCGCGCTACCGAGAGCAAAACGGCCTGGGCTCTACGGTCCGTTCCTCCGGCCGCCCCCGAAGGGAAAAGAAAGGAGGAGGAAAGATTTCTGCATGCCCCCCGAGGAACAATGCGACGCTGTTGCACCGCATTCGTCGCATTGAAATGTATTAGTGAGGTGTCCTCCCGGTGCGCGCATTGTGTCGCAAGAACGAGCGTGTGTTCGAGCGCGTACGTACGCGGCCATGGGTTTTCTTCGTCCCGTGGTGGTGGTGGCAATGGTGGTCGGTAGCGATGGTACAGCGGTGTGGTATGGTTTGGTATGGTGGCACGCGGTAAGCACGGCCCCGTATGCAGACAGTTTAGCGGTGACCGCCCCGCGAGTCCAGTTGTCGCGTGAAATATTGCGATTCATAAAATAAAACAGGCCTGCGGTCGAGGACGCGTAGATATAGCAGCGCCCGGGCCGCTAACCCAGACCTAACCCGCTCCTCCTCCCCGACTTCTCTTCCCACCCTCTCTGCCACTCCTTTTCTCTCTATCCCTTTACCGGCTCTTTTCGAAACCCAGTATCCCCCGAAGCCCCGACTTCCATCCACCACCGTCGGCCCTGCGTTTCTTCTTTTTCCGTCCTTTTGCACGGCTCCGTGTCCGTCCGCCTAACCCGACCTAGCCTGCATCGCATCATCGACTCTTTATCCCGCTCCGCGTTCCTCGTGCCGTATCGTATCGCTTTACTCAACGGCCTATTTGGCCACGCAGCCACCGACTCGGTAGCCTGTCGCGCGGCAACGCGATTCTTCGGGAAACTCCGTGACTTCGCGCAAGAATTCACCGGGACCTTTGACCCTGGACGAGTTCGGTTATTTTTCTGGAGCAAAAACATAAAGTAACATAAATTAACGAATTATAAACCCCTGACAAATACGTGGCGGAATTAAATAAGCTAGGAACACAGGCTCCCAATAGGCAAAGCGGCGTCGTATATCGCACCGTCCCTCCACCTTTCTCCACCGCGACGAGTTTCTTTCGTCGTCCCCTGTTCTCCGGTCCCCTGTTCGCCGTGGGGTCGTTGAAACGTCGCCAAACCGCAAGCACCATAACGCCTGTTCGAGGTGTCTCGTTGAAATTTTTCAGCGCAGCGTCTATTGGTCGTGGCCAGTGTTCCTGGAATCCGTCCTCGATACGCGCGCGCGAAAGCTCGTCCACGGCGAATGCGGTAACGAGGGAAGAAGCCCGGATCCTGGCCGAACTGGAATAAAAAATACGGCCCGTTCCAGTCCCGGCGTTGTTTTATTTAATTAAAATTTTTTCCCGCCATCGCGAAAGGCGGCGGAAAGGTAACGAATGGGTCCGGGTCGAGCACCGGGCGGTGCGACTATCCGCGTAGAAATTCGGTTTCGTAACCGAGCCACCCGCTGCCGGAGGATATCCCGATAACGAAGAACTCGCGATCTTCCCCTAACGAATGATCGTCTTCGCTGAACGAGAAGGCAGAAACGTCGACGTACGTTACGGTTAAGACGCTCCTCCGTTCTGGAGATTCCTCCTTTTCCGCCGACGAAATTAGCGGAGGACATGTTTATTGTAAATGAATCCTACTCCGGGAGCGGCTCGTGGAAGACTGGTACATGTTCCAGGGGTGGCGGATCGGAGAGACGAAGACGGAGGTAAAGAGAGAGAAGGACGGGGTGAGGGTAGTTTCGAGGGCGCGCGCGCTCGCTGCTCCGATTTATGCGCCCGTTACCGAGCCCTCTGGCGCAATTAAGCTCGCGTTATAATATTGTTGTTTATTCTGAGCCTCGGCTGCGAAGCGTTAACCACCCCTCCCCGCTCCCTGCCCACGCTGGCTTTACTGGCAACAACCAACCCTGCGATCCCCTAATCTCCCTGACGCGGCAGCTAGAATCTCTCGCTCTTTCCCGTTCCGCGCCACCCTTCCTTTCCCCTCGCGATCTCTCTCTCTCTCTCTCTCTCTCTCTCTCTCTCTCTCTCTCTCTTCCTCACTCTCTCTTCTGCTCTCGCCGACTTACAGCATCAGCGCCAAATGCGGGACTAACAAACCACTCCCCGGAGATGGGCAGAAACGAAATTCCCGTTTTGTTTGTCCCCGCCAGGGCCGCCTTTGATTGGGATTCGCGCGTTAATTTCTACTTATTCTGACGCACGGTCACGTACCCAGCTAATCAACCAGGGGCTTTTCAGGCCGGATAGCCTGACGTTTCGCCCGTACGACCGTTTGTCCCGATTTGCTGTGCCTATTCGCGCCAAATCCGAACCCCATCCGTCGATGGACACCGTTTTGATCACTCTCAACACTGCGAAGATTTATGGATGGAAGGAACGAAAACGTATCTACCCGATGCTAAAGAATTTTATTGCTAATCGATAGATCGATAAAGGTTGGACAATTTCGACCCTACGTAAAACAAAGGAAGAAACTGAAAGAAACAAAGTATGATATGTACAAAGTGCGCGTATATAGTGAACTATTAAGTTGCCCAGAAAGTTCGTGACAAATTTTTATGTAAAATTCAAAGGCACGTGACGAAAATATTCATGCCTGATTATTACCACCTAATAACGTGTTCAGTGGTCTATTATTGGGCGCCACAACAAAGCTATCCACTAGAACAAATTTACACGTGAATTCAGTATCGTGTAATACGATAGTTACACGCCACAGCGTTAGGTACCGCAAAGTGGGCAATGGTATTGAACCAACGCCAGGTAAATCAAACGTTATGGTTGCGTTTGCTGTAGGTGTTCCTGGTATCGGCTGTAAGGGTTGAATCGAGCCAATTAAAAGTGTCAAAAAGAAATAAGTAAACACTTCCATATGGGCTATATCAAGAGCCATATTTCTTTTATAAGATGCTGCATTTTAAGCTGACTGCCAAAAACATGATTAACTAATTCATTCGTTTTGCCTTGGGCGCCAAGATTTAATACAGTCGTGTAATCTAGGATATTATTTTGATAATAAAAAGTTATATTAAATTTGCGTTTTAAAAAGAAAATTTACGATCTTCTTTCGCAATAATTCGTGACTGAAGATGCTATAAACTTATCCCTTGAGTAATTGCAATCAATTTAAATTACGAGACATTTGGTAGTTGACAGTGAATGGGATAATAGCTTTCTGTAGGTATCGTTATCCTCTCGAATGAATACCTCTGGAGGTTATGCGGGCTGCGACACTAGCGCCGCATCCTTGACGCTCGTAACTAAGCAAGATCTAAAAAAATCGCTGTCTATGGGTTTGCTCTCTAGTGTTCTTAAAAATAACCGAACACGAAACTCCGTTTCGATTGTTCTCAGCGGGACCACCTTCGGTTGGGATTTCGCGCATGAATTTCAACTTATTTTGACGTGCAGTCACGTACAAGCTAATCAAGTTGGCTTTTCGGGGACGGAGAGTCTGATGTTTCGGTCGTTCGATCGTTTGTCCCGATTTGCGCTCATGTTCGCGCCAAATCCAAACGATGCCCGCCGATCGAGCCCCGCTTTGACCGGTCTCTCGTCGAGAAGATTTATCGCTGGAAGGGTCGAGAGGATCGGGAACGCTGTTGATCGGCCCGTGTAACGCGATTTCTCCGCTCGCGTCAAGCTTCTCCAAGAATTGATTGCGCGCTCCCAGATATATTCTTCGGTTTGCGAAAATGTGAGAAATCTATAATTAAAGGTGTGATTCGTCTTTCGAGCTTTTATCTCGGCCGGAGTCGGGCAATTTATACCGTTTAAACGAAGCGTGAATCATGCGTCGAACCGGTTCTCGCCTCGATCGCGGTAACGTTGACGTGGGGAGCACCGTTGGAATTCGTTTCGAGTTGAAATCGACGTTAAACTGACAATCCACCGTGGTCAATTTTAATGATGTAGATGGACGAAAGTGTAGGAGAATGGTTTTCGGAATAGACGAAATTCATTATGCTTTTTATTTTATAAGTTCTAAGAGACCAGGTTTATCTGTTGCATTTTCTGAATACATAGTGTTTCTTAAATGCTTGCAAAATTGTGTTTAGAAGAATTTAACATTGACAAGACTATGAGACTCTAACTGAGGCGGTGCTTGAATAAAAGATCAGAGATTTACTCGCTTCATAGATCATGTTGTGATATTATTATATACTGTAACTCAGCAGAGACTCTTACTAAATAAGAAAAAATAAATAAAAGCAGTGTTTAGTATGAATCCATACCATCGTAAACCTTTTATGTTAATTTTGATTCCGTTGCACCTTTATTCATATTCATTTTAATCGAAATGAAGACTCAAACCGAACCGTTGAAACATTGTATCGCCTCGTCATTATTTAGGAAAAAAATTCCTATAAATTCCCTTTATTATTTTGGCCGCCTAAATCGGTAAAATTGATCACAGTGCAACCGGTCGGATCGTCGGTGGTCCCCGATTTCGTGTGCGTGTTCGTCCAGCGAGAGCAAAAAGTTGTTTACAGGGATCGAATCAAACGTGGAATTTCGATCGAAGGATCAAGTTGGAGTGCACGTTCCAATCGTTCGATACAATTTGACGCGAACATCGTGCATCTCGACTCAATTAGCGCGCGCCGACGTTTCTCTCTCCAGGATGCTGTTCGCGTTACATCCCAGGCATGTCTAACATGCGCCAGCAGAATCTCCATATTTAATTATTCATTTCTTATTAAAATACCTATGTGATCGAAAGTACCATTCTTCAATATCGAAAATACGCGAAAGTACACGTGAGATACGAAACGCGCGCGATTATGCAAAACTGAATATACTGGATATTATCGTATTAATTTGTAAAATACATTGTGCGTACATGTCGTATGTGTTTGTTTATATTAATATACTCTATGGATGGAAAACGTGCAATATTTATAAGTCTGTAGATTTGTTTTATTAATTATACATATGCACGGATCTATCAGATTGAACTAGAAGACAAAAGACGAAATTCGTAATAGTACGAAATTTGTAATAGATCGTCAGGGCGAAGATGAAAATTACAAAATATGTTTTAAACTATCAACGTTGTAAATATGTAGTGTACAAAGTAAAAAGATTTTCATAATTTGGAATGGGAACCAGGAATAGAATTCGAAGTGACGCGAATGTGTTAACTACACTTTCTTGCAACGCTTATTCGTTACCCGTTTCTCATTCCCGTGAATATGATCGTTTTCATTTCAATTCCACGCCAAGTTTGCTGTCGACCGGCTAAGCCTGAAAACTGTCCTCCGATATATGCCTGACATTGGTAGACTAATTATACATCCGCGCTAGACGACACGCCATCAAAGTGCAAATTAGCCCACGAGCAAAAGTGAGTTCGAGGAGGTGTACGCGGATGCACGCATCGAATGCTAAAAAAGTCGAAAGAGGGAAATCTCGATGGAATCTAACGAGCAAGGAGGAAGAATCTCGATGACTCTACGTCGAGAGGGTGCTTCGCCATGATCAAGATCGGGTTCCGAGGAAGACGGATAGAGAAGGGAAAGGAGTCAGCGATGGTAAGAGAGGACCTCAGGATGGAGGAAGATGGAGGCAGGTGCAACCTGCACCGGTGCGGGAAGGACGTACGGACGTACAGACGTACGAACGGACGAAGGTGGGATTGAGTTATGACAGCGTTTGCTCCAGGGGGCCGGCTCTGGACCCGACGAAGCGGATATTCTTCTTATTCTTTATTTCTTCGTCTGCGGCCCCGCCGTAGGAACCGTCGGCCATGCATCACCTTCGGTTCACTCTGGTCCAGCCTCCTCTTCGGCATCGTTCCACGGCCACACCACCATCACGGCCCATCACGATCCCACCTTAGCCATCGTCCGCTGGAAACGTTGATTCCACCCACCGCGGCAGCCTGAGACTCGGGACTTCGACTCTTCGAGTATTTGCCTTTTAACCGTTTCAGCTCGCATCGTATCGCGTCGCCTTCGATCCACTTTCAAACGACCCATGCACGATCCCGATTTCCTCCAGGTTTCGCCACATATTTCACCTTCGCTTGCGAGACTCTTTCGAAGTTGGCTCGATTTCGGAATTTGTCCAGAAAGTAAATCTCGGGGGGACATCCGAGTGCAAAGGGTTAATAATAATAATACGAATACAACAAATACGATAACAACAGCAAAATAAAAATCAGAGAAATGGAGGCAAGCACAACATATACCAATACGTACCATTTTATACCATATTTTACACCGTTTGTATATAGTAACGAGTTATTCCAATGTCTAATGGATCGAGTGAAATTATTATTGGCAGATGGTACTGTTTTTAACATTGGAAAAGACGATATTATTTGTAAGTACCCCTAATATATAACCTAATATATTAGGTATTATGATAGGTACGCATCGATAGTATAAATATAGATGTTAGTTGTGACTCGAAGTTTTCTATTTCTCGTATCCATAACGCGGGTCTCGAGTAGGTGGAGGAGAATAAGGAAAGGGCGGGGAGAGATTCGAAGTCAATCGGTTCGAAGTCGACGAGACTCGAGGGATCGAATAATTCAACCGAGACGCCGGATTTCTCGTGGAAAGCGAAAAATTCGTAAATTACGAGGAGAGCGGTGTATTTCTTTCGTTGGACGAAAAGAAGGCTAGTCCCGGGGATACGTCGGTGACAGAGTCGAAGAAAGAGCACGGGCAGAGAGTCGCTTGTAAATCATTCGCGGTAATAAAGATCCACTTGTCGTGGGCCCGATATTTATGAATCGCCCTCGGTCGCTCCGCGCCAGAAGAGAATCGGCTTTTAGCTCTCTCGTGGCTAGTCGGAATGAACGATCGTCCGATTTCGAGATAATCGAAGAGGTCAGGGGCGGAGGGGACTAGGGCGCGGAGAGGACTTAGCACGGGCAAGGAAAGATGTCGGCGAGTAGGAAGGCGAGAAAGGCGAGTAGAGGAAGACGAGTAGAAGAAGACGAGATCCCGAGGAACGACGGGGACGAGCGAGGTCCGAGGAAGGGGGCAAGAGTCGAGGCGGAGGAGGACGAAGAGGAGGAGAGACACGGACGAAGAGAAGAAGTTCGAGTCGACGTTCGTTGTAGAGGCCGCAGACCGACGGGACCGAGAGCCAGCGAGCGAAGGACCGCGAGGCCATAAATACCTCAGCGCGTTCAGCCAATTAAAACAAATCATTTTAATGCGCAACCTTTTTAATTAATGCCCGTGCTCGCTCGCTCCCATCCTGCTTCCCTCCTCTCGGATAGTACACGATCGCTTCACCAACGGCCCCGCCATTCCCATCCCAACAACGATCGAGGCTATATTAACCTGTACGTCGCTCGGATCCTGGCTGACTTTACCTTCCAAACGCGTACTCGCCCGCTCGATCTATGACCGAAGCTGCCCCCGCTCGCACGCTCGCTCGCGATTCGATTCGATTCGATTCGGACGCCCGAACTCCCCAGCGCTCGCCACCGTTAACTCCTCCGTTTTAATTATACGAATTTTCGCCTCGTGATTGCCGGGGACTGCGTGCTCTTATCTGCGCGTCGATCAGCCATCATCGCCGAGATTTATACCCGTCGATCGCCCGAGAACCGACGTTAACCGGCCGCCATCGGAACACTGCTAAACACGCCGAACCACGGTGCCGGTGGACCCGATCCAAAGATTTCACTGACAGTTTTATGTTTCTTTTCGCTCGTAAATGATGTCGGAATGAAATTTCACGGGAAAAATGTTGAAAAATAATCCCTTTCTGGGTATATGTGTTTATTATTGTCGGAGTTGGTCACTTTTAGAGCGATATTATTTTAAATATTATTTAAGTAACGCGTTATTTTAATTTCGAATTAGGTTTATACTTGTGATCGCTTTGGAAATAGCTTTCAATTTACTTATTAAGTGAGAGTCTAAGAGCCATTCTCAAGAAGATATTATATTTATATAATATAAATGTAGTGCAATATATATTTCTAATACTGTAGCATACACATAGAAACCACTGTTAAAATATATTCCATTATAAACTAACGATATACAAACATTCCATCCGGCATCCTAAAACGTAAATTACTGAAAAGTACCGACAGAATTCATCAATTTTCAAACGTTACCCGTCATCTACACAACATCAGTTTTCGACAGTTGAAAGTAATATTACGAAAGATAACTTTCGCCCGGTATCGAGAGTCATAAATAACGAAAAGTAAAATCTGCCCTCCGCATTTGGTTCCACCCTCCATTTTGGCCTCGTCGGTTTCATCTTCGTTCCGTTCTTTCGTTCTGGAAGAAGACGGAAAGAATCGCGGTTGCGTCCGTGGATCCCATCGCAACGAATCGCGTCCGTTATCGACGACCATAACGACGATCGCACCGACGGCGGATTAGACTTTTAAATGACCTCGAGCCACGGCCCCGGCACATATTTCACGAGATGACGGTGGACGTCGCGCTAAATCATCCGGAGTGACCGCATCCGCTTGCCCAATCGGCCCGAGACTCTTCTTAACGGCCTCTTGTCACGCCTGCGACATTCCACCGAAACACATGCCTGGAGAACGCTCCTCTTTCCCTTTCCTACGTTTTGTCTCTCTTTCGTCAATGTCGTTGCCGCGAGACGCGCTTTTGTCGGTCGCCATATTAATATTGTTCTATCGGGATTCCAATCCCTCGGAATGGCTCGACGACACGGGATTTCTCGATGCCATAATTCACCGGTGCGACGCGTTCCCAGTCGTCCGGCTCGACGTCGTCGTTCTCGATAGATTTTTAGGCAAATTAGCGTTTCGATATCGTATTGTCTCCGTCGCTCGCAAATGAAGTCCATTCTTTGTTAAATGTGCTGAAGAAAAGTCGAGTGTCGCGATGCAACGTCATTAACACGTTGACCGCGGGTCTTTTTTTGCTGCAAGAATTTCACTTTTCTGACTACGATCTCTGAATTGTCATTACTCGATATCAATAAACAATTTACAACGTATTAACTAATTACTCCATTTTTCATCGCTATTATTTTGTACAAAAATTATATCAAGTTAATGTCCTTAAAGGATGCTGTTATTTGTCGTCGGTATCTCCTTATTTATTTGTCTTCAATTCGACATATTTTGTTCAGAAGAAACACGAATATAAATCGTCCCACGACGTCCATCAATCTCAAGGCGATGTTTTCATGCTACATCATTGAGCAATTTAATTATGAAGATTTATTCAGAATCTCAGCGGTCACCTCTACGGTACAGGGTTCAAAATAACTCGAAAACTGAAAATGTACACGAACGTGCTAGTTTCCTTGTAAAGGTTAAGCACGCCCACTAGATCGTTCATCCGTCAACACTTCGTATAACTCTTCCTAGATTTATATCTCTGGATCTCTTCCTAGATGTAATCGTACGTGCAATACCTTCGAGATTAGGTTTCAAAACAGCCTCTGGCTGTACCTCGTGTTTACGCAAGGATATTCTGTTTTATATGAAGCTGTGAAAGCGAAAGCTAACCCACAATTTCTCCGCGTATGTATGAGTTAATGAAACCAAAAAATTAAGCTACATAAACAGCTGAAGCCAAAAAATAAATTACCGATAAATGCTGACAATTGAAACAAATAAAGATAACTTTCAAGGTTTCTCAACAACAAGTTCTTAATCAACTTCAGCTTCCGACAGCATAAGGGTTAAGTTTCAAGAAACGCTTCAAGAATAAGATTATTACGTGGATTTGTTTAAAAATACAAAGTCAACCACCGTGCCAGTCGTTTAGACATACATTTCAAAGTGGCCACCGCAACCGCCGTCTCATTCTCACCCCTATGTGAAAAATTAGAGCACGTCCGGGTCATGTACACGGAGGAACTCGAACAAGAAGAGCAAGGAGCAACGAGTGGCATTGCGGCTAAGCTGGTGACTCGGAAACGTACACTTGCAGAGGACTACCTGGACGCAGGTGTACGAGATGGTACGTCCTAAGCTCGTGCGAGGGCGTGTATATCCTGACATTGTAAAAGTTGCCGTTACACTTGCGTAGCCAATTGGGTAGGCCGGGACTCCCTCTAGGACGGCCCAGATCTCGTAGCCTCTTCTGGTCCCGGTGTTCCCTTCTCTCTGTCCTTTCCTTTCCCTTCGTTCCTTTTCTGTCCTCTTTTTCTTCGATTTCCTGTCCTTCGTTCTCTCCACGGTTACCTCTTCGTCCGGTCTGTTGGCGCGCTCGTGGAGTCTGTCGGTATCGTCGAGCTGCCATCTCGAAAAATCCCGATCCGTGTCCTTCGTTCTGCTACCGCGGTAGGTTTCCCGGCACGGTGACCACGCTTGCCGGTGCTAAGATCCCGAGACAGCGGCCTGGGGAGATACGTAAGTGAAGATCGTGGCTACCACGCTCGGAAATTTGCTGCCGATTTCGATAACATCGACGAGCTTTTAGTTTTATACTAGGCCCCGAAGGATCCCGGTATACACCGACGTCCTTGCTGCCGTTTTCATCCTCGTTACGCGCGTCATCTCTACCCGGCAGTCACGCAACCTGTTCCCTGTTTAACTATAAGGGCTCACTCAGGGACTGTCGATCGTCCCAACGAAGTTGCTGCAGGACTAGTAGGGGTGGTAAATTATGGTGTCCTGTAGCGGGCGTTCCTGGTTCAAGGACCTCTTTGTGATAAATAATTGGAGTAAAGAAAGGAGGATTGCGGTAGGAAATGCGTTTCAATGAGAAGGAAATGTATCAAATTAAACCTTTGGAAAAACCCTTTGAAAAAAGGACCAAGAGATATATTGTTGCTCGGAGCTATAAGTGCTATATATGTTTACGTATAACAATTATGAATCAAGAAAAAATAACTGAAAAGGAAATTCGAGTCCAAGTTTCTGTGAAAATATTTTCTTTGTACAAATTTATTTTTGGTTAGACCTTTTTTTAGTAATAAAGAAAGACTAACGTGTTTTTACTATTGTACGCAAGTTTCATCCTCATCAAAAGGCTCCCTCTCATCTCTCATCTCTCATCTGAGTCTCTGGTCGGTGCAATGCCCAACTATCTCCACCGTTCAGCCAAATTTCAGCCCTGAAATTCTGTCAATCGAATCGAAACGTGAAAGAAGAGCAGAAATGTGAGAGCTCCGGAGTGGTTCACTCGGTCTACGTGCCGGGAGTGAGTTCAGTAACCGTATAGATCGTCACCTCTTGACAGAAACTATTTAAAGTGCAGCTCTTGTGTGCGCTCGCCGGCAGGTTGATATAGGATGCAACAGCTGCGATCGGATCGTACGGCGTGCGAACAGCCGATGGTCACACGCGTACCATGCATTCGTGGGCACCATTGTGCTGTCTTATTACGCGCTGAATTTAACGAAAACGCGGTTCTTTAAGCCGCAAAATCATTATTCTCAACACCGCGCGTCCCGGCTGGACGCGGTTACTGGTATTCGAAAAATTATACGAATCCCGTGAAATACTTTCAGCGCGCGCACCGTGTATGCGTGGCACGTGACAAGGAGCTCCTTCTGTAACTACTTGCCTGTGTTTCCTCCTGATCGCGGGTTGGACCTATTCTGAACAAATTAATTTCGAAAATGAACCGTCGAGAAATATTAGATTACGTAGTTTCCAATTATCTTGAAACGAAATTCTGGCCTGACGTACATGTTCATGGGTGGTAGTCTGGAAATTATCATTGAAGGTCCATACGAAGTACCACGAGTCGGACTTTATGGACCAAATTCCTTACCACGAGTCTCACTCGTGGTTGTAGACCAAATGGTTAATCCAGATATTTCATGGAGAGTAACGTGTAAAAGAGGGATTGTACAAATCGCTATTATTTATTTCAATATCAATTAATTATACCTGGACGTGGCGTACCATCGTGTAAAATACGTTCTGCGAAAGGATTAAAGCAGGCATGTCAAATTCATTTTACCCCGGGGGCCAGTTTGCACTCCGCAACTATATCGCGGGCTGTAGACGTATATAATTATTGTAACGCAATGAAAAATATTTTAAAAACCATTTTTCATTTATACCGATTCTAGTCATTAGGTACGCCGCTCTGTCACGAGCAAACGCACCGTGTATGGATAATAATTTTTAATCCGCATCCGAAACATGGACTTCGCCGACAGGCGTGTTTTGCTATTGAAAAATGAAATACTAAAGCTCCTTTTGGAGTCCTTTTTGTACCTCGTGACTTTAGTTTACTCTTCTTTCGGTTTCAGACACGCTCTGCGGCAACACATGCTGAGGCACGCCGGGAAGAAGTACAAGTGCGGACTTCCGGGGTGTCCGACGGTGCTTCGAACAGCCTCCGAATTGAAATCACACAGAAGCTTGGTGCACGACAGCTCTTCGTCCGAAAGACGGTTCCACTGTTCAGATTGTTCTTATGCGGCTAAAACGAAAACGCAATTGCGCAGGTATGTACAGAATAACCTTGTGCTGGTCTTATCTACTAGCTAACGGAAGCAGGCAACCTGTAGTAACGTAATGAAACTTATCACAGAAAAAGTTGATACTGAAAGGAAAAAAATTCTGTTTTATCGGTGTAATAAATTATGATTTTGATTGGTAAAATGGTTTGAGTAAAAAGGATGTTTCCAACAGCTCTTCAATTCTGTTTGCATGATGTATGCGTACTGTAGAATATTACTAATTGGAACTAAAGGTAGAAATGTAAATAGAAGAAAACCATGGCAGTAACGATTGTAACGTATTTATCCTGTAGACGGCACGATGTATTGCACCGGCAATCAGATACTAAGAATCGTGTATAACTTATTATAGATCATGCTGTCCGTAGAATAAATACGGTACAATCGATAACAGGATGACTTTCTTATTTTCAGTTCTACTGCCACGTTCAATTAAAATTCTACAGCACACTTACGTCAAACACATGGAACTGTATCGCACATCCACACTGAATATATTTACAGAATACGTATAAAATTATACATATTCGTTCATTATAACATGTTCTCGTCTGTCTTTGGAGGATCGGGGTAGTTGTAACCCAAAGACAAACAAGATAAAGTACACGTTTCAATACTTTTCAATTCAAAGTTTACAAGATGTATGTCGAAGTGTACACAGGCTCTGTTGAGTTATGCCATCATTTTTCAGGTATTTCCGGTAGTGGAATTAAAAAATGTTTTGGACGAATGGTTATCACTTCTCTCTAAGCTACGCGTTCGCATATTTTTAAAGCTGCGGAAATTTACATAAAATTTTTATGTAAAAATGTAAAGGTCACCTTGTTATATGGAGTTAATCGATTTGTGCAATGAGCGGCCCAGTTGGCGGCGTAACTAGACGGAAAGATTCTGTATATTCGCGTATTCAAGTCTTAGCTGTTTAGATTATATCGTTTCTACGTTAAAAATTCCCAAATATTTATTTATTTTCGAAGGGTGAAAATAGATGTCGGTAGCCCGTAATCGAACAAGGTGAAACGTATTACGGTTCAACGCTAATGTACCGACTACCAGCGATTCGCTTGAAGTACAGTGCCGATATCGCGTCTGCTCGTAGGGAACGTTGGGATTCTAGCTCCGACCACCGATATTATTGACATTAATTCTAATCGAGAATCTCGACGGGAATGGCCGCGAATCCTACGCCATTAATCGCGCTCGTGGACTCGCGTATGTAGGATGCATGATCGATGTCTTCGAGGAAGTAGGGAATTAATTGCGTTGGCCGCGGCTAGTCGGTGCGCGTAAGCGATCGCTCGAACGCGAACGGTCAAAGAATCTCGAGTATTATCGATATAATTTGTTTCGTACGAGCGATAAATCGTTGACCGTGCTTAATGGGAAAGCGCTTGAGCGCGAGCGCGCGATTCCTTTAATCGAGGAATCCTCGCGGTGATTACGCGCCGGGATTTCTTATCCGCGAACAGATTGATTCTTAATTATCTACCGGGGGGGGGGGGGGGGCGGAAGGGCTCGGGGGGGCGGGACAGGTAGAACGGGAATACCAGAAAATATGCAACGCCCGTTTGTCGCGAGCAACGCACAAAAGCGAGAGATTCGACTTAAATTGTGCCTTATTAAAGCCATTGTGCGGTGGAAGGTCGCTAATAAATTTCATCCCCTCCCTTGATTCGACGTTTTATTTCGTTTTGTTTCTGCTTTTCTGTTTTCTTTTTTCTCTCTCCCTTCGTATATAATATATAAATAGTGTAGAAGCATTGACGTCATTAACCCTCTATGGGCCTGTGTAACTTTCAGGTCGCACGTTAATACATTTTACCAAATAATTTCGGGTTCTCACAAGATGACGTGTACGTCTTAACTATATGAATGTCTCTGATAATCAATAACAATATTGATAACGATTGGCAGCACCGTCAACATGAAATATAAAATTAAATATCTTGCAGGTTGCCCGCAGTAAACAATATTCGACCTGTAGTGGGTTAGTTGTTTAAAATAATTCTTCATGTATGGCTGCATCGTGTATGTTGGTTACTCTTTTCACATACGTCAGTGGTAATTCCAATTCATTCGTGCTATTAAATTTTTGATAAAATTTTATGAAACGTATGAAGTCGTTGACATGGTAGCCATCATATTATATACCATAATGTGTGGTTGAAAGGCAGAGTGGTGCATCAAGAAAGTTTTCATACCTAACCGTAGAGAGACAGAGACCTAAACCAGACTTAATCCACACCTAATCCAGATCACACTTTATCCCGTAACATAGAGTTACATTCAAAGTCACAGTGATTCACTGTGAAAGTTGAACCGTAACCTTACCAGCTTCTTTTTATTTGTATTTGATTTGGTTACTCCCAAATCTTCTGATTTAGATCGTGCTCTATTAAGGACGTTACACGGCGAAAGTTCGCTAATAAATTTCATTCCCGTTTGATTTGTCTCTTTACCTTGTTTTGTTTGTCCTCGTTCTGTTACCATTTTTTGTTCCTTTTCGTTTTCTTCGTCCATTTTTTATTACGCCGCGTGCACCCATAGGGGAGAGTAGAGGGAGAGCGATAGCCGCGCGTAAGGGAGACAAACAGCGCGGGGGCGCGTGGGATGAACAGAGGGAAAGTGAAACAGAGAAAGAGTACGTCGAAAGCGGAAGTTGCGTGCAGCAGCCGGCCAAGTGCGGGCAACCCGTTATGATCGTCCGCATGGCGATGGTCGGCGCGATATTTCATCGCGAATTGAGTACTTACTACGTGAGTCGAACTCAACGCAGCCACAGAGTGTCACGGGTTCTCTCCTTCTCTCCCGCCGCCGCGTTTCTGCGCCCTCTTTCTCCATCCCTGACCCGAGCACCGTCCCCACCTCCGGCACCCTTCGACTATCTCGTTCCTCCCCGTTACCTCTCTGTTCAGCTCTCTTTTTCATCGTTCCACGGGGCACTGTCGCCGATCCCTCTTTCTCCCAACCTTGTATCTCGTTCCGTCTCTATCGTTTACACTCTGTGCGGCGGAGTAAATCACGCAGGATTTTAATTAAACGTGTCACGCATTTCGAACCTGATATACACGTAGCCATGGCCAATGGCTCCCTCGTAATATCGCGCACGCATATCGCATCGTTCATAATCACCGGTCCCGCTGCGACGATGAACTCGCCCCGCGAGTCGCCACGTATTCCACCCTATCGCCTGGCCAGGGAACCGATTGACAGGAAACTCGCGATTTTTCTATTCGTTCCATTCCTCGGGGGCCTTTCGTAGGGTTCATCGTCGCTTAGAATGAGGAACTCGAGAGGTTTGGCTTTTCTGGAATTCGAGCGTTCTCCAGTTCTCCCTTCTCAAAAAAGTTTTGGTTTTAATTTTCGAAAACAGAAATTATATCGAATTAATCCGAACCGCAATTTGTCGCAATCTTCTGAATAAAAATATAATTTCTTGGTTGCAGGCATTGCGGACGCCACGACGACCAAGCGACCGCCATGAAATCGGGGCTGCGTGCCTGTCCCTATTCCGGCTGCGCTTTTAAAACGAAAATCGCCTCTCATTTGCACCGGCACGTGCGCTTACACACGGGAACCAAGCCGTACAAGTGTCGGCATTGTGATTACGCGAGTAACAACCTGGTGAGTAACGTTATTGAAAAACTCGATGACCAGAGCAAGCTTCGATGTTTCCAGCCACTTGCTGTCGACCGACTCCGTTCCCTCGGAACGTGACTAGGCGCGACCAGGCACAAGTGATTTTTTAAACGACGCTGCAGGCATAGTAATATCGACGAAAAGATGGTTGCATTCTTTTCTATGTAAGTACAAGGTGAATTTTGTACAGGGAACAAAAATTGTTTTAAACAGCAGTAAACCACCGTGGAAAACAAATTCTCTGCCTGTGCTTTACGTATCGATAATCGAAATTTTCAAGCTTATACAGCTTATACTAGCCAACGCGGAAAGATCGGTCCAGTGTTTTCAAGGTATCGTGGACGCGGCAGGGAGCGGAGGTTGACTCGCAGTTCAATTTTTGTCCTCCGCGGTGACTCCGTGGCGTAAATTAAGCAAAGTACACCTTAACGTTTGGACCATGCCGCCGCCTCTGCCGCCACCGAGGCGCGATAAGATAACGAGTTAATTGTGCTCACTGGATGCCCACACACGCACGGCCCAGTCATACCGAGCGGCCGGTATGCTAATGCCCTTTGAAGCTTTAGTTAGGATGCGACTCGCATACGAGGGCTCCGTGTCTCTTTGATAGCGACATAAACTCATTCCAGTGGCTCTCAGCCGGGGATAACTTGAGCCGTGGTAATCTCGTGGCACGGGGAATTGCGAATGTTACGTCTTGCATCGGTAATGATACAACGGTAGGCACTTCCGAACCGTACCAAGAGCCGCGTTCGAGACCGGCGAAAAACACCGCCGTACACCTTACAGCCTCCCTTTAATCGTTTTCCTTCGTCTCGCGGACGCGATCGAGCAATTGCCCGAGATAACGATTACGATCGCGATATTTGTAGATCGGAGAGTCGCCAGGGGGTGAAAGGGAAAGTACGGTGCCCCGAGTTATTTCGCTATTTGCGAATCCGCTCAACGCAACCTTTACATCAACTGCTTCTCCCCCTTTCTCTTTTGCTCTTTTTCCTTTTGTCTTCTGTGAGATACGTAATAAAAAATTATACATTTTCACGCAATTATGTATTTCTTCATTGCGAACATAACATAACTGATCGCTTCAAATGATTTCGTACACGTGACAGTCCTTTTCACTGTCAATTCTGAAAGTCGAGCAACAAAGGAATTTAAATGAAATTAATGAACTTTGACGAAATTACAAAAACAAGTACCACGATAAATGTTTGATTATGCAGTCCCCAATATAGTCAAAATAATATTCGATCCTAATAGAAATTTTCAAGAATATTTGTCCGGCAGTCGACGTGTTAAAGAATCTAAATCTGTGAGCTTTGATGAAGATCGCAAAGGCAGCTGCTACGACGAATGACAGAAAATTAGACTGTTAGAAATTTTCCCAAGTATCAATCTGGCAGCTAAAAAAGTTGCTTAAGGAATGTTTCGATCCTCTAGCGAGAGAATCGCTCCGTGTAAGAAACTGCGAAGCGGACGTGTATCGGTCCGATCCGACGGGATATCGGGATCGACGATAGCCGATCGTTTCACTCGGTAAGACTTTAATAAGGGAGGATCGCGCGTGCAGCCTCGGAGGCGATTTAACGACGAAATTCCCTCCCACGTAGCGAGGCGGCTTGCCCTGCGTCAACGAGATTACACGCGCCACCTTTCTTCCTTCCTTCCTTCCTTCCTTCCTCCATCTCAGCTTATGATTTACCTCGGATGGTTACACGCTTCTTTCTCTTCCCCTGCCGCGTTCTGTTCCGCCTTGGTCCTCCGCATCCACCCTTTCTTCTTCCTCCTTCACGGCATCCCGACCCCATCCCTCTCGCCCGTGGAGGAAAACTTACGCTTCGGTTCTTCGAGGTGGCGGTATTTCTCGAAGGCAACGCTAGTTACTTTCGGATCTGCTTCGCGTTTCCACGCGTCTTTCCCGACCCACCCCCGCCTGTTGTCGCTTTTTATCTACCTCTTCAATTTTCTTCCAGGTTGAATCGCGGATCCACTCGTTAAGTATTCCTGCCTCTAAGTCGCCAAGAATTTAATAATCTCCAAACGATACACACAGTTGTGATTTTGAATTTTTATATTTGTACTTCCACTGTTGCAAAGACACTTCCGCCGATAGCCAGATTTTTCTTAACCCTTTCAGGCCTGACGTCCACAATCGAGGACACAGAATTGAAAAATTACCAACACCATCGTTTAGAGCGAATGTCCTTCTTTGTGTACACGAAAAGAAATCTGCTAGCGTTTATTACCACCCTTGATAATTTAAATTGCTTTCAAAATCTATTCGTCGTAACGTATAACTATTCTTAGGCCTTTGAATCCAATTTTCTTTCATATACACTAACATTTCCAGTACTGTTTCTGTAATATCCTACGTGACTTTAAAGATGTCCCCGAAGTGACCCGTCACCGTCCCCAACGTCGAGCTCCAAGACCACACAAGACAAGTAATTTTTTCTTCTCCGTCGAGCACCTCGGCAACCGAGGATTATTTTACTCTGCCATCAGTTTTCCGTAATCGAGATTTGCCTTTGAGAGACGCTCCTCCCTCTAACGAAGTCGAACGCGCAACCTGTGCGAACGCGGTCGGACAATTTATTCGCTATCGAGTAAAAAGTGGAAACGCTCGCCCATTCTGTATCCCATCGATAAAATCTCGATCTGGGTTAAGGATCCCAGGCAGTTTGCGCTTATAATTTTACAACCAGCAGCGGCTCGGCGGCCGAGTAGCACGAGAATATCGGACTTATTGCTGCTTTCGATAATTTTCATACACATGTTACGAGGGACATTTACGTTTAAGTTATGGCACGGTAGCCCACAGGTAGGTAGAAAGAAATTAATATTAACCGACTGGAATCCCTGGAAGGAAATAAACGAGAAGGAAGATAAAGCGGCAACGGCTCGAGGATCCTAGAATGAAGGCTCTCGTAAAACGGAATATTCCACTGCCTAGTAGCACACGAGCCCGCGATGGTATATAATCGGGGATGTAGCAGAAAATCGTATCCGATTGGATCGGAATCGATTGGATTAACGAAAGGTTTAACAGGCGGATCGCGTGACGACGCCACTCACTTTCCGTGTTTTGCGACCGAGACGGACGGTCCTGTTCGCGGACAGTGTGAACGGGTCTTTATTCCAAGACCGTCACGGAGCGCTGCCCGTGGAAAGATTTACTTATGGGAAATTAAATTTGATGTTGCCGTTGCCATCAACGGCTCGTATAAGCCCGCCTGGTAGGAAGATGTTTACGACTACGACCAGCTACTTAGCCCGAGAGGGTAAAGCGCCTTTAAATGCACCATGGCATAGCCAATGAACGGGTCCGGTTTGCGGCAGACCGATTCTGGTCGCAGGTATTCACCGTCGACCGATACCAACGAAAGCCCCGACTGTCCCAGCCGGCTCCAACACCGACTCCGCAACAGTCTTGTACGTCCCGACGCCCTCAGCGTCAACCGCGGCTCTTCGCCATCGACGTTTCCTTCCCACTGTTATGCCCGTGGAACACGTGGAGAGAATCCCTCGAGAATTACCAATAATCTGCCTACCGTAACTAGGTTTATCGTCACCGGTTGATGCTCGATGCTCGATGCTCGATGCTCGATTATGATGATTAACGATAACCGACAATGATCGGTGTTTCATGGTTTGATGGCGTTTGCGATGATTGCGTATCGATCGTAATGAACGGTAACGATTATGGCGAGTGTTGATCGATTATGATTCATAATGGTTGATGAATGACGACGAGTAATTATTTAACACTAAACCTACCAACCTAGTCTTCAAGACATTTCTTTCAATGAAACGGGAAAATGTTTTACGTGGAACTAAATTGAATAATGCGTTAAACAGTTGTATGATGCATATGTTATCTATAAGAATTATATAAAAAAGATTGAAAACGGAAGCTTTTCACGCAACGATACTTAACAAACGTTCTCTCTGTCGCAGGAAAACCTCCGAAAGCACGTAATCTGCACGGGTCTGCACCCAGGCAAGACCATCTACGAGTGCGACGTGTGCCACGAAAAGAACCTGGACCCATACCGGACGAATTTCACGAAGGAGCTGCGGGCTCATCTGCTGGAAAATCACAGGGACGTTTTCCCGACGCCTGGCCACGCTATCGATTGGATCCAGGGGATCTTCCAGGCCGGCCGCGATCAGTCGGTTTTCTTCGGCGAGGCCAGTTAACTGCGAGATTGTTTCCTCGCGGTCCTCCCGTTCGCCTCGTAATTCCGGCCGAGGAACGTCCACCCCGCGCCCCTCTCGGCGAGTGCAAATTTACGGCGCGCGTCCGCGTTAAAATTGTCGGAACGGCGACCAGGAATCCAGCCGTGGAACCTGGTTCGCCCCGAAGAGTAACAACATCTTTCGAATATTCCTCGGATCGACGCGGACGGTCGGTCGTGAGAGCGTTCTTGAATTATCCCCGATGCATCGAGCGGCCACGGCATAGAGCACGGATGGGGTTAGTCCTTGGATCGTCGATGGCGTCGGTGTTAGGGCCCCGCGTCCTTCGTGGTCGTGCGAACCGGTAGGCCTGTACTACGTCAGGAAATAGTTAAGGTGATGTACGGTCACGTGGCACGGTACGTACCTCGAAACGCGTATACGATCGAATCTTTATGCCCCATGCACAACGCTATGTTATGGTATCGTCGACGAATCCACCTGCCGCTGGGTTCCACGACGCGCCATGGGACGATACCCTGAGGACTTGTCGGAGCCGCTCAGAGGTAGCGTTTCGCGTATTTTCATCAATTTTGTAGCTGTGATCTCGTTTCTACGATTTATGCGTTACTTTTTTTTTGTTTATTACTCGTGGGTTCGGCTTTGTACATCGACAATTCACGTGGAAAGTAAATGTTTATTTTTATCTGTAGCTGATCGTTATAATATAATTCTGTTTTGGTTTCTCTAACTACTATCTCCGAATTCATCATCCATTTTCCTTAACATCCGACCCACCAGGAAACTGAAATTTGCCGAGCAAACACTATTACGCGGACACGAATGAAAAATAATATTTGACCATAAACTGTACAAAAGTCAAGGCAGCAATAAACGTTACCATAATGTATATAAAAGTCCAGGTTGTGTACTTTAGGTCATGCAACTCATCATTCGCGTTGCCGAACTGGATATATGGTTCCAGGCTGTCGATACACTTCCGGTAAGCCGTTACGCGTTCGTTCGAGAATACGAAGACACCTACTCTTAAGGTCGACTCGAGGGAACGAGTGGGCGGAATCGGTATCGAATAAAAATGCTAACCGTCGGTTGTAGCCGCTGTCGGCGTTTCGGGCCGATTGAACGGAAACATGCGCGCTAATCTCTTCGCGTGTACATCGTCGGTCGTTTCCTATTGCCCTGTGATATCGTGGCACGACGGCTGAGGGGTGGTTGAGCCGGGCGACAGGGCGGTGGGGACCAGCGGAGTGGAAGCAGGACGAAACGGTCGTTGAAAAATTCATCGTGGCTGAAAGCCAGCGGCGGACCACCTCGTGGATCGTCTTACAAGACGCGTTTCCGTCTTCGAGGGTCCTGATTGTGAGAAATGCATCGTGCTGTCGCGCGAGATAGGTGTCGTAAAGTATGCGGCCCTTGAGTTCTCTCGGGGCAAACAGGACGAGAGCGGGCAGAGAGAGAGAGAGAGAGACGAGGAGAGAGCAGAGAGACCACGGGCGTCGTGAGCGCGAAGGATAATTTATTGACTAATTAACGAGGATGTCCTTCAT
The DNA here is from genome assembly GCF_026225885.1 of Hylaeus anthracinus. NCBI lineage: Eukaryota > Metazoa > Arthropoda > Insecta > Hymenoptera > Colletidae > Hylaeus > Hylaeus anthracinus. The sequence goes on from NW_026533254.1 coordinate 14,237,099, forward strand.
TACGGGTCGAGCAGCAGTCGTGGTCGCTTGCTCTCGCTCGGAACCGGCATTATTTGGCGCCCGAATATTTACGACCGCGTCCTCCTTCTGCCCGTGGACCGGGTCCTCCGCCCCGATACCGATGCCGATGCCGATGCTGATGCCGATGCTGATGCTGCTGCTCCTGCTGCTGCTCCTTGCCTCTGTCCCTGCTCGAGAAACAAACCGTGAGAGAGACGAAGCGAGACCACGGGAAAGAGGAAAGAGAGCGCGCGCGCGCGCGCGGACCCATAACGACGTGTCCCGATCTTACGGCGATTCGGGGGACTTGGAATTTTCTTGCCGAGGGGGATCCTACGCCTTGACTCCGACACGACCACGAAACTCGCGGGCGTTACTCCTCGGACAAAGGATCGCGCTTAAATCTTGCTGAACTCGTGCCGCTGGTTTCCGCAGGTTCCGCCCGACCTGCTCGCAAAATATCGCCGCGACCGAGAAGAAACGACTAAAAAATGGTATAAGAAAATGGTCATGAGCGCGTCTCTCCGATTGGAAATCTCGAGAAGCTGCTCCGCCCTTGAGAGATCGCAACAATATCGATTTATCAATATTTTCAAACTTTCTTTTTACGTACACATCGATTGCGTATTCAATGCACCAACTCGTACTGGGATAGGTCTGGATCAAGTCACCTTTGTAGGTCACTGTGGGATTTTTATTCGGTAAAAATCGAGCGTCATTTCGGATCTTCGCACGGATTAGGAACTTCTTCAGAAAATGGTCTTCCATATTAAAAAAAAAAAAAATAAAGAGGCCTAGACGTAGCCTCCTAAACGACAAGAAATTATAAGAGAAATAGCAAAAACTATAAAAGGGATGAAAATAAGAAATACAGAAGAAATCTAAGACGGTCCGTTAACTTGTAATATAATTATCACCTGGAATTGTTTTACTTCGGACGCAAATAGGTTAAACAAAGTTGAACGTACATAGAAACAGTGCGAACGCGCAGGAACAGTTGTTCAATGGTTCGTAAAGAGGCGAGTTTAGACAGAAGGTTGCGCCGCTAAGAAACGAAGAGAAACGGAATACCGGGGCGCGCTTGTTCTTCGAGCGTCTTTATTGCGAGTTTATCACGGCGAACAAGGAAACCGATACGCAGAAAGAAAAAGTAACGCGAAATTAGTGTGAACTGCGAAGTGCTAAGAAGTCGCGACAGGATGGTTAGGTACACCGCTTAATGAAGATATAACGAGCCTGGCGCCCCGTGGGGTTGGCACGACGACGTCGGCACCGAGACGCTCCCCCACCATCATTCCCCAACGTGTCCTCGTCGTTTCTGCAGCAACCCCTTCTCGCAACGAGTCTGCGGGCCTCGGGTTACGCCAGGACACTCGTCCTCTTTACGATCGTGGCTCTGGCTCGCGAAATTCCGCGGACTTTATTCCCCTAATTACACCCGGGAACTTATGTCACTGGCAGCGGGATTCCCTCTCACAATGCCGCTCCGACGCGTCATTTATTTAGACAGTTAATAACGTTCAACGGTTAAAACGTAATAAGCGATTTCGCAGCAGCGAGATTTATCGCGTAGCTCGCGTCATTGTCGTCCTTGTTCCTATATCGGGACACGCAGCTTGCATCCTTTCGTTCTAGCCACTGGTCTTGAATCATATGAATTCGCGATGCTTTGAATTCTTTACTATTAACAAGATACTTCTTTCTGTTGAGGGTTGAAATAGATACAAGTAGTTTTGAAAGAGAACGGTAACGTTAAGCGAATGTACAATTAAATTTTATAAAAGAAGTCTTATCAAAAGGAGTTTCCAATTATATCTGCATATCATCTGTAAACGCATGTAAAGTGCAGTAAATTTTAACCAATAATTACCGTAAAATGTGAACGCTGCAAGACATTCCAACTCACTTTACAAAAATATCTCTGTCTACCAGGCGCCACGGACGAGTTTTCGTCACTCGACCGCCATCGTCATAGAGTTTAGAAGAAGAGGAACGTTTTTCGGTGGAGAGTGCGGTTGTGTCACGGGCTACGACGACGTCTTATCTTTTCCCAAGAAAAAGCACTATAAATTACGCCGTTCGAGTTCAATTTCGTAGGCAGTTCGGTTAATCGCGAGGTGATTGATCGTAGCAAGGTTTATCCAGATGAATCCGCGCAATACTTTCTACCGTGACAGCGGAGCTCTCGCATACGGCACGGTCGGCTTCGGCGACGCTTTGCTTCTCTTTTTTTCCCCTGTCGCGTCCTCTTTACATTTCTTCGTTCCTTCTTCTTTGTTATTTTTTCTCCTTTTCTTCTGTTTTCTTTCTTATTTTTTTTTTTTATTTCCTCTCCTTTTTTTCAGCTCGCGACGGAACGAGCCCTCGAGGCCCTTGCCCATTACGATATTCGGTGCCCCGAAGTTCGCGAGAATCGCTGGAATTCCATCCCGCTGAAGAACCTGAGGGAGCGAGTTGCGGAGAAGTTGGGAGAGGGTCGACGAATGGGCCGAGGGCGGACGATATTTCTTCCCAATGGCTCGGACGCGGCCTCGCGTGTCTACACGCGTGAGCTCGATGTCACGTTGCGAGGAGACAGCGGGTGTCGGCCTGTACACGCACAAGCGCCGAAACGCCGTCTTAATTATCGGCTGCGATTATTTATGTCGCGTCGCGTCGCGCCGCGGACGAGGCTGCCGCATCCCCCTCGCGGATCTCGAGGATCGAACGACTGAGTTCTCAGCGCCCACGCCGAATGATCGCGATGATGTAAGGCAGGGTTTATCGAGCATTTTGCTGGGACCGTGTGTCGATAGCGAATCGGTTACGTTATGCTGTGATTATTTCATAATGGATACGATGGACTCTTATTTTGAATAGATTATTAAATTGTTATTATTATTCCGGAACACTGACGACTTTGTTAGATATTTTTCTTTTTCATCTACGGTCAGCCCTATAAATATTCGTACCCTGTATGTCTATCGAAGAAAGTTTAAATTAAATGGTAGGATTGATGTTTCCAAGTATATGTTTGCATAAATATGTTGACGTATATATAAACATATATACATGCATAGGATCATTCGTGTGCATATTTACAATGGAAAATTCATTTGGTAATATTAAAACTATTATTTAATTTAGTCAAACTTCTTCAATCGTATGCCTTGAAATCTCCAATTCTTTGAGTAGTTTAATGTGACACCACGATAGAATGTATGTATTCATTTCCATATAAGCAGCTTCTACATAAAGGACACGCAATGTCTGGATAATTGAGTTGGTATTCGTCATCTCTCGGTCACCGTCGATTACTGTTAGGTTTGCCCAGTCGATTCCGGGTCTCCACCGATCATTTTTCACGATTCATCGATAGCTCTCACTCCGTTGACCCGTGTCGATCGTCGGAATCGATGCCAACCGGACCAGTGCTGTTCTCCTTCGTTGCGCTGGAATTTCTTCCTACTTTTTGCCCCGGTATATCGAACAAGGTAATAGAAATCTAAGGAGCGATAGCCAGAGACCGGTGAATGATACCAATTAATACCCGCGGAAGCCGTATCGCGGTGGAAGGGCCGCGTGACCCGAGAGGGAAGACGCGCTCACGAGACAGAGATACCTCGAAGTAAGACAGGAGAGGATAGGGAGGAGGCGAGTTGCCAGGACTGGAAAAGGGGACCCACGGGGATTGATGGCCACCACCTTTAATGCCGTTTGTATGTAGCGGCGCGCGTAAGCGCCTCGCCTTACAGTAATTAGCTCAACAAACGCGCCACCCTGTCCCATCAATTGCTACCCTACGCTTTAGCCTCGGTCTCTCTCGCTCCCGGTCCTCTCATACGCACGCAACTTCTGTATCTTTGCTCCTCCCTCGCCCACCCCGTCCTCCCTCTCGCTCTTCCACGGTCGCCGATCTTGTTTCCGTTTTCGCTCTCTCCCACCCGATGGTCAACACTCTCACGTATCTTGAATTAAACATTCGATGCCTCCTGTCTTGGGCGGCGTGCGCGCACCTCTTGCGCCGGGAATGCAAATGCAGAAACGCGGCCGTGTGCGTGTGGCCCACACGTACGACGGTCGTACACACGACCGCGGTCAAGAGAAGTGGGAAGGGGTGTTATCCTCGAGCAACGAATTAAAGGATGCGCCGAAACCCGATTGAAAAACCACGAAGCGCGCATTCGTGCGTGTATACCGGCGTCTTCTTCTCCCCGGTGCCCTCCTTCGACTGCTCCGCGAGGCGTGTTGCTTCTTTTCGGAGCGTCGTCGTCCCTCCCGGGGATTTAAGGCCGCGTCCGCGCGAAAGACGGCGAAACTTTTCGCCGACGAGATTACTTTTCTTATTGCCGGGGCCCCGAACGTGTAAATTACGGTGTATCGTCGGTCGTCGATTCGAAGGGAGCGGGATGAACCTTTCTGCCGGGAGAGGGCCTCGTCCTCCGTCACCGTTTAACCCTTTGCACTCGGATGTCTTTTCTGAGGAGACGTCCCAAGTCCAGGCAAACCTTATTAATGATTACACAGAATAAACTTTTGGGAGTGTAAAATTTCTAAAAGTGGCAATATTTACTCGAATGGCACAAGTAGTTGACGAAGCAAGGAACGAACGAATGGTGATGAGATCACTTTGAAAAGCTGGAAACACTGAACAAATCGCTAGGTTTGTTATCGAAGAAGTTAGGAAGAGGATTACGATGCGTCGTCGGCGGTGGATCGAAAGGGACCGGACGGACGTTCCTGACGCAGAGTTGCGCCACCGTTTAATAATCATTCTCGCGGGAACGGGCGACGCAATTATCGCTGCTGGCGGGATGCACCGTCGCATGCATGCCTGCACGTACGTCCAGAACTAGGCGGGGGCTGCATCGACACCACCTACGCGGTGTGCGCCCTCCCGAGAAAGAGGAGAAGGGGGGACCATATTGCGCGGCCTTGATATTTACGATTGAAACAAATCAAACGTTATCAAGCATTCCGGGGCGGCGATAAAGAACACAGAGGGGACGCGGAGGCATTTGGCGCTCCCGAGGGAGATGTCATCGGAAAATCTTCCTCCCGGCATTCCCAGTTAACGCGCCGTCATATTTGCTCTATATCGTATCGATCTTGCGCGTTCTCGCCGATTACATCTTTCACCGTGCACGAAGGGGACAAGAGGCAGGAGAGACGGTTGGCGAGGGACCGTGGGGGTTGCAGGCCGGATGACGACGGGGGTCGATACTCGTGGTAGCATTGGCATTCTTTTTCAAACGAAATACAAACTGGACGGTCAGCCGGAGTTTGTCCGATACGATTGGTATCGTAAATCTACGGCCGTGGCCCCGCTCCGAGGAGGACAAGAAAGGGCCACGATCGGAAACGTGGAGAGATCGGGAATAATCGATAATCGATAGCGCAAGATAGGCCCGGACGTAAGTCGCGAGTCAAGCGAGAAGGAATCCCCGAAACCCTAGGCTGCTGGCCTGTCGGATCCTTATAAATCCGTCTTTTTTTTAGAACGTGGAGGGCCCCTGCGGCAGGCCAACCTCGCGCACCTTGGTTCCACTCGTTGGCGGAGGGGCGAACGAAGGAAGGACGAGGCGTTCGGGCCCTTGGTGATTTAAGGGCGTCGCTTTACGTGTATCACACCGCTGCTCAGTCCGTTACCGAGAGACCACGAAGAAGACGAAGGTCCGGTGTTGTCTCTGGGACGGTTCATTCGTACCTATCCGTGAAACGTTCGTTTGTCTTGGTGAAGTAGCGCGAGAGACCCGTACCTATGGTACATTCCGACAGATATAGCCTGGCTACGCCACAGACCGCTGAAACACTGGGCCCAAACGATCCAGTTGAGTTGATTTGTGACTACCAGAGAATCGCGGTCGGATGCTTTATGAACCGATCAGGCTCGCTTCGGGCGACCACCGTATGGGCCCATAAACGTCACGGCTTTCGGCCAAGGGAAGTGCCAGGCCGTTTGGCGCCCGAGATCGACGCGGACGATGCGCGACTTTACTTTCATCGGGGGTTGGTAATTTACTTCGCTGCCCTCGGAAAAAGAAAGATCAAGGAACGGGAGATCGAGACGCGAGATCGAAACTCCGATTACCGATGATTTCAAGCCCTTTTGGATACTCGTCAGCGATCAACGAACCGATCGCTTCGTTCTGATTGTGGACTTAACCCTCTTTGTTCGAACGATTATATATACGAAGATGTGTCAAAGTTATTTTGACTAGATTGCCAATTTGCATTTTATTATCATGGAGACTACAGGTTAGAATTGAGTGAATCTATGTGAAATTTTAATTTATTTAGAGTTTGACGATAGAATAACAGTCTAAAAGTGTCTGTAAGGTTGTTGGATATATCTTCCTTTTCCGGAATTAGGTGGGCTAAAACCTGGCTCACCTTTTGCTTGTCCTTTTGTGCACGGTTAAATTGTTTTACAATAAAAAAGAACGTGCTATTAGATGTTTTATACTGATTTTAAAAATAAATACGTAGTCGAATCGTAATTTTGTACAGCTTCGACTCCTACTTTTATTTTAAATCGTTTGCCTCGAAGAGATACAAGCCGATGAACCACCGATGAAAACCCATAAACGACTGGATAGTTGGATTAAGAAACATTTCCTTAATAATACTCTGAATAATAAATGGAACGAAAGTTCGTTTCGAGGAATAATGGGTGGCCGTGATCCCCGTTTGCCGCGCAGGCCCGAATTTACGTCTAGGACGCGTCGAACATCTTTGGGTTTGAATTAGGGCCAATTTAGCATCCAGCTCTTGGTAAGTCTTCGCCACGAAGTCGATAATCTTCGCTCGAGACAATTCCACGGTTCCTGGCGGGGAACCTTCCGCGACAGTGCTCGATAATATATGCGCCAAAGATTCAGGAGACGATTCGTAGTGCGATACCAGAAGCCGAAGGGGCTGACTGTTCGAGAGCGGTTAAGTTAGGTTAGTCCAGCTCGTCGGTAGAACGCGGATTTCTACGTAAACTCGCTCGCCAGATACGATCTGCGGGGCCCCGGTGCGTCCGATCCTCGTGAACTTCGATGCTCGACCACCTTATACGTGCGCGGGGTAACGTATCGGTTAGGTCGCTCTCGGGACTTTGTGTGTACACACGTTGATCCTTGCCATCGAACACGAGCCACCTACGAGCTGGTTCAGAAATGTAACAACACTGTATTTTTCCAGGAGGAAATTAAAAATTCAAAATAGAAATTTATCAAAAGTTTGTTTGAATTTAATGTAAAAGAAACGACATTGCTTCCCAGTCTACCTAATATTAACAACGTTGACGCTAACACGTGCATACATGAGCTCTGATAATGATCAAGCGAAATGCGCGCTTATACGCGCTAATGAGGCAAATCGGCTTGGGCTTAACGTCCCGAAACTTAAATTTAAATCATCCTCTACTCTCTATCTGTTCCAATAAAATCATATACATGTCGCAATGCATTGCGACGTATTCATCTCACATAATTCTTCGTTTAACCTCCTCGCTAAATTTTTGGACGCGACGCTACAGCGTACAACTGTAAAGAACTGGGCTAATGCCAGGCTCATGGATCCGGAAAACCTCAGCCAACGTGAGGGTGTCCTGAGAGTTCTCTTTCTTTTCGCTTTGGTTTTCCGCTAAACGGGAGACAAAAGGTGGAGCGTTTAGGGAACAACCGGTCGTTAACGACGCAAAAGGCGCTTTCCTCGATAAGGGAGGTGTCTTTTCTCGCGAACGCGGACGATTATTAGGCGGGAACGTCGAAACGACGGGAGCTAGGGCAAGCGGAGGCTTGTGTTCGAAGAGCGAGGCCCCGTGCGGGAAAGAAAGACGCTGAGCGCGAGTATGGGTGTGCGTCGTCCCGCGACAGGACGGTCACGATCTGTACGGCCACCGCCCGTTGTCCAGGATCCAGGAGCAAGGAGGTAGTATCTTATTATCCTATCCCGGCAACCGCGGTGACAACCCTTATAAGGGCTGCCTGTGCTTCTCTTGCCTGTACACGCGTGAGTTCGAGCCAGGTAACAGCAACGCCGACGACAACGAGAGTACTACCAATGACGCTGTACTTACTACAACGTTACAGAAAAATCCGGTGTCCCCCATTAACATCCAGCGTTGAGCTCGTACGCCGCGCGCCCGGTAACGAGCTATTATTTTTTTTTAAACTCTGGATTTAAAGAAAATTTATCCGCCCTTTAAAAATTGCGATTCACGCCCAACTAGGACTGTTGATGAAACAAAGATATTTTCTTATCGAAAAATGCATTGCATGGCAAGTGAAAAAGTGGGGAAATGTATGAAAGTAAGCAAAAGTATATCGGGTTGTCCAGAAAGTTCGTGCCAATTTTTAAAAAAAATTCAAAGTCACATTCGAGACGTACTTTCATTTAAATCGTTTTATTTGAATCTATAAAAATATACATTTCCATACAAGTTCACAACGATGAGTCATTTCAAACATTAACACAGTACGATTTCACGGGTAAACATAAAGGAAACCGTATATAGTAGCTAAAGAATAACTGACTGCGTAAAATTTGAATATAATCGGTTCGCCATCCCCGATTCCGGAACCGGAACTGACCAAATCGCGTACGAACCATCGCGAGGAAGAGACGACTCGACGGAACGACTAGTAAAATTCCTTTCTCTCGTCAATCCCGTCGAACGACTGTTCGTCATCTTTCATCGCGGATGGTCAATAGTCCGGGTTTTCGCGTAAAACACAAACGTCGATTATCCGTGCGTCTCGGGGGGCGACCTTGAACCTGCCGCCGTTGCCTCCAAGCCCGACCTATGTGCGAGCCGGTGTTTCTACTTTCTTGGGTGTTAATCACAGCCAAGGTCACCCAGGATTCTCTGGTACAGGTGAAAGAAGCGCCAAGGAGAAGCGAGAGGGGACCAAGACGAAGAAGGATCGATGGAGAATATATACCGAGTGGCTCACGGTCTCGCTCTTGCGACGAACGGGCCGATCCGTTACGTCGAACACTCTAAAGACCCACTTTAATCATGATCGCTGGAAAGATCGGCGCGATCGTGATCCATCGATCGCCCGGCTGGGACGTGTTTACGTGCTCGTTGGCGTCGTTACCTTATGCTAATCGATGCCTACACCTGTCGGGCGACGTGCTCCGACGTTTAAACGACTCCCCCGTCTGAATTATTCGCGGCCAAAAGTGCCATCGCGGTCTTCCTTTTTCCACACGGCGCCTACCTTCGCTTCTTTCTTCGCGTTCTTCCCTCTTTCTTCCTCGGCTCTACCCCCCCCCCCACCCTTGTCTCCTCCTTCTCCCCCCTCCCCCACTCCCCCCGTCATCGGTATAATTGATGTTTCTGCGTATAAAATACGGTGACAAATCAAACAAAATTCCGCGAAAGCACGGATCGGTCGAAAAGGAAAGTACCCCGGGAATGGAATCCTCCGATGTCTCGCTCGGCCGTGGAATGCGACTCGTATCTCAACGTTCTAAATATTGGACTGAGTCATAAGTAATTGCCGGCGCGGGTAGCGGATTATGACCACTATTTCCGTTCACGGAAATTCCAGCCGAGCCGTTGCTTGCCACGACCTTTCCCGTTTATTATGCTTCGAGGGGTGTGACGGCGCAAAAACAGTTGTCCTCGAGTACGGATGACGTACATACAAATAAATCACCTCAGAAGGAGACATCGGAAGAGCATAACGATATGCGGTGCGCGCTCTAAAAAGGCAACGCCACAGCCGACTGGTTAATGACAGTGGCATGTCCATTCCTCGATCGGTTGACACGAAATTTTTACCGTCCACCTTAGATTGGCCGTTTTTACCGTCGCCTCGCGTTTTCTCCTGGAGAACGGAAACCGTGGTCCGTTCGAAGGTTGCAACATTGAACGGTTTTAAGGCAGAGCGGTCGCGCGTCTTGGGAGGACAACCGTGTAGCTTATCGGCTCGTTAGTTTTCGGTAGCAGCGCCGGTATTTAAACGAACCCTCAGCGTGGCCGGCGAGCGAAGGGGCCAAGAGAGGAGCACGAGTGGTGCCCGTTGGCTCGGTAATGATCCTTTCGTGGGTCATCAACGTTACGCCGGTGGACGTGCATGTGCGGAGGCGAGTCCTACGGCGACGGAGGGACGGTGGGGGATGGCATGGAAGAGGGGGTGGAACGGTGGCCGGTGCATTATATGCAGAACAGGGTGCACCATAGTGCGCTCGAGAGTCCAGTCAAGTGGCGAAGGGCGAGAAGGGAAATGCGAAGAGGAAGATGGGGGCCAGAGATAGGAAAGGGACGGGGAGGAGGAGGATGAGGAGGAGGAGACGGTGCGGCATTGCGATCCAAGGAGAAAAAGAGAGCCGGAACGACGCGCGAAGACGGAAAGATAGAGATAGGGATGAAGATGGAAACGAAGGAGGAGTGCGGAGGAGGAGGGAGACGGAGAAAGACGGAGGTAGAGCCACTGGGCAGTCTCCTCGCGCGAGGATTTATATCACGGTGCCTCTACTCACACACGGGTACACCTGACTTATGCAAAACGAGAACCCCACGTCCCCTTGCACCCAAATAAATGTCACCGGGAAACAAAAACGTTCCTCCTCCTGTCTTTTCTGGCCGTAGGCCCGCGCGAGTTCGCTCGCGCAGACCCGTACCAACGACGAAGAGGATCCCGACGTAGCGCACGACCCCTTCGCTGGCTGCCACGTACGGTTCTACGCGCGGCCCGTGCGTTTCTCTACCCGCGACGAAAAAAAGGGCCAACCATATTTCAGTGACGTCACTGGTACAAAAGCACGCGTGTGGAGGATGCTGGCCGTGCGAGTCACAATCTGAAAGGAGCGCTCCAGAACTCGCCGGATTTACTCGCTCGGTGACAAAGCACCTGCAGTCCCTCCGTTGCTCGCACTCGTTCTTCGTTCCTTCTTCACCGATCGGGACTCCTCCACCTTCGATTTCACCGATCTATCTTCCTTCCCTCGGCTCTTTCCATTCTTTTGCCAGGGCTTGTTCTCCACGGTACCAGCCCCGTCCTGTCTCTTTCAATCCGGTGTCGTGCTGTTTCGGTATGGAACCCTGGCTCGGTTGCTTGTTTGCTCATCCGTCGTATCAAACTGCCCGTTGGGGATCGTTTCTCGGGACGACGTTCGGAACGTAAGGGGTCTTAATCATCTTTTAACACGTCCACCGCGGTAACTTCTTTCGTAGACTCTAGTACGCGCTGGTACCCGCCAAACGCGCCCCGGAGCGAGACTTTCGAGCATGGCGATAAGGGATAAACGTGTTGGATAATACAATTAAGATTAGGCAACAATTTCCATCGTTCACATTTAGGTGGCTCCTTTTATGAGTTTCGCAAACATTGGTATTTATATTCCTGGTAACTTTTTAAGATAAGTTTACAAGATAAGTCTTATATGTATACACGTTCTTTGTCGTGAAATCTTTAAGATCTCGTTGAAAATGGCCGACTCTTTGGTAGTCAACAAACGTGTAATGTAAATAGTGAACATCGAATAATGAACAAAACGAAGTCGGATAATACATTTTGTCATTTTATACGGAATACGCTTTGTTTCGAAACGTAAGAAGTGAGAGTTCGCGGTTTTATCGGTTCAAGAAGAGTATAGTTGGCAACCATATTTGCGCGGGAAGCTTCAGAACGAATTAAACGGCACAAGACGAGGACTCGCTGTACATCTCCGCAACCTATGGTCGCCACTGCCAGGTACTTCCCCCTTCGACTTGGTCGGTTGCTAAGTGACCATCCCCTCCACTTGTCAACGCAATGCAACGAACGAGGCACTCGTGCAATAATCGAGGTTGCAATAATCGCGATTCTACTGTATATCGTAAATCAACCGAGCGAGAGGGAGGCCGCATGGAAAATTTCAGCCGGATTCCGAAGTACCATTGGCGCCATCTTTCTAAAAGCTCGCCAACCGACGCATACCGTGGCTTACTCGCCCGAGCCGACCGTTCCTCTTCTACCGTGGGTAACTCCCACGTTGGTTTGCCTTCCGTTGCTCTTATTTCCCACTGGCTTTACCTGATTCTGACGGCCGATCGAACAACCGCGTAAATATTGAGTATTTCCATGAAACGGCTGCGAAATCCACTCGCATCTTCCCGCTTATCGACAGATTCCGTATACCTTTAGGGAGGCATCTCTCCACGCCCCCGGAATCAGATAAGGAAGACGATTTTATATTTTAACGCCTCGGAAAAATATATCTTTCATGGATTTCACCGACCCGGCCAACGTCGATTACGTGATTCGTCCAGCCTCCAACGATGAACGAGACCCTTCCGCGAGGAGCGTTCATAATTCGCGGGAAAGGGGGTTGAAGTGTGTCGAAGGGTGTTGAAGTTACGTAACTTATGTATTAAAATCAAATAAGTGGAATCTATCAAGATTGAGATTTGGCCACGCAAATGTGAATCATTAAATAAAGTAATTAAAAAAAAAAAGGAAAAAAAATAAGTAGAACCGGAGTCCTCGCATATCTTTGCAATCTTACTTTTCACGTCTCGCGATTGCGCTTCGCTTTAGTCTTTTTTCTCAAGCAGTGAAGAAATGACACGACCAACCGAGAGACGGATGGACGGATGGGATCGTGCACCGCGGTCCGAGTGTATATTCTAATACGAACGACGTTGAGCATCGCGAAGGGCTCGTGCGGCGTTTGGCTGGGGCCGGTGCATCCTCTGATGAAGATAACGCCAACCTCCTTTGAATTACGAGCCGGACCCGGCAATAATAAATTCCAGCAAACATTCATTTTCGTACACGCAACTTTATGTCGTCCTTAGCCGGACTAAGCGCTCTCCACCGATGTCATTTAGCATCCCTGTGATGGTCCTAATAGCCGGGTCCTCCCGGTTCAATGGACGGTCCTTTAGGATTTACAGTACACCACCGACCGCCGGGTACAACTTGTCGATGATACTTTGTTTGGCTTGGCTGTCCGCTCCTCCCCGCCGCTCGCGAAGGGCCCACTCAGTTGCAGGGAATATCTTAACGACGGGGCAGGTGTTTACGGCGCGCGTATTAAATATTCCGTAAGGGATAATCCGCGCTATTCCGTGTAACCGCACGGACCCGATGGCCCTGTTTACGAATCCGCCCGTACGTTTCAACGGCTTAAGAGATACGACGTGAAACACGCCGACGTACGAACTGCGGTTTGACGTCCGACATACACGGTTAAACGTCTCAGCTTCGATCTCAACGGTGGCGACAACGGTCGACTCTCGCGTGCCCTTAGAAAGGAGAGAGGATTTCACGTAACTTTCACTGCTCTTATTAAGATTTCTCGTCAACGAAGAATCCATCGAAGCGACATTCGACAACTTCGAAAGACTTGAATTTCATTCCCCGAGGAATATTTGTCAAACATAAAAATAGTCTAGAGGATTCTTGTGCCCGAGGTCCATAAGAAGAGCTCGTCAACCTCCCAAGGTCTACCAAAGCGAGCTTGATCTTCCATGTTGAAATCTCCAGTTTCTTCGATACCGCTTTCGAACTGTCTGGCAAGTGAATAAAAAATCTCCATACACCGAGAATCATTTTTGAAACCACCATGCTCCAAAAAGTTATCAATGCTATATATGTTGTTCAATAAATTCCGATATTCTAGGTTCCTCCTACCTATTCCTTTCTGCCGGATGCCGCCGAGCCAAGTTAGCTCCGACTAAACTTTCCGACTAAGTTTTATCATCTTAGGAGTCTAACGACCGATACACGATCGAAGTTTGCAAGTTTGGCCGCGGGTTTGATCGACTGTCCGACGAAAAAGTCGTACTGGAAAGACGATGGAGCATGCCCGCCGTAACCGCGATAAACGTCCGCGTGTACGGGGCGGCTTTACGGGGGTCGCGGGAGTTAGCCGAGGTCACGAAATTCTCGTTCTTAAGATCGTTATCGAATTCTGCCCGGTAGTCGTGCATCCGCGGCAACAAGCAACAGAGAAATGTTTTCGCACTAATTGGAGAGCACTTATCGAGCAGACCAGGGGAATCGTTTCCACGGAATCGTGGATCTAGCAAAGAGCGGTTTAGTAGGCTGCCCTGAACGGATCCATGAAAAGCGCAACGACGCCTCCCAAGATAATGCCGATAAACGCGAGAACGCAGGGCTGGCGAAGGGAGAAAGCCGGTCCCGATTTTAATTGAGCCCCCGAGAATTAAAAGAGAGATCTCGAGAGGATGCCGATGGAGGAGAGCGGCCAGGGGCGACGAGGAAAGAGGACGGTAGAGGAAGAAAGGTGTACAGGGGCCAGAAAGCGTCGGGAACACCCGTGGCTACGGCCAATCGCCTCCGCGGATGGAGGCCTGGCACGATGGACGGGCCAGAATTATGGGCTCCTCGCACGAGAATCGCGCGCAACCACTCGCGAGACGCTTCAACTTTTGCGCGAAGTCGATTTACGCTCGCCGCCGGATACTTCCGCCAAGATTGATCGATTAATGTCCTTTGCAAACTCGTTCCTCCTCTTCTTTCCGCGTTTCGCACGAAACGCAATCCGATACTGAGCCTCCTCCCGCGCCGCATCGATCGTCGTTCGATTAATTTCGGAGCAGGCGTAAGAAGCGTATTATTTCCTAGCTACAAATTGTTGTTTGATTGAAATAAGGGTTCGTATATTTGTTTAAAAGCTATAACGATATGGTTTATTTAATGTAGTCGATGTGGCGGTGGACTGGTCACTGAAGCGATAGAGGGTTATGGAATGATCAATCTAATCAATGTGACAGTATAAATACATATAAATACAATAAGTGGTCTTAAAGACCACTTTTTTCAATTAATGGAAATAAATTGAATGGCGCAAGAGACAACCATTTGACCGGTCGTGGTAGGTTTAGTGTTAAGCTAATGGAAAATGACCATGGAAAGGCGAGACACCCCGACACAGGTCGTTACGAACTTTTCGTTCGCCGACTGAATTTATTGACCCATATTTAGTATGATTCTACGCGTAACATTGCAAGACGTGAGAGAAACTGGAAGTTTCTCAACGAGTCACGTTCAATTTTGTGCTGTTTAATAAATTCGACGATGCAATAGACCGTGCTAAGAGAGAGTGAGAGAGAGGGGGGGGGGGAGGTATTAGAAGTATAAGAGAATCTCAGGTTGGGCCGAAAATTAAAACGTTTCTCGCACGCACGGTGGACGTTTTAAAGGCATATTACATCGTCGGGAAGAAAATGCAAAGTCACCGGGCAAAGTAATAAAAGAGGTCGACCCAGGGGCAATCCCGTCGAAACAAACGTTTTAATCCAGAAAACACGAGGGACTCTCGAATGGAAGCACTCTCGCGCCCGTGAATATCCTGGGGTAGGTACGCGTGGGTGTTGGCGACGACGTATAATTTAAGGCTGCGAACGCAACGATTCAATTTCACAAGACCACGAAGTACGGCGCGGCGTATAAGCAAAACCAAGGTCCAGCGAGGAGGAAATAATCTCTTGATTTGTGCCGCGAATAAAATCACTCGATTCATTTTCGTCCGTGCCGGCCTTATCTTCGTGCACGCTGGGAAAACGGTCGGAAGTCTGACGTTGCCGAGCGTTTCGTATTCGCAATATTGTCAAAAATATTCCCATTCGCTTACCGCCTACAGCCGTCTTAAATTCGTATCGATTTCGCTCTCGGGGATATTAACACGTAAGTATACGCGCATATGCGTGTCGGTTCACGGAATAGGGGAGCAGGGACGTCGGAATGCTGCGGAATTTTTATATAAACACGCTGTTTCTTCTCTCTCGCTCTCTCCTTTCCATCTGCGAATCGCGCTTGCCCTACCGAGCCACTTTCTTCATTAATTTCCATCAGTTACTGATGCTACCTCTTCTTTCTTTCTACTATTTTTCAATCATTTCCATTATTATTTCTATCTATTTTACTTATTGGCCTCGACAAAAAGTCACATCACATGCCACGAGCAATTAAGAATTATTTCTTATTACTAATTACATCTTATTACCAAGAACGTTATTTTAAAGATTATCATCGCAAACTGAAAATTAAACTTATTTTACCGCCCTTACAATTAGCCGTGGATCTGTAAACCAGAGTCACGTCGATGAGTCACGTATCGGATCATGCCTTAGATGCGACTCTATTACTCGTTCCAACAGCCTCGAAGTACTCTATACTTTACTGGTACCTAATTAGCTTGAACAGACTGTTCGAACGATTAGAAGTGCGGCGTTTAGAACAGAATCTGCTACAGGAGCTTCACCGATGAGTCCCACCGTCAGAAGCGCAGGAATGCTGCTCTATTTCCATGTCGTCTCGAATTTACACGAGATAGCTTATCGAGGAGTTTTCCGACTCTCATAATCGTGTCACGGTTTAGTAGTAATTAGTAATATTGTTGATACACAGCTCAATACCGCTGGATTCCGTCCTGAATCTGCTAGTCAGACTCATCCGTAAGGCTCATCCGTGGATTCTTCTTGGAACGCGATGTTGTTAATCACTGGACGGATTCTGATCAAATTAATTACCTGCTAATAAACTCTCGAGTAATTGGGGCCTGTTCGAGGAACAGTCACGTCACGTCTAAGACAAATTCTACCAGATAAGACTTCCTCGCGAGTAAGTCACCCTAGCACCGAGGAAAATTGCTCTCTATAGAAATCGAACTTATTTTAAAAATCTATCAAAGATTCGCAGAAGGCAAGGAGTCGTAGACCTCTTTCGACGTTCGAGTGGTCTCGATTCGGCGGCTGACGGTCGAGAAAATCGCGTCGGGCGCACGTCAACGGCGATGGTGAAAAATCGCTGATTTCTAAACGAAGGGTTCAGCGACGCGAAGGCGGACGACGTACGAAAATAATTCGATTGGCAGCAGATTCGATTTAACGTGAGAACCGGACCAGTTGCAACCAAGGTGAGGCCGAGGTATCCGGGGCCGAAGGATCATGTCATACATACACGTGCACGCACGCGCCTGTGTGCATATACGGACATATACAGGATATGGGTGTATACATCCGTATACACAACGAGGCGCTCCACCTCGTCGGGGCTCATATAATTGCTGGCATCCATAACGCTGATGTATTTATGGCATTAACTCGCCTCTTTCTCGTACGCTGCCGCCCCCGACCCACCCCGCCGTGGCCATGCCCGTACCCGTCATGCAACCACAAGTAGAAATAATTGGTTGAAAACAGCGCGCTCTCAGGCGGCAATATATCCAGCTTACTCCCCGCTGTCGCATCGCTTAGATCACTTCCCCGCCACCAAAACTCGCCTGCCAGCCCGCCTCCTTCGTTCTCCACCTTCTTCGACCGATTCTCTCTTCTTCCCCCTTACCAACATTTCTTCTTTCAGCCTCTTCGACGCCTTCCTTACCCTTCCTACGGTCGCGTTTCTTCTTCATCATCATCGTCATCTCTTTCTCCGTTTCTTCTTCCCAACTTGTCTCTTCCTTTTTCACCACCGCCGCCCGCCGTCGCCTTCCTCGTCCTTCCTTTGCTCTTATCCCGCCTGCGCCTCATCCCTCTCATTTGAATAGCTCTTATTTATGAAAATTGAATTGAATGCTTCTCATTTATGAAGGTAATTGGTACCTGTCACGAGTCCTGCCGTAGGATATCCTACTTTATACGTGGATAAGCGGCGATAATTATTCTTGCAATTGAATTTATTTCTATAAGTCTCGTTTTCTTTTCCGCGAGCGGTCACCGGCGTTACTGCGTGCCCGATCATTCAACCCCCGTAGCGTGACGTCGCGTGCTGGAGGGGCGCGAAAACCGGCAAACGAGGGTGTCGCTTTTTATCCGAGCATTGAAAACGCTTTCGGCGGTGTCGGGGCGCTGCTCTGCTCGACGCTTCCGTTGAACAGGAATCGGATCATCGGGTAGGTTTCCGTGCGCGGCGTTCACCTCGAGGGAGTAAACGAGAACAACAGAAACTAATACTAATCTCTGATAAATTACTGCCGCGTAACCTTAGTACTTACCACTGCCCGAATAATCGATGGCGCGTAATCAATTTCTAATGCTACACCGATAATTTATCGTTATCCCTGCCAGAGTTGGGGGGGGGGAGGGAAGGGGGCTCCATTTTATCGGGTAGAACGACCATTTCTTACGCGCGCGAGTCTCGTCGCGGGGTGGGCCGATCGCACTTGCAGGTGACCTAACATTCGTATCTATTACACCTTTGTACTGCTCCACCTCGCGCGTGGAAAAACTATTTTTGTGTGGAACTTTTGCGTCGCTCTAAAGTGACGCTTCTTACAATCGAATACACTTTGTACACATTAGCGAGACATACAATCAGTCCGATAAGTATTCGTATTTGCCCCAACCATTGATAATTATTATGTTTAATTTTCTATAATCTCATGATGTACCATCGTAAGTCGTATATTGTTCCTAATCTACGTCTAAATTTAAGTTCTGTGTAATACCGTAATGTGTACTGTTTGATTTAATTGTAATTTTATTACTGATACGCTCAGTAATGAGCACGTTCCTGATAACCCTGTAGCGGATTTAATAACCTTCTTGGAATAATTCACGGTGTAACTCTTCATTGGACGTGGAAAGTGTCCACATATTTATGAACGGGGGTGTATTCTCATTCTTATTCCTCCAAAGAGTGTTCTTTACACTTGAATCGCGCTGTGCCCGTTCTCAAATCACGGCTGGACACGGGCTAGACCCACAGAGGGTCAGAAAGGATTACAAGCGATGAAAAAGGCGAAAGAGCAAAGAAGCAGTGCAGGAAACGTCTCGAGGCCAGAAAAAGGTGAAAGAGCAAAGAAGTGGTACAGGAAGGATCAAAGGAGTCCGCACGGGACGGATGCACGTTCATAATTTTAATGTCGCGTTGCCATCGAGCCTGATTACCAGCAAAGATTCGTTCCTCGTCCACCAAGTACCGATGAAAAGAAAGAAGGGACCGAGGTATTGGTCGAGCGCCGACAGTGCTGGCCAATCGCTGTCACGTAACGAGAAAATTATCGTTCCCTGATTGCCGCGTAATGCGTCCCGACGATTTCGCCGACGTCCGAGCGTTCGACTTTTATCGTCTCCCTTTATTAAAGCTGCCCGGTAGCACGAACATGTACGATTATTCCATCTTCGACCGTAAAACTACCATCGAGCGTAATCGGTGTCGTCTAGAAGTCTCTTCCTTGCCCCTCTTTCCTGGTTTTCTCGCTTCGACGCGAACTCGGTAGCTGCGCGGATCGACTACTTACCGATCCATGAATTTCGATACGTACCAGTCGACGTTTGCAGCCGATCGACATCGTTTCGCCACGAGATCGTAGAGCATCAGCCCCCTCGCGTGATTCGAGCCCGAACTGGTTATCTTGAGACGTACCTGTCATCGGTGATTAAGGA
Organism: Hylaeus anthracinus; assembly: GCF_026225885.1. Classification (NCBI taxonomy): domain Eukaryota; kingdom Metazoa; phylum Arthropoda; class Insecta; order Hymenoptera; family Colletidae; genus Hylaeus; species Hylaeus anthracinus. The sequence continues at coordinate 14,256,417 of NW_026533254.1, forward strand.
TATGTCCCTTGATGTTGTTTGCGCATGGCTTCATCGGTAAGAAGACAGCCGAGAATAAACGTCCTTCGCAACGATCATGATTGGAGTTGAACGGAGTCTGTGGGTATACGACTTCGATGAATCGGAAGACGTGAACAACAACGCTAGTTTTCCCAACATCAGGTATCCTGGTTTCGGCCTTGGATCGGAACATATTCGGAGTGGCCACCGAGTCTAGGAGGTATAGCCGATAGGTGACTAACAATGAGATACTACGAAACGGTCGTGGTACCAAGCCCTGCCACCGATTATGGCTATACTGCCAGCGAGTAAAGAATGATTTTTAACTGAATTTCATGGAAAAATTATGAAATTGCTGTTTCAATATCCATAAAGTATTATTAATGTGACGCAGCCAGGCCCACACGTTTGCATATCGTTATGAATGCATTTACGAGGATTAATTTCAGTATTTGGTATTACTTACGTATCCGTGCGAGAAGACATTTTCAAAGGTGAAATACGCGAAATCTCGTTACAAATCAACTTTTCCAATGTGCATTTCTCTTCGATATCAATGTTTGGGAACGATAACTTTAAAGTAGACTATAAAGTATCTGGCAGAGAAAAGTTGTTCCATATGCTAGTTGCCAATATCTCAAAAACATTTGCTTGTACGCAAAATTATTAATGCGAAGTTATTAATGCAAAAATTGTGTAGATTTGTTGCACCATTGCATCCAGTCGAGTCGAAAACAATTACCATCTCGAATAACTTGGTATTCATTTATTTTAAGGAAGACTGTTTCGTACGCGATATATTGTATTCGGGGGAGCTTATCGTACAGAAGCATTCCATTTCTTTCGCGTCTTATGGTTCCCGAGACAAGAAGATTACCTTGAATCATTTAAAAGACACCAAGAATTCTTTCGTACCGCGAGTTAACCAGTAAAAAAGTGAATTCAATGACTTGGAATAAAATGACCTTGAGGTGACCTTTACCATCAAACATACGTTACACTTTTCAACGTCTGTGCACGCAAAGCAATCACAGTTTGAATTTATAATAATGATTACGTCGACTTTTTTTGTTCGCTGCAACAACCTATGACCTCGAGATGACCCGTAGTTCAGAAATGTATAATCAGTCAATGACAATTCTGAAGCGAACAATTATATTATTTTAATTAAAATGACATTATCGGAACTGTTATATTTCAACAATCAGAAATGGTTGGCGTATTATGACAAGGAAATTGTTCGCTTGATTAATTTTCTAAGAGACCGACGACTTGTGCTATAAATAAAGATCAGATCGATCTTTTCTTCCTTCGTGTGCCGCGTCGTCGAAACGATAATCCGATACGTTATCTTAATAATTCGATAGCAATATCAGATTGTAGGTAAGCACTTACAGTTTCAAGTTAATAATGTGGGTACGTTGTTATTTTGAAACCTAATAGCTCAAGAGATTAAATGTTACACGTTAACGATTCTGTCGATGTAATCTAGACTTCCGAGCCTGAGGTCACTTCAAGGTCATCGTATCACGTATCGTTGATCACCTATGAGATCACTATGTTGAAAATGACCTTTAAATAACTTTGAAGATAACGTTAAACAGGCGTGCTTGCGTCACTATGTTTGCACGTTGACTTGATACAACATTTTTTCGCCATTTTCTTGACGTTTCAATTGTAACACAAATATCGAAGCGTTCCGTTTCTCTATCGTTACGTTATCATTCTTATCATTCGATTGTACGTGCCGGTAGAATATGGTTCGTTTCTTTTAAACGTAACTATTACTAACTATACTATGATACATTCGTCTTCCATAGTTATTCATTCGATGTTAGTCCGTAAAGAGCACTTTAGCCGGACCTCGCCTCTGCCACACAATTTTCAGCATATTATTCCACGCGTTTATCTTGCACGTTCGGCTTTACATATCAGCGCAATAAAGACGTTAAAGAAAATAAACAAATGAAGAAAATACAACGGGCGATGGGGAACGAAAGCAGAAAAGGGAAAAAAAAGGGTTCCGGAGCGAAGAGCTGAGAGGATGTTTGGGCCGTGGTGTTTTCGAGGCGTTTGTCGGCGATTCGGACCACGGTGAATCCGGGACGTGGAGACGAGCTGAGAGTGATACCGCGTAGAGAGATCCAGCGGTCGTGGCGATAGGGCGTCAAAGAGGATCGGGACGACGGTAGGAGCTCTCGTCCTGGCGTCATCGGGACTCCTCCGTCATTAAGCACGCCGGTCGGCCGGTGTCTAATTAAGCGGGACGTTAAGTGGGGGCGTTCGATAAAACCGGGCCGTCCGATAAATTCGATTCGCTGGACAGCCGGTTAATACCCGATGTATACGGGGGATACCGAGGGCCAAGATAAACCGCGCGTTTTTCAGGAAGGTCTCGTTTCGCGGACAGAGGCGGAGGATGACGGACCGAGGTAAACGGAGTTCTCCACCACCAAGGAGGGATGGGGAGGGGGATGGAGGCCGAGAGGATCGTCCTTTCCTGCTCTTCTCCTTCCTCTGGTTCGGTTCGGCTCGTCTCCCCCGGAGACGTTGGTTCGTATAGGAGTGCGGAGGAGCGGAGATATGCAAACGTCTTGCCGCGAGACGGTTGAACATAACTCAGGCACACGTACGCGAGCGAACGACGCACACCGGTTCGCACTACTGAGGACACTATAAACCTCGATACCGGGCGAATAAAATCCCGGATTTACAGTCCTGATACCGAGCGAGACGGTCCTGTCCTGTCCCGGTGCTGTCCTGTTTGTCGCTGTCGCACGGTGTGGGTTGGCTCATCAGTGATGGCCACGTCCCGCAGTATCTTTTCCCTCGGCATCGAGTAGACCGGCCAATCTCGGACTTGAACACGCGCGTGCATTCGATTTACGCACACATCGGACCGGGGACCCAGAGCCGCACGTACGGAAATCGGCGTACGTTTGGACACGTTCTCGGTTGGTACTCGTGAACCGTACGATTGTAGTTGGATTCGTAGCTCGTGCACACACGAGGTGTACAGGACTCGCGACGTGCCACGTGTGCGTGACGCTAGATTGTATGCGTGCCTTTCGCGATACTTAGAGAAACCGCTCCCTCTTATCACCCCTCCCGCGCGCTCCAGCAGAACCTTGTTCGATACCATTTGAGGACCTCCAATAACCTATCCGAGCCATTCCGATAGGAGCTGTCAGCCCGCACCCACACGCTGTGCGCGCGAGAAGCCGCTCCGCGCAGACCGGATAAGCCTGAGCGCAGGTGTGCCGCACAAAATCGTCTGATCGACGTGCCGAGTGCGGTGATCTCGATGACCTTCGCCAAGGGTTTCGATTCGACGACGCCGCGGTACACGAGGCACGCCCCGGATACCATCTCGACGAGGTGCTCCGGTACCACGCTACCCTCGTATCCCCCTATCCCGCAGCCATTCCTTACCCGCTCAGCCCCATTGCCACTCTTTGCTATTATTAGGTGTAGAAATTAATTCTCCGCCTTTCTGGTGGTGCCATACAACAAATATTGCACCGTACACACGGATTCGTATGCGAGGATGCTAGAAAATGTTTTGACCCTTATGACATGCACTCTCGAAGGACCTCGCCATTGAGGTCTCGTAGCGAAGTGTCGACAGTCTATCCAAATTGGAGGTTGTCTTTTCACAAACCAATCAATAGCTTTCTTTACCGATACGAAGGCAGAGTGGTCCACCTAAACAAGATCACTCGAATATTTCTTCCTATCGTGATGATATACAAAAGAGAACCAATACACTGCAACAATTTTTCGTTTGTTCATCGTCTCGAAATCTGATCAATTTTTAAGGTCATCGATACGTTTTTGCACGTAAAAGGATACTTTCTCCATTGCATCTCGTAGTCGAGATACGTTCAGAAATGCATAAAGACAACAAATAAGTGTAATCGATGGAAATCATTTTTCACGGGAAGGTAGGCGACAAATTCGAGATTGCAACCGGACGGCAAGTATCCTAGGAACGCCTCTCTCATCGTGCGTTCATTTGTTCAGCACGCATGCTCATAAATTACGCTAATTCGCGAGCGCCAACTAGCCTTCCAAACGTTAAAACGAAAACCCAAAGCTGAAACAACTCTAATGTTCCACCGAGCCCGCACAAATCGTGCTCGAAATAACGCGAGAGCCACGCGCGTGTGCGCATTACACATTCCAACTTGCCTCGATCGTTGTAATCCTCGTGGGAGTGCCGGTCGCCATCAATCCTGATGCGCGAAACTACTCATCGGTCCTCCCGCGGTTCCTCCGTTGATTTTCGACACTCCCTTGATTTGTCTGTGTCTTGGGAATCGCGTGAGACCCTTCCGTTGGACCCGGTGATGAATCGGGTATCGTTCGTCGTCCACGACGCTGACTGTGTCCGCCACCCTCGGCTCGACATTAGCCACGAGACTACTCCATCAACTACGCCAGACGATACGACTGTGTCTGCGAAAGTTCCTACGTTGGCTCGTTTTCTTCCCCCGGGACGGGAGTGACCATTCCACACCTTTTCGCACCTTCGGGTTCCGCCGAAAATAGCCGGAACTTCCTTGTGCTTGATCATCGTCGACGTTGTCGCCAAGTTTCAGAACAGGACGAATGCCAGCCTCTATCGATTTATGGCTGGATATTAGAGTTGAGCGTTCTTTGAATCAATTGATCCGTTCGTTCTACAAAAGGATTAACTCCACGAAACAAAAAGTTAAGAAGTGCGATCAAAATGGCCTCTGAAATAAATTATTCATTACTCAATAGTTAAACAGCCGAAAGTTCGAAAGTCGACATTAATTTCTTACCGATCTAATATTATTATTTCATAGGTCTCGAGGCCCTGTAGAAGTGAATCTCTGCGGACCAAGCTATGGCCCGAAGTTCATTCACATTTTTGCCGTACCCAATAACGTAGAATAGCCCAACATCCTCTGGATCCTCCAGCGCTCAGTCGCAAGCACCCTTCATTCGTACCCGCGTACAGCATTTTCTCGATACCCGACTAATAAACTTAATCTCGAATCGATCGTAAAGTTTGAATAATCGAAGGGGTCGGGGAAGAAATAGCGATGGCTCGTGACTTCTGCTATCCCAGTATGAGGCAGTAAATGAGGCACCGGTGACTGTTCCTCTCTTTCGCTGCGTAAACACGAGGCATTGCAGTATACACGGACATTAGGCGAAGGAGACCCACGTAGATTCTGAGAATGCATATAATTAAGCACGCTGCATCTCGAGAATGCTGTGTACGTGCGTGCGTCCAGCTTTGTGTAGTGACTCGTTCGAAAGGCAAACGTGCCCGTGTGCACCTTATATAGATACACATAAATATATGCCTAGCCATCGTTGGTCTCTCCACCCCTGCGAACCTCTCAGCCCCTGAGCACCTCATACCCCTCTGGCCCCGTCTCCTGCAACCCTGCTCCACTCTTCCTCCTTTTCTTGCCCCACGCTCAACGGTGATCTATGTATCAGCCTGTGCTCGCCGAACCGGGCAACGTGTGTCCGTCGCCCTCGTGTGCTTACTTTATTATCGAGGCTCAAATGAGAATTTATGCAGACATAAACGCTCGTGTCAGCAGCATGCCGCGTAGGTGGGGAGACACACCGTTGAACAGGCATCTGTCACCCTCTATGCTCTACCTGGGTCTGCCTCCAAGACGGTGCCGTGTGCTCTTTTCGAGGGGCCGGCCGCGAAATTTAAGGAATCAAGAATGCGGGAGAGCGACAGAGAGGCACGTCGACCGAGAGAAACGAAATCGCCGCTTTAATGGACGGGACTAGTTTCGTCGATCGTCGATTCCCTCGATCGATCGAACGCGGAACGACCTTTGCGCGTCATTTTTTCGCGGAGGAATACGAAACGCCTGGGTTGCGCCGATCTGGTTAAGGAGGGCAGTATCCTCCGGATATAGCGAAGCGTGGGCTACGCGCTCCCCCTTTAGGCTCGTAAATAAATGAAACCTACGAGAATACGTCGTAGTCGACTCTTATACAAATAAATAAATGTTTCACGAGGAAAAAAGTTACGTATTCTCTCTCGATATGAATCATCGTAAAAGTGTCCGCCCGTTCGGTATATTCCAGCCCCGAGGTCTTTCGTGGAACGAAAATAATGATTCCTTCGATTGAAATACAATTTACCTCCTTATCCTTTATAGAGTACTTTAATAAGCATGCCGTCGAGATATATTAGCGGTATAGAGATAGCCCTTTTGCATCCAGTTGAGTCTCTCTCCGAGTTCAATCGTACAAGCACGCCAAGTCCGAAGCGTATCGGAGTATTTGTCACCGTGACAGCCGTGACTTTAAACTCGATTCTTGGCGTGGATCGACTTCGAGAGCTTCGCTTAGATTTAATGCGAAACTCTTCTTCGCTATGAATCGTTATTACCATATTATCGACGACACTTATCAAGACGCTGCAGTTTCTAGCCGCTCCGATGAGATTCTGTTCGTATATCAAAGACTGTTTCTCCTCGGTTGGGTAATACTTTACTCGTTAACAGGTACACAATCGCGTCTGCTTTGAAATGCGCGGAATCAAACATGATCGACTGGTCACCTGGTCGCAAGGTCCACCATCAAGCGACCCCCTTATCTTACGATTTAATTTCAAAGGAGAGTGCGCGTACAGACATTTTTATTTGGCGCAACTGTGCGCGTGGAATTATCGTAAAATAAAACTAAAATATTTCAGTCATGGAAAAAGCAGTCACGCGATTAATAAATTCTCGATGTAACCGCCGTTTACCCTCACGATGAATGGAAGCGAACGAAAATCAGGGAAAGAGGAACCATTTCGTTTATCTTTCGAATTATGTGAAAGGCCGTTATTGCTCGTTATTAATTAAAAGAACGGGCGCAAATTTATTCGAGGAAGCTACCCGTCGATATTGAAATATCGCCGTTGGATGATATACCTCGTAGCGTGTTTTCCTTTTTTCCGATTATCCGTTCAATATCAGCGCTGACGTAAAATGTATCATCACTGTACGGAACGGAAGGAACGGCACCGCCATCACGCATCCGAAAATTAATCGGCGTGGGCGCAGCCGATAACGAATGGTGTTCCCGCCAAACGGCCAGTATATTTTACTTTGGACTCCAGTGTCTGTTATTTTGCGCGCATTCTAGCTGTCCGGCTACACGATTTACTCCCGGACTCGATCAGAAATTCTCGGCCGCAGTGGATGGACAAATATCCACTGGAATCCATTAAAAAATTGCCATGTCCTGGAGAATTGTCTTTTAATTGAAATTGATCTCCGAGGCCGCGGGATATTATATCCTTCAGTCTCCCTGGCCACGAGATATTGGAACGTTACAGGGTTATTGCTTGTTTCAACACCTGGCATACTTTCTTCTGACGTATCGACAGATCATTCGAGTTTTCGTTTTAACGAGCTCCTGGTACTTGAATACATATGTATCGGCTTGTACGGAAAATTCGAGTCCATTTTTGTATTATTAGGACAAACCATCGGGGGCTGTAACATGCACCCACCCAGCTATAGAACGGGCTTAGCGATCCTGGGGCACTCGAGCTATAGGGGGGCCAGTGGACCCCGATAGACATTTAACGGAATGTAAGAAAATAAGAAATTATGTAAAACGATGTAAATGTGATAGGGAAAAAGAAAGCACATATGTGCAAGTCTGGACCAATAGGTACTACAATTTTAAATTGTAAAATTATGTGCGCCAATAATAAGCTACATACTAAATCTGACCAGGAATATATCACTGAATACCTAAACTCGTATATTATAATAATATTTTTAATTTCTTTTGTTTTGGACAAGAGGAACAGCCGGAATCATGGGCACCAGAACTACTTTTTTTATTATTTTAATAAAGACCTAATAGTTTCCCCCCATAACATCCAAAAAATTACCTAAAAATTACGCCTCTAGTTTCCCATTACAATTTGGACTCCAATCGCGAAAATCCGATGAGCGCCACTGCGGGCGACAGAGTTATTCGGCCCTGGATATGGTTGAGCACACTATGTACACTAAACCAAGTCACACCCCGTCCGTGATTCATTTTACTTAGAGTTTGTTTGAGTTAGTAGCGATGCCAACGCCGCGGTCGTCTCAGGGGCGTCCTGGAAGCGTTTCAATCTTTCCCTTTGCAGTTGGTGCTCCAGCCGCGAATAATACGATGAGCACCGCTGAGGGCTCGAGTCAGTGCGGGCGACAGGTGGCGGTAGTGTCGCAGGTTGCGCGTCGTTTTCCGCCATCTTTAGTTGACGGATCTGTGCGAAGACAGGCCAAGTGTGTTCCGTGTGGAGAGAAGAGATAGGTGGAGAAGAGTTCGGTTGTCGGGGCTAAAAGAGAATTTTCCGGATCGAGCGTCACGGTAGTGAGTCACCCGTGTCCTCGTTCGAGCACGATTCACGAAATCGCCTTCGGTCGATCCTCGCGTTACGGTAAGCACTGTAGAATTTTATCGTTCGCCATTACGTACGTCGACCGATAGGGGGGCAAAAAAAAACTTGTCATTTCCGTGACGGCGGTGTTTACGCTGGGTGTGTCAAAGTGTTCCTTCTCTGTCCCCTTTCTCTCTCCCGCCAGCGTATATCGTAGTCAATGTATCTCTCGCCCGTTCTTCCGTTTTCACTCCCCTGCCGCTCTCCGCTTTCCGCCGCCCGTGGATCCTTGGAAAATGGTGATGCATTGCATTCTCGGAGGCTTTGTTGTGCCGCACGCCCACGCGCGTCCCTCTACCTTCGGGATTCGAGAAACGTTCGCGCCTCGTGTGCACTTTTAGCTTCAGCGATTTTCTGCCATATTCGAGCAGACGGAGGCATCCCTCGGTGTCGTGTGTGTTTGTTCCAAGATAAAAACGGAAGCTGCGTGAACGCTTAGAGAGAAGAATCTTTCGATCGTGGCCACATTCCGTGCGGTCTCATCCTCCTTCCATTCTTCGTGATACGGTGCACTGACCCTACGCGCGTCTCGGCGTCTTCGAATCTTCTAACGAGACGAGTTTACGCTTGGCTTCGTGAAATTCGGGACTTTCCTTTTTTTCCTCGTTGTCGTTACGGGACTCGGAGGAGCTGTACTCCAATTCGTACGATGTGTCTTCTTACTTTACTTTGCTCGATGTAGAACGCGAACGTGTGCAGAGATGTTCGATTCTTGTCAGAAAATTCATTTCAAATCAGTTTTTAAATCAGCTTTTCAATCAGTAAAAAATTGAGCCTACAAAATCAATCTTTTGCAAATCGATTCGAATAAATGTTTTTCTAGTTGTTAATTATATTTCATGTATACTTTGAAATGCTTAGGTTAGATCTGAATATTTATATCATTAGAAAAGAAAGAATTGGTTAGAAATTAAGTTTGCAAACGAATAGTGTTAATCGGTCATGTGTGGAACAGAAGGAAATTTAAAAATAGTGAATGTTGCAGATGGTACGATGATATTTGGCTGCGATTGTTGGTCATAATATTGCCTGCTTTTGAAAATAAATGCTCCATTGAAACGGACATCTCTACAATTGGCAGGTATTGTTTGGCAACAACGCTTAATGAGGAACAAATTCTATGTACTTTATAAGAAATTGCCCAAACTTGCTTTAACGTTTCACAAGGGATTTAACGAATCGATTCTTGACTGAGAGATTGGATTCGTGCCAGAATACAAGAATCGATTAAAAGAATTCTTCAAGAAAGATTGATTTTCTAGAAAGTGATTAAGAATCGAACATCCATAATCATAACATCATTATACTAGATTACCAATTTTTAATCTGGATGCTTAATCCTGATACATGTATTAGATTATTTGAATGAATCCTGGCTTTATTGAAAATAGCAATTATACACATATACAGGGTGGAGCAATAACTATTAGCACCTCAGATATCTTTGAAACTATAAGTTTCACAGAAATATTTTCTGAAATAAAATTGGACAGTACTTCAGATTTCCAAAGGATCTTAAAACGAATTCAATGATCTTATGTATAGCTTGTTGAACTCGTTTTAAGATCTTCTGGAAGTCTGAAGTACCTTTACCTGCAAAAAACTATTATCACCACCGGATGACCCCCTTTGTACTGTGCAATTTTATTTCAGCAAATATTTCTGTGAAACTTATAGTATCAATGATATTCGAGGTGCTAATAGTTATTGCCCCTGTATATCACAGTGTTTCTTTACCCTAGGTGTGGATAGACTCTCCCGTAGGAGCCATGAGTTATCAAATGTCTTCAAACCAGTCCAGACCGAGTAAGTACATTTCACATCAATGAACATAACAATGTTGTAAAAGATATATGTACTATGTGCGTTCGAATTTTTAGTGTCTCATGGAAATTATCAAGGTCTGGGGGATCTACCCATGGGTTCTGCCAAAGAGCAGACCCTAATGTGGCAACAAAATTCATACATGGGTGATTCGGGCATACACTCTGGCGCCGTCACCCAAGCGCCATCCTTGTCTGGTAAAGAGGATGACGAGATGGAAGGCGACCAATTAATGTTCGACTTGGACCAGGGGTTCGCCCAAGGGTTTACTCAAGACCAAGTCGACGAAATGAATCAACAGTTGAGTCACACGAGATCTCAGCGTGTTCGCGCTGCGATGTTTCCGGAAACTTTGGAAGAGGGTATTGAAATCCCTTCGACGCAATTTGATCCGGCTCAACCGACCGCTGTACAGAGATTGGCAGAACCAAGTCAAATGTTGAAACATGCCGTCGTCAACTTGATAAACTATCAGGACGACGCGGACCTAGCAACTCGTGCAATACCAGAATTAATTAAGTTGTTAAACGACGAGGACCAAGTTGTTGTATCTAAAGCAGCAATGGTGGTTCACCAATTGTCGAAGAAAGAGGCTTCTCGTCACGCTATCATGAACAGTTCTCAAATGGTAGCTGCGTTAGTTCGCGCCATCTCAAACAGTGATGATCTTGAATCGACAAAAGCAGCAGTTGGCACATTGCATAATTTATCTCATCACAGACAAGGTTTGCTGGCTATTTTCAAGAGCGGTGGTATACCTGCTCTCGTGAAACTCTTGAGCTCTCCGATGGAATCCGTTCTGTTCTACGCCATAACGACGCTTCATAATTTACTGTTACATCAGGATGGTTCTAAAATGGCCGTGCGTCTCGCCGGGGGCTTGCAAAAAATGGTCGCTCTACTTCAACGAAACAATGTAAAATTCTTAGCTATAGTAACGGATTGTCTGCAAATTCTTGCATTTGGTAATCAGGAGAGCAAGTTAATCATATTAGCTTCGCAAGGACCAATAGAGCTAGTACGCATTATGCGTTCATACGATTACGAGAAGCTTCTGTGGACAACTTCCAGAGTCTTGAAAGTGTTATCAGTTTGTCCTAGCAATAAACCGGCGATAGTCGAAGCGGGTGGCATGCAAGCACTTTCCATGCATCTCGGTAACCCGAGTCAGAGACTCGTCCAAAACTGTTTGTGGACGCTACGAAATTTGTCGGACGCCGGCACCAAAGTCGACGGATTGGAAGGTTTGCTACAGAGTCTCGTACAAGTGCTTAGCTCGACCGACGTAAATGTCGTCACCTGTGCTGCTGGTATCTTGTCGAATCTTACTTGCAACAACCAACGCAACAAAGTAACGGTATGTCAGGTGGGCGGCGTCGATGCTCTCGTTCGTACCATCATTTATGCAGATAGCCGAGAAGAGATCAGCGAACCAGCGGTGTGCGCGCTCCGTCATTTGACGTCACGTCACGGAGAGGCAGAAACGGCACAGAATTCTGTCCGACTGAATTATGGCATCCAGGTCATAGTGAAGCTTCTACATCCATCTTCACGTTGGCCGCTTGTCAAAGCTGTGATTGGATTAATTCGTAATTTGGCACTTTGTCCTGCAAATCACGGCCCGCTTCGCGACCACGGAGCAATTCACCATCTCGTTAGGCTTTTGATGCACGCTTTCCCCGATACACAGCGGGTGAGTATCAATTTCAAACAATTCTACTCGCAGACATAGCCGTATAATGCTTTCAATGACCAAATATGTCCTACGTATCTAGCAGCAACGATCATCCGTGGCAAGCACTGGAAGCCAGCAAACGTCGGGTGCGTACGTGGATAGCGGTGTACGCATGGAAGAAATAGTGGAAGGTACCGTAGGAGCGCTCCATATTCTCGCGAGAGAATCACACAATAGGGTCATCATCAGATCTCAGAACGTTATTCCGATTTTCGTGCAGGTCCGTACATTCAAGATATACTATCTTCCATTCGCACGTTTCAAACGGAATTACAAAAAGTTATTTAAAGAACCCTTAATTTTGATTTTATTAAATGACACGTAATCGATTCATTCGTGTTACAGTTGCTATTCAATGAGATCGAAAATATTCAACGCGTAGCGGCTGGAGTACTTTGCGAGCTTGCCGATGATAAGGAGGGTGCTGAGATGATCGAACAAGAAGGCGCTACTGCTCCCTTGACGGAGTTGCTTCATTCTAGGAATGAGGGTGTCGCGACTTACGCGGCAGCCGTGTTATTCCGCATGAGCGAGGACAAACCGCAAGAATACAAGAAACGTTTGTCAATGGAACTCACGAACTCTTTGTTCCGTGACGATACCAATCTCTGGAACGCTGACTTTGGGATGCCTCCAGTTTTGCAGGTACTGTAACACGTGATATCGATGCATGCCTCGCTTATGCCGTGGCTAAATTTATTTTTTTCCAAACACTTTGTAACATAGGTTATCTTTCCTTTTATTTTATATTCTTATCTCTCTTTTTTTTTTTTTTAAATTTTAATTTACCGTTTTTGTCTGACGGCATCCGCTGCTGCGATAAGAATCAGCACCTCCGTATTTGCTATTCCGTGCTAGCTTTCGTATAGATTCCAGAAATCAGGTTTGTAGGACAGCTTGCGATAAAGTCGGCGTTTAGAGCAGAATAGTAATTTCCTTCTGTGCGATTGGTTACATCGTGTTAAGTAAATTAAGCCACGAGAACATAATAGCGACATAGCGATTATATCTGACTAGTAACGAGTACTTGCATACGTAATCCAACCCCGCCATGTAAGTTTAGAAATGTAAAAACTAGATAGTTTGCAAAAGTGAATGTCGTTAATCCATTATTCCAGTTCGCACAACTTAGATACCGTTCGATGTTGATTTCGCGGGAGAATTAACGTGAAAAAATGAAACGAATCGGTTAGAGTGTACAGACACGTAGTTTTAAGGTAGTGTCGATGATCAATTTTCAGATAGGTGTTACCGCTACATTTTTATCATTTGTTGCGCATACGTTCATAACTACCGTTCAAATTGATGCTTCAGCTTCGACTTCGTTACACGTTCACTTCAAATTTCCACGTAGAGAGGTCCAACAAAAATACGTACACACTTTTCGAAAATCCACGTTTCTCTGTCCCCATAGTAAAGGTATAGGGTTGAATCTTCGTACAAATTTATTTCTTTTAGAGCTAACGTTTGACGTAACAAGTCTAAATTGATATCGAGGTACGCTTCACGTACCCGCTCATGTTCAAACGCGTGACTAGCGTTTTCCATTATTACGACGAAACGTGCAACAGACAAAGGAAAAAAAGTTGTCGATTTATGGGCTGATAAATTGCGTGTATTCATTTTTTTTTGGACACTCTATATGTATATCCGAGTCATTAACGCGTTATTCATGAGCTGAGAATCGGGGCCCCCAGGGTCGTGCCTAATGGAGCAATGGAACCTGTAATAAATGTACAGCGACGACTTTATTATGATCCTCAGTTTGCAACGTTACGTTATGCATGGGAATGCGTTTCGTTCCATTCGTGTATCACCCCTTGCAGGCTGTGTAACAGAAAAGAAAAGAAAAAACGAGCCGCGATAGTACTCCTTAAACGCAACGAACGCGTCACGCGCAGATTATCATACGCATATACATATGCATATCGTGCCGTCTTTAAACGCTAATTTTCGACGCGACTTGTCCGACGATATCGTCGACGAGTATCTTGTCGACCTATACTCTCGCCGGGGTATTAATGACACGCCTACAACAGAAGATAGGTTTTGTGTTGATCTGAGCTACCTAATCTTCAGGACATGCTTGGCCCTGATCAAGGCTATGATGGTATGTATGGACAAGGACCCCCTAGCGTACACAGCAGCCACGGAGGCCGAGGGTACCAACCGCAAGGTAAGTCACGAGCGTTATCCTATCTAACCGATTATTGCTTTCGAAAGATCCATACGCTCGGTCGAACGTAGGTGAATCTACAAATTTCTTCTCTCCGCGATTTTTAACCCATTCGAAGCCTGCAATCAGTTGTCTCGTTCGATGCTAGTAATGTAATCAATAGTAATTGTACATCGTATAGTAACGGAAGAAAGTGTGTAAAAATTACAAGTAGCTTTTCTACAAATTGCGAGTACGTGTTTGAAATATCCAAAAACTTCTAGTATTATCTGAGTGTTAATTTAATCTAACTATTTAAGTTTAATCTAAATTTAATTTAAGTACCGTCAGCTTTGAGTTCGGTGTATTTGCAATATTCACGGAAGATCTTTAAGAGTTTCTTCAAGCATGTTTCTTCGTAAACAAAATTTGTAGAATTCTGTCTCGATTACAAGATAGTTTCCTTATGGATAAGAGAATAAAAAATCCCAGCTCCAGTGTACTGTCTTGACGAGACCTAGCTTCGAATGGGTTTATGGTTCGTCACCGTGATCTTTGATACGCCTTATGGTTTGCCGAGAACCTCTGTTTCTCTGTCGAAAACAAACTCGTCCTTCCTTCGTTCGTGCATCGGGAACAGATTGGTATGGTAATGCGGGTTTATGTGCTCGTGCCTTTTTGTCTTCTACTTGTATGATACGATTTTCTGAGAAAACTTTCCGATAACCCCCTCTATTTCTTAATATTATCGACGATAAGAAGAAAGAAAAGTAAGCAATGCATTTAATTCTATGTTGTTTTAACAGCAGCTTAACCGACGGACTTATATTAAAATACAGGCTATCAACAGTATCTCGCAGTAACATAGGTGACACTCAGCTCTTACGTACTGTTCTGTGCTTTTTTTTATTAATCGCTTCAATGATTTCTTTACACGCTTTTCGTTGTGTACACGTTGAATATATCACACTCTCGTCGTAATACACCTTCCACTGAATTTTGTAAATATTATACATATATGTAATGCACGTTTTTTGCGAATGCTTTTTTGTTTCTTTTTTTTTTTTTTTTTTTTTTAAATTAAAACCCACAAATTTATATAGCGTTTTCTGTAATTTATTATTTACACAAAGTTTCATGCATGGTTGTACTCGTATTTTCGTTATCTTTTCTCTAATTGAACATACTTTATGGTGGAAAGAAGCATAAAAAACGTATTCGTAAGTAATTAGATAAGATGCTTTCGCGATTGTAATCCGTTATCCGTTAATTCGATCGAGTATCCGTGAAGAAAATTCGTTAGCCGCGAAGAAAGCATCGCGGATTCAATGCGCGATCAAGATGGCGAATCTAATTTCAGTTTCTCGAATTCCTTCCTCCTACATCGCGCATTTCATTACATACTTCTCGTGGCTATCATTTCACGCATGCATACGTTGTTTCGTGTCGACCCTTGTACCGCTAAATTCTCATCTCTCTCTCCCTTCTCTTGACGAGAGTTTACTTCTTTTTACGCGTCATTATGCTTCTGGATTTAACCGCAGGACGACTTCTCTTCAATTTGATTTGAATTAAATGAATTTGTAATATTTACGAAAAAAAAAAAAAATGTAATAGAAAAAAAAAACACTTGTATTAGTATATTCTAGTTTGACCTCTGCCGTCGTTTGAGACTCTTGTACAACTTAAACTTCATCAGATATAAGTTAGATGATATTCTATTATTCATAGAGGTCGTTATTATACTGTCATTACACGTCTGTTTACGATACATTGATACATCAAACCTACAATTTGATAACATACAAAAATTCCATTCATTATAACAAAATTCACTATTTCATCTAATAAATACTGTGTAAGTAGAGAGAATAATTATTCTGAAATCTACACGGGACACAAATAATCTATACTTGCGTATGGTTACTCGAATCACCAGAAGTCTTCCAATGGTTAATGATTTGAAGCGATCATCTTTGTCGTTCACTTTCGTTTCGTTATTGACAAGTACCGAATGGTTTCTTTCCTCGTCGAGAAGAAAATAAAAAGTCTTTCGCGAGTACTGTGCAAAGTTGTGCTCTACTGGTTGAGGAAATTTTAGCAGAGTCTTTAGCAGTGTAGTTTCTTGTCGATAAAACCGAGTACGTTGGAACGGACGATGTTTGGATTTATCGTGAACTTTCTACCTATACAGGGTATGGCCAGATACCAGTAGATTCGATGCAAGGATTGGAGATAGGTGGAGGGTCGACATACGGCGCAATGGACACTATGGACGTAGCGCACGAGGGCGACCTGAGTTTCGATCATTTAGAAGAGCTTCCGGCACCGCCGCAAGATAACAATCAGGTTGCAGCCTGGTACGACACCGATCTCTGAAACCGTGCCAGCGCCCAATTCTCGCCGGAGAAACGGACTAGTGAGGCTCTTAAGTAATTTTAACACAGACTAGGCGTCGTCGTCGTTTTACTCTCACCCTGTATCGATCGAGATCTAAAGAATTTTTTGACGAATAAACGTGGAACGGGAGGTTCCTACGAGCGAACATCACACGACACACACGAATACTCTCGCAGACACACACAAGGCAGACACGCACACGGAAATGTATTACATACACATATACACACGAAGAGTGCGGGGCAACTTTGAAGCTTGTTTTTACGCGAATGAGACAGGGTACGGAAAAATCGTGTTACGCGATCACTGCAGCGTCGAGAATAACTGCATTGATTCCTAGAAATATGAAGCCGGTTACGCTACATACAAATATATAAATACATACAAAAAAATATATATATAAATATATATATATATATATATATATATAACTTACCAATGTCGTACCTTAGATATTTATAATAAAAAAAAGGAAAAAAAAATATATAGGGAAAACTCGGAGCTGTTGTCGCGACGCGAGATCATCGTTGCCGATGGTTAAACATAGCGATTACACTTGTCAAGTGACATCGTAAACGGTGGCCGTGACTTGTCATCCAAAAGCCCCGATGGATTATAAGTAACACGGTATCGATTTTATACCTTCCCTTTTTTTTTACGTATCTTAAAACAAGAGGAAAAAAAAAAAATTTGTTAATGCGTCGGGAGAAAGACGATGTCACGTTTAATATCGTAGATCTAAGAAGTCAGGGTGAGAAAATGTTGAACGTGCGAGTCGAACGTAAACGTATTCAATGTCCGTTCAGTATTTTATTTCACGTGGCCACGTTCCCGTCGTGCGCATAAGCGATCCGTGAAAAGCTTGTTCCGACGAAACCACGAACTGTAAAATTTGTAGAATTGCGAACTTGTTTTCACCGAGATTGTAACTTCGAGTGCGTTTTTCTTGAGGACGATTCAGATCAGTTTCGCTAAACGCCAGACCAAGTCGATTCATTTCTGTTTATTTTAGGGACCATTCAATTACGCGCGAGTCAAATCCGCTGCTGGCGCATCGTTCAGTTCGTTTGAATTTGTAAAACCACCGATACGGCAAACTAAAAATTAAACGACGAACGATGGAAACATACCGCATTTTTTTTTTTTTTTTTTTTTTTATATCTATAAATATATATATACACACACATACTCGTTGCATTTCACGATTGTACTTGCGTGCATCCGTATTCGAATACAGATCCTTGGAAACTCTTTGGTCGATCTCTGTTCAGCCCGGCTGTCGTTTATTTTGTTAACGCGCGACAGCACGCATTGTATTGTCAAGAAAACCACTTTGCTGGGGATGACGTGTCCGGGATGGGAGAAAGTAGGGTTCGTAGAAAATCATTTTCTCATCGCGTATCGATGAACCTTGCGAATTATTCATCGAGCTTCTGTTTTCACGTTGGCAGGATACGCGGTTTCTCGCGTAAGGCGAACTCGGTATGCGCACGTCACGGCCAGTCTACTGGTTTGTGTCGTAAGCTGTCGCAGTGTTTTCTCAAATTTCCATTTGAAAAAAAAAAAAAAAAACCGTCGCGAACTTATGACACGACCCCATACACGGAAATGCAAACTTCTTGCGATTCCCTATGGTTCACCCTGCCGCCTAACGACGCCGATCTCACCAGGTGAATTTTAGAAAGTAAGTATTCGATCTCTGCTGTTACGTGCGTGCGTGCGCATACGTAGAAAAACGAGGATACTCGCGACTCGGACGAGTGTCGAATTAGAGGGATAAAAATAAAGTGACGAATGCGCGGCGATCGTACGATACCTTTGTCGGAATTCTTGCGATCGAACCGATCAATATAAATGCGAGGTGATACAGAATATCGGCAGTAAAGTTTCTCACGTTCCCGCGAGTTGTCACTGATATTTTCCTGTACGCCTCTTTGGCCGTAGCTGTACGGTAAAATGTCAAAGATGATAGTTAAATCGTGCGTCGACAGGAGAAAACGCACTGCCCCGACACCGTCGATCGCTTGAGTAATCGATTATATCATAGATCTCCTCCGAAACTTGTGAATTGCAGAGAGCGATTACCTATTTATACCGCTAATCCCCGAAACGAATAGTATCATTCTCGAGTATCAGTGAATTACAATCACGATTAAATATAAACGAATATCAATGAACTTTCGCATTACGTATTTTACAGGGTAGTTATACTTAATTTTTATTATTATCATTAAACGTAGTTTACGCAATCGTGGCGGGGTACCCAGCATCGTTTCGATGCCGTGTACGCGCCTTCGATCGCTGTCGATGTACTAGACCTAAGAGAGAAACACGTAATTCGTACACACCATGTATATGTATCGTTTAATTGTCCATACGAATAAACTGAACGATTAAGTACTCGAACCCCTGCCTGCCGTTGCTGGACGTTCTATTTCACCTATACGTTCCTTTCAACGGAAATACATGTTGCCTCGATCCCACGTGTGATAGTTTGTAATCTGACTTAAATATACAGCATTAAGGCGTTCCATAAGATGTTGTCCGTTACAAAATCCTAATTTAGTACGCCATTAGATTTATTTAGAAAGCTCACTATTACAACAGTAAAATACGGTACAGAGTATACTATCGATCGATGACAAATTATTCGATATTTCACGAAAGGACAAGGACTGTTTCCCAAAAAAATGTTTAGAAAACGTAATATTCTTATACCATACATATCTTATAACTACTTTTCTGTCACATACTCCATGTTCTCGATTCTTAAATAATAAACTAGAATAGAACAAAAATACAACTTTATGGAAAAATGTATACAACAATCAAATTCTTTCCACAGAGACAATGCTGTCCCGATACGTTCGTCCAGCGTCGTAGAATTCCATAGGCTGGTTGAAAAGTAACCAGGAAGCAAAGTGGCTAAAATGTGCAATATTTTCTGGGACAGCCTAATACGTAGAACGTGTACGCGACGACTTCCAACTTCATCGTTAGAGGCGTTAACGCGTCACGGGGTCAGATCCTTCTAAGGATTTCAACTTACTATCGAGAGACACTCGTAAGCCAACATGATCTTGTCCCACCGTATAAGCGCGCGCCAAGCGAATTTCTCGCGACGATTTCTACGGGGTTTGCTCGCAACGAAATCGTTGATCGATGATCGAAACACCGTATACGGGACTTGGCCACGCAAAGACAGATCAACGCTCGTTTCGCTGGAATACTTGTTCGTCGTATATGGAAATGCGTGTTAAAGGTATAACGCACCCAGTGAAATCTTAGACGACGCGTAAACGGTCAAGTACCGTAACGAATTAGCGTTGCTTCGCGATATGACAACGAAGAAACAGAAAATATGGTCGCCAGAGATTGGAAAAAACACAGTAGATGTAGTTTAAATTGTTTAAAAAAACAAGTGATTCAATGAAAGATCCGTATGTTGGGGTTTACCATGTTGAATAACAAGAAAATAATTTTTATTCACTTTTTTCAAATAAAATGGCTATCTCGTGGACCACGGACCACTCCAGTGACAGTGGCAGTATTGTAACTGAAAGTGTATTGTAAGTTGATGAATTTGTCTGATCAAATGCAAGTACATTACGCATACAAATATATAAGGTTCCATTTAAAAAAATTAATTTGAGATATTTAAAAATTAATTTAAAATGAGATATTTTTCCATTATTTTCCAGATATCGATCCATTTTTATTTAAACGCAACACTCTGTACATAGTTCGCCTCTATGATCACCCTTAGGACGGCCAGAGAACGCTCCAAAAGCTTCGACCACCTGTTTCGCTCAGGGCCTGAGTATTTTGGGGAGGAAATCGCGCAGATCTCAGAAGGGTCTGGGCGGAAGGGCGAAGGGGAAGGGGTTCTCGTCTTTGGCGCAGTTGTAATGTATGTAAATGTAAACAATTAGTCGAAGGAGCTGGTAAACGGTATATACCTGTAGGCGATCTTGTGACGGAGAAGGGCGCGCGTACGTTCGCCAGGTCATTAATCGACGGTCGACTCTCGAGCGGCGCACATTCGTGCGTGCACCTCGCTCCTCGAAGGTTCGGCTATCGCGTTAACGGTTACTTCTTTCTTGTGACACGAAGAAAGAGGATCGGCGGCCCCTTGGAGCGAGCCCGGTTGTTTCTTAGACTGTGAAAGGCCGCTTTACCGTTCCCGTGGTTCGACGAGGGAAACGTTTCCGGTGCGAACCAACAGCTGTCATCCAACGGGAAGGAATATTGTTTCCAGTGGAACGAAACCGGTGATGTTGCGCGAATCTCAGTGAATATCGTGCGCACGTTTAATAACTTCGGTATCGTACGATTAAATAGATCTGTGTCAAGGGGAGATATATGAATGGTGAAGTGATGTAAATATCGCGAGGATCCTTCGTATCCCCAAGAAGAATTAACAACTGGAATAGAGGTAAGTGTCTTGAGAAATTATTACTAGAGTTGTTGATAGTGACCTCTTGCAATCTGAATTCTTTTTCTGATAACTCTTTCATTTTGCGCGTGTGTTTCTTTTAAATGTGCTTTGGAAGATAGCGTCTTGAATAATTATATTGAAAATGGGTTTCAAGCACTCTAATACTTATAGAACTTTTAACTGAAAAATAACAAAAATTTTAATAGATATCAACGCGTAGATTCAAATTATCAAATAATTAACCAAAATGAACTTACCTGCCCAACTCTGATGTTAATCAGTTTGAGCATCCTGGTTACACGGTTCCAGTGCGATTCAAATAGGTCAGGCTTGAAAGGAGCAAACTTTCCGATTCCACAAGGTGTTGCATCTGGAATCGAACTGCAATTAATGTCACTGCTAAGTAGCTTCTAAATAAATAAATTCACGTCTGGACGCGTGATTCGTCTTCGTGGAACGACTCTCCGCATTCTTTGCCGGTCAAAACTTCCAGTCTCTCAAACCTTTAACCGCTCAAGCAATGCGCGCCGTTGTGAGACTTGTTTCGCGCGTATTTTTCGATTTCCAAGCGCGTAAACATGACCGTGTAGCGTAGAAGCGATTTAGTTCCAACGCAATTTTATTCAAATAATATGTAACGAATCCAACGTTTTCTCCATTGAATAGTTGAATAGTTTCTTTCTTTCTTGAGAGTTCAATTCCGTAATTGAAATTCAAATTCAGAATTTCACAAGTTGGAAGTAAAAAGGTGTCCATGCTCCGTTAGTTACTTGAGATTTTTTATGTAAAGGTAGCTATGCATTGTTCTTACCTTCGAAGCGACTTTCTCCTTCGAGAGCGAAGTATTTGTTAAATGTAACACAGAAACTACACTGTGGAGCATAACTGTAGCATCACTCATATTTTTAATGAAAGAGGATTAATTATATAAGTTGAAATGATACGATAAGTAACGAGATTTATTTGGTAGGAAAATTCATCTGAAATAATTCAAAGACTTCTCAATCTTGTATGTATGATATATTCTATTTTGCCACAATAAAAACACAAATGAGAAATAACTAATACCACACATGCGAAGACATAGGTGACGATATATTTTACACTCGTTTCATATTTCATAAATATATAATATATAAATATAAGCCATATATGAAATGTAATTACATAAAACATTTTTAATTTATTATAATGTTATATTTTTATATATTATATACATTCCAAATGGTGCCTGTGGTGGGAATGAAAGCGTCGAGCGCATTTACCCTAAGGAGCTGCAGAGATATCCTTCGCAAGACGGAAAACAATCGCGAGTTTCGTAACGAAAATAAGCCGTGGTTGCTCGTAATCGAAATCGACACCGGTGGAAGACGCACAGCGTTATTTTCTATCCGCAAGCTACCCTTGAAATTCGATTGTCCACGCGTGGGAGCCGAGGAAAAAAAGGACACGCGACACGTTATGCGAGGCATAGTACACGGTTCATTGACAGTCGCTAGACCCGTGTATAGAGAAGGTGACAGCAACTTTATTCGATGGAATCCAGATTTAAACTAGTTACCCTTGAATGCTACCTCGAAAGAGTGGTTTCGGGTGCAGCCAAATTCCTTGAGAACAGGTTAAAGATAAAAATATCCCTTGTTCGTCGAACCTTCGTTTCCTTTCTTTAGCCCCTTTCGCATTCGTGGCTCAGAATTCAGTTTACAAAAGATTGCAAGATTTACAAAATTTATAAGTAGATATTTACGTATTCGTGGCAATTGCGAGACGAGGAAGGGTGCAAAAATTTGTTTATCAAATTAAATACCGAAGTGATTTGACCCCAATATTTCGCTCGATAGTTCGATCGACAGTTCGATTGTTCAGTTGTATTTTGGGAACTTTACCGTTTAATTTTCTGGTGAACAAGATGGTTTCAGTTTAATTTGAGATTCCAGGAGTTAACATGGGTTTGTATGCGTGTAAGGTGGCTTAGAATGTAAGTGAGAGCTTGGTTAACCTTCTGGAAAATTGCATGAATGGCGGTGTCATCAGTGTATAAGGCTAGTTTGGTCTTGGGTGATTTTGGTATGTCGTGTGTGTATATGATGCGGAGAATGGGTCTGTTCGCGGAGGTCAGGAACAAGGATCGTAATTATGCACGATCTCCAACCTTGATTGGATACTAGTGACCACTGATGAGGGTTCGTTTTCTAACGGAACTATTTAGTGGCTCAGGATCCTTTTCGTTACCCAATTTATCGGAATCGCGTACTTAATTCTCTTATTCGATTTCAATCTTAATTATTGTAAGGATTTTTACTCTCATGTACTTTCTAAAATTCTGCCCATAAAATATCGACTATTTGTTCAACCGGTTACCACGATTATTGCAACAACCTCGATTATAGCATGAAGAACCTCTTTCACTGCATGGTGTTGACAAGTTGATGAAATGGTCATTAAAATATATATAAAGTTGAGGGTAGTGGTGAAGGTACAGGACGATTTCTTATTCGATCGATTGCCTCGCTTATTGCAGCAACCTCGATTATTGCAGAACTCTCGGTCCTCATTTCCTGCAATTATCGAGGCTCTACACTTTGGTCGATCGACTGATTAGCGAAAGGGACGGAGTGACTTTCGTGCAACGAAACGAAAAGCGACTGAGTCTTGTCATTTGATCTCTTCGTCCTTGCTCGATAACCCGTGCCCTCGTGTAGAGCACGTAGAAGCATCACGGAGAACCGGTAATGACGTGAAAGTGCATCCAGGAGTGAAGGAGCGAGGTAGCGAGCAGGTCTCCCGTTCCCCTGCCAGTCTCGCACCGCACAGGACAATCTCTCGCCTCGAACTCCGCTCAGACTTTGCCAGAGAAATTCTTCTTCCACAGCCACGGCGATTAAACTCTGTTTATCTGGTCGAACGCCTCGCCCATTTCTGCCCCCTTCCTTCTTTTGCGCACCTGTCGCTCGCGAACTGTCAGGTCACTCGTAAATTGTATACAGTAGATTGTATACTTGCTATAAAATAGACAAGTGCCAGGCTCCGAATATTAAAACAATTAAAAATACTGCATTCATGCTATAAATGAAATCGTTTCATTTCTTTTTATTTTGGTATTAGAGTAACTGCCATTCTAATTGTCCATGAAATTAGAGAAATTGAAAGTTTCATGTATTAATAAAACATAGTAAGTTAAATGATGCATTAAGGTAGTTTTAACTGTTTATACGGTAAATCAACTGATTTTCTGTTTTATGGATATATAATTTACCAGAAAAATATTATCGATTAGGGTCCTGTTGGAAGGTGAACGAACAATATTTAAACATTAAAGAGGACCATCGATTTTAATAGTCGAAACGTCTCGCAATTGAAATGCTTGGAATGACATTATCCAGTACCTATTTACCAAGAAACCCTTGCAATTATCTTTCTCTTACTGTTTATACAACAACCACAACGATTTATACCCAATTCTGACTCGTGCAATTAAATAGATGAAATGTAGATAGAGACTAGCTAAGCGGAAGTACGGTATGAATATGAAACTATGCAGCGTTGGAAACTTACAAATATGCGAATATGCAATATCGAAACCATTTTACTTACAGGAAGAAAGCGCTGATTGTTTCTTTATTGTGCACAGGTGTCGCGACGCCAGGTTTGGGCTTGGAACGAGGCAGAAGTACATGGAACTAATCCCGTTGGACAAAGTTGTTTTTCTCTATCGAGACGAGGGAAATTATCAGAGATAACGGGTGCGTTTGTCGAAAGGAAGTTCAGGTAAGCGATGGTGTTCGTGCGCCTGCACGCGGCAAATCTACCCAAGGATCGTTGATGGAGCTGATAGAAAACGTTTCAACGGCTGAAAGATGACCGTCGCGATGGATCACAAACGGAAGAGCTCGTGGGACTCAAAGGTGAGTAGAATGTGGCGCACTTTCCCCTTGTATGCGCTTTCCTCGCTATCTTGCCGTTCGCGTGGTTAATTAACTAGTCGGTCTCCGTGTGAAATCAGACGCGATGGAAAACGTAAAATCGAAGGCAAATGATGTCTGTCGACAGACGTGCATTGTGTCTAACGAAAGTGTAACGTCAAAGGGGAGACGTTTCTTAGGCGATCCTTCAGTGCGATAAAAACTTTCTGAATTCCGTAGATCAAGGTTTCTCAGACTACAGTTTATGGGGATTGATTGGGGAGGAATTGATTGGACTGAAATAGGATAGTGTTATTAGTAGATTCTAACCCTTCCACCGATCTTAACTCTAAACGACTCCAGGTACTATATTCTAAAATAAAAAGGTATAGTATTATTAGTAGATTCTAACTCTTCCACCGACCTTAGTTCTTAGCGATTAGGTACTATATTCTACAACAAAAGGGAATAGTATTATTAGTAGATTCTAACTCTTCCACCAACCTTAGCTCTTAAGGAAGGACGTGGGAATTTAAAGATGAATGACAGCAACCAACTCCATCCAACACGAACCCTATCCATTTCGAGGACGTTTCGGTGATTCGAAATAATCCTACCGCGTCGTTTGCCCGGAGACGCGCTGACCTGGTTCTCCATTGACCCCGTATGGCACACGATGCCGAATACCTACGCACCTCGACGGAGAACTAGGTTGGCTGGAATAAAGAACGATGCGTTAGCTGGGTTGGGTTGGCCTGGGTTGGGCACGTCGTCATCTGCTCTCTTCTCGATACCGTTACCTCGGCAACTAGCGGCCAATCACGCGATTGGCATTCCGCTCAAATATCTGAATGACATTTATCACGTGCTTCTCGACCGTTCTTGTCGAAGTCGAAGCGAGCATGAACTCCGTGCTCGCCTTCTAACGCGAACTCGAGCCTGGCAACCGACTTTCCTGGCCATGTCGCGTGCAGACTTCGACGCCAGCCTGTAATTTCGCTGGGTTGAACAGTTTCCAGAGCTATACCGTTGCGAGATAAATGAGAGTGGACTGTGCAGCGCGGAGGGAATTTCTGTTAATCGGAGAAAACGATCATCGGGTTTAAGGATAAGCGCCGAGGCGATAACAGGCGGGCGTTAGACCCTCGTGCACGAGTATTAGGATATTTATCGGCCAAGCAAGATATCTAGAACGTTGAAAATTTTTTTTAAACACTCGAAGGTGCGTTCGTTTAACTTTATACGTTGTAGAGGGAAGGGCGGTGGATAGAACAACTCGAGGAATACGGTATTTTATTTTATTTTATTTTTCTTTGACCGTCGAGTAATGGATTCAAAGAAATGTTTATATTCGTTAAATCAATTTTTTTTTTTAAATATCAGCTTATGGGGAATGATGAGATGAAACTTTTTTATGTTTACAATTTATTCAATAGGTCGCTTAGTTTCGAAAATAAAAATTGAATTTCAGAAAAAAGGTCTTCTAAGTTTTCAATTTTTATCTCTGAAACTAAACGTCCTCTGAATAAATTGTAAATACAAAAAAGTTTCGTTTTGTCAGTCTCAATAAAGTGATATTTTTTCTAATGTAAATATCGCTCGCGGTGGTTCAGTGATATTCAAACGAGGTTGCTGGTCGAGGGAGATAATCTTGGTGCTCCTTGAACCAAGACTGAACTTTTCTACCCGTACGCACAGATATCAATTCTCAGGCATTGCGGTCGATGTATCGAAGTGGTATCGGAACTAGTTATTGATATCGGTAAGATGGACTCGATAGTTCTTGTGGCATTCGTACAATCCAAGCATCAACTATCATCGACATCGCAACAAGAAAATGGTGTCACTAACTCGGTGTCACAAAGTGGACGAATCAGGTCACTTGGTTAGAGCCTTGGTTTAGAAATGCCTCGAATTATCATCTTGGAAACTGGCATCAGCATTGAGGAACAATGTGTAAACCATAGTATTATATAAACCTGATTATTTAGAAAATCCAAGTATTCGTAGCTCCAAATAACGTAGCCAATAGGATACCTAGTAAAACAATGAAAATTTCACGTGTTTAAAACGTTCGATGTGGAAACTTCAATCTGAGTACAGATCTCTTGAAACTCAGTTTTTTCAGAAATAGACAGTGCCAGTCGTACATATTACCACTGACATATCGTAAACCTGACAAGTGGAAGACTCAATCTCCGAGGAACAAGATCAGGGACCTTAAGCAGTAGCCATAAATAGCACAGCCGAGCTAAGTGCAACCAGTACTCATTGGATAGGCACTTAGATCTAGACTTGTTAAATCCACCAATAAAACGAAAAGAACTTTTCGAGCGACCTGATCAGTAATCTGCGTCGAACGTCGCGTTTAGAATGTCCTAACAGTTACGGGCGGGTGTGTTACGGTTTGCCACTGTTCCTCATAGTTGGACGGCGCGGCACGCGCGCTCAGCGATAAACGATTGTATTTTAAAGCGGGCAGAACTCGTTCCTAGATGTCTGCTCTTTTGGAAAGGTGGTAGTCCAGTAGACGTTTGGAGTAACGGTAATAACGGTGAAGAAAGACACGAGGAACCGGGCGAGCCAATGGAACTGGGTAGATTCTTTACGCGGGTCGTTGACACCGTTTCTTATACCGATACGGACGTTCGACGTTCAATTCTTATCACGCGAATGGAAAAGTAATTCTTGGACGTCCACCGTTGCGATTAGACGGAGATGAAAGACTCCGATCCGTCCAAGAAGAAAGGAATCGTCGATGGAATGGATGGGTTTCACGGTCTATTCTCTTACGAATCGACGATTGCCGTTCGATTCCGTTCTACCGGAACCAGAATCATCGAACGGAACTCTCTCTATAACGAGGATCAGCAAGGAACTTTCACGAAAGCACCACCAATGGAAAGCACTTTTCTAGCGTGCCAAGTCTTGATTTTTCTCGGCCTTGAAGTCATTGACCGTGTCCATTAACGGAAGCGTTCTCTGGGCTACTACAACCAGCCCAACCGTGTTTTAATCACGCCGACCGATCTCGGCTAGTTTCGTCGTTTACTGACATTGAATTCTACTTTCCAACCCGATGCGTTCGGATTTAATGTGGCCTTTCTCGGCGCGTTGATGGTGGAAAAGGAGAGGAGGGTAGATTAACGATACTTGAATTAATTCGTTCCTAAGCAAATTTAAAGCGATTTGTCTTGGGCGCCAAGATTTAATACAGTCGTGTAATCTAGGTTATTATTTTCATAATAAAAAGTTTGTTAAATAAAATATTGAATTTGTGGTTTAAAAAAGAAAATTTACGGTCGTCTCTTTGCAATAATTCGTGACTCAAAAGGATATAAAGTTATCCATTGAATATACCAATAGAAGCTAAAAGTGAATCGAGATTTCGATGGAGCGTTACGTAACCGAGCGCGATCAAGACACCAGGGGTGTCTTTGGCGAACAATGGCGCTGGTATATTGCGAAAGCCGAATGAAAGTTTGAGCACGAAAGCCTTTGTGTTCTTCCAACCTAGTTCGATAATAGTCTCCGCCGCGAGTTTTCGTAGGAAATGCTTGTTTAATGAACCGTGGTTGCGCAATATATGCTCGGTACCTCTGTCGATCGAGCGCGATAAATCACGAGAGAGACAACACATGGCTGCGAAATTATACCGCTGGAACGAAAATCTTTCCACGGACGGTAAAAGTAAATCTTTCTTCGGCCGTGCAACGCGTCCAAAAGGTCAAGAGAGCTCCATCTTTCCTCGCAAATGGAACGGCAACCGACGCGACGAAAGACGACCGATGATCCGCGACGAGAGAATGGGAATCGGTGACACGTTGAGATCTACACGGTACTAGCGATCGTGCTCGACAATCCCGTCACTAGATCCCTCGAGACATCTCGAGAGATTCTCCTGATCTAAGAAATAATTTTTATCTGAAGCGTTTTAGAATTTTGTTTGCTAATAAAACATAAAGTGATCAGTTTTAGGGCAGCTCGGTACCTAAATTATTGATAATTTGTTGGATTTCGAGGAATTGCAAACTTGTAATTATTTGTCGACTATTTGATGGAAAAGTTATTTAAAAAAATCGACAAAGTGAATCTCGTATATGGCGAGAAATTGAGGATCGTAACTTCGATACAAATTGAACAAGACGATCACCAATTAATAACAAAATTTTATACGTACAAGCAAATGAACTTATTAAATTTCAAAAGTTTATGTAAAATATTTTAGCTGCAAAAAATATAACGAAATTTATCTCCAAAATCGGTCGAATAAAATAAGCTTCTTCCAAGCTCATTTGGAAAACTCTCTATACACATAAATAAACTTAAAGGTTGATAGGAAGCTTAACCGATCGGTAGAAGGTTGCCGATCCGCGGGTTCTCGTTTGGAGCGTGTGCCAAGCGTAACATTTGAACGAGGGCGTAGGCCTCTCAGTGCCGCATCGTGAATTCGCGCGAGTACACGCGAGTGCACGATAGTACACGCAAGAGGCGTGTCGGTGTTGGCGATTTACGTGCACTTGCATTTGTGGCGGGATGATTACACAGACGCTTGCGCATTCAAATGTTCGAGTGCATGCAACTGGCGTGTCGGTGTTTTAGTGACTGGCAGTGCACGTGCATCGGTGGCGGGACTATTACACGGACGCTTGCACACTCGGACGCTCATGTCACAAAAGATAAGCTCATTGTACCTGATGCTGAATGTGACTGCTCAACCCGCGTACTGTTCGGACTAACAGTGAGCGTACGGTACACGGTGTACCTGCCAACGGCACCATTTTTTGTGAGGAATGATACACAGTTTGAAGAAACTATATTTTTTCTTTAATTTATAAGGTTGCATCTATCTGCTTGGATCGTAAGCAACCATGTTAACCCTCTGCGGGTTGAATTTTTGTATTCTGCAAACAACTTGCAAGTTGCATTTATTTTAATATTTTAAATCGACGATGCTGTTAATTTTCATTAATATCGTTACTGATTATTAGTCATTTTGTGAAATGACTAAAATTATTTGGCAAAAAGTAGATATACAGTCGAATAGGTTTCACGTGTATCGCACGGTCCGAGATGAATGCACGTTCGAAATCGCACGCAACTCGATCAGGCCTGATCGACCGCAGGGAACTCCAGGTTACGTAACGCATTATTTCGCGCGTTGCACCGATTACTATGCAATTCCAATCGTGAAACGGTTACCACGTAATTTTCAGATCCCCGTGATTCGTTTTTTAACCGCCCTCGAAACGTGTTTCGTTACGGTGTACAAACTGGGATAAACGTCCCAATTGTCGACACACTCTTAGGCAATCAACACGCCATAAATAATATTCGAAAATTACGGATATTACGTTTATTTATGTTGCGTGATAAAAATTACGTACATACTCCTTAAATTTAAACGGCTGGCATACATAGATCAAGCGAAAATGTATCTTCTTACGTTTGTAATTGAATAAACGACAGAGCTGATGCCTGTGCGCGGCGAAACTAATTTTCAAAGGCGATATCAAGCGGTGATTGATGCTTGTAATTAACGGGCAGATGCAATTATTTGTCTGGAATTTCCGTGACGAAGTGATCATCGCGACAGCATGGATCGCTTTGATGGTATAATCTTCGTCGTTTCGTTTGGTCGGTAAGACGGAAATGCGGTGATTGTTAATACAAGTCGTGCCTCGCTGAGAAATCTCGGTAATGTCGACTCTTTCGTGGCTGGGCGAATCTGGCATGGAAAGGGGAAGAACACGGAGTTCCCAACGTTGGTTGGAGAAACAGAGGAGGCATTTAGAAATATATCGTATACTTTGATCGATGCTTCTTTCGTAATGCTGAACTTGCATTTAGAGGCCTTTTCAAGTTGGCTGGCTGAATTACCCGACTATTGTACAAGATGGGTGATATCGTTTAATTGCACAACTTACGTTAGTATTTCTTCTTCTTCAATAATTGATCAGGACTTGAGCAAAAATTGCGAGAACCTAAATTTAATGTCTCTTGATGTACATTTTTATTAACCCTTTCACTGCGGGACGATTCTTGCTGGAAATTCTGAGAGGCGTAGAGGTGTGAATTTTTAAAAAATATCAATATATAGGGAATGATAAGATGGAACTTTTCTATATTTACAGTTTATTCGTGGGATGTTTGGTTTCAAAAAAATAAAAATTAAAAACTTGAAAGACCTTTTTCCTGAAATCTCGTAGTGGACCGATCCTGTCGCTGTTGCCTTACAGAACAAAAAAAAACAAGAGATCGAATTTTTAAAAAATATCACCTTATAGAGAATGACAAAAGAAGCTTTTTTAAATTCGGATTTACCATGAGCCGGTTTCCAATACTTAAATTTTCTCCTTAACATCTTCTTAGCTGAAATGTCGCGTGTATATTTTTATACTTGCCAGTCATCGCAAATTTCTCTCCCAGAAATAATTGCGCGATGTCATCTAACTAATGTTTCAAATTACTCTAATCTATACACTTCAAGCTTCGTTACATTTCCTCGAGCCACTTTCTCGCGACGCAGTAATAAATGAACACAAATTACCATTTCGTTTAGATGAATAACCGTTGGTTCTGTCGAAACTTTCCTTTTATAATTGAACCTAATAAAAAAAGTAACAAAAATATAATTTCCATCGAGAGAACTTGCGCATTATTTAGATATTTCTTTGTAGATCTCGGTGAGCACAGTGAGTACCAGAAGATTTAGCCGTGCAGGGACACCGAGCTCGATTCTATCGTCGGACAGCGACATTCGCTTCACGAGGAAACTTGGCGGACAATATCGTTGCGGGTGTTGCGTCCTAGCTGCGTTTCTGCTCTTCCTTCTCTTCTCAGGGGTCTCCATATACCTCGGCTGTAAGTATCAGCACCTTTACATATTAGCTTTCAACGCGAAATGGAACGTTTCAGAATTTATGATTATTACACAATTAACAGGCTGTGGATTTAACGGCATATGCTGATATAGGAATCATATGCTAAATATATGAGGAATACATTCAATAATTCAAATAAAGAATTCTACGTTTATCAGTATTTTTAAATAAAATATTATGAAAATAATAGAATTCCGAAGCCGGACATCGAAAATTTGTAAATGTCGTAAATATGTAGTGTATAAAATAAAATAATTTTCATAATTTGTTCATAACCAGGAATAGAATTTAAAGGTATTACGATTAAGAATAATTTTGAATATTTATCGTTTTAACAATTCGAATTATCGAGCTTCGTTTGGAAAACCTCTACATTGTTCCCGCCACTGTGTTCTTATGTAAGAACACGTATATATATATTCTTATTATATTTATGTTCCTATGAAGGCCTCTCGAAAACGTTTAACTTTAATGCTTCGAGGCTGTTCAACGCGCACGATCTTTAATTGCATTTCGTTCCTGGCGCTTTCTCCGCGAAACTTACGCGCCAGGCGTGCCGTAAATGAAATTACGCCACGGTTAACCGACAATCGACGGCCCCGGTCTGGCAGGCATGAAATTATACACGAAATGCACCGCGATCGTTTCCCGAGACGAACGAGTTCACGGTGCCCGAATGTTTCATGAAGTGTGAAGTGCGATCGACGTCTTCCTTTGTTTCTGCGAGCGTGGTTTTCCACCGTGAACGCGTGCACTTCACCTTGAGATTGAAGAAAAAGTGCATCGCAAGAGCGCAGACTTGCTCTAACTTTTATTAAAACAACCTACAAAATGGACCAAGCTATCGACGAGTTGACAAATGTTCTCGAGGACGTATACTAAACGTTTTGCACTCGGATGCCCATTCTTGGAGGACATCGCCAGGCTAGCATCGCGAGATAAACTTACGGCGGTGCAACTTTTGGAAAAATTCTTATTTCTTTGAAGTTTTTTTCACGGAGCTGGCATGAAAAATCAAACCAAAACATGATTGCCCCATTCCGCGATTTCACCCGCGTGGAATGCTATTATTGTTCGCGACTTGATTTACAAATTTTTAGATTTCAAATCGAAAGCGTATTTTTATCAAAATAAAGCGTAGCCTGTGTTACCCAGGGATAGTGAGCTTTCTGAACATTTTTTTAAAAATCGGTTCGGTAGCTCCGGAGATTATTATTACGAATATCGGTACAGTGTATCGAGTTACGTAAAAAAATCCAGTATTAAGTCAGAAGAGAAGCAACAGCGAAGCCCTTTTTTAGAAAATCATTTACATTCACTCCTAAAGATTGTATTTTTAAATTACATTCCACGTACAAAATTATTCGTGAAAATTGCTCGCGCAGTCTCGATATCTCCACTCTTTCGTACACGTAGAACGGCGAGGATGATGACGCGGGCCCATTGAGGTCTCACAGCTCGCAAACATAACGGTTTGACCGAGTTACCGACTCTTGGAAGGAAACACGCTCTCGTATTGGTTTTAAGCATCATGCTCGCGTATGATCCAAACGCGTGTCGATTCAAGTATAGCGACGCGAGGATCGGTTCGTGATAAATACCAACGGAATTGGTTGGCTCTGGGAATTTTATAATTCGTGGTTTGCGAACAAAGAGAAGCAAAGGTCGAAGATGGTGCACGGTCGCGTTGGTCCAGCGAAGAGAGGCCTTGAAAGTAGCAGAGGTAACGGTCTGACCGAGTTGTCGAGCTATCGTGCCTGTGACCCCTCCAACGTGCGACCTTAAAGAGGGGATCCGTGTCCTTGGATCATTTCGATTCGTCATCATACTAACCGAATTCTCTGTTGGAAAGTATTCTACGCTCGTAGAAATTCCAAATAGCTTATGCGAAGTTCCCGATACCATTGAGAATACAATTTATTATTACTGCCGTTTGTAATCATTACACCGTGGATCTTTATGCATTAAGATATTTAAAAATTAATACTCGAAAATGGCAGGAAAAAGATACCACATGTTGGAGAATTATAAAATATAATTTTCACATAAATACATAACATTAAAACGCATCATTGTTTAAATAGGGTTAAAATATGAATTTGCATACTTGCGCAGTCCGATCGTAACGCGAATAAAATATCGTGCACCATTTCTATGCAATACGAATTTGAATTTAACTCGAATAAAAATTTTCGGATAACCTCTCGTTCGTTTCGTCAAATAATTCACGTTGCGAAAGGGCAAACTAATGGTCCACTCGAAAACTACTTTCATGTAGAAACGGTCCGTCGCGACGGTCTCTCGCGCGGTTAATCCGCAAGCCGCAAAAGATCGCTCGACCGTCCACAAGAAGTTGTATCGCGGATCGAAAAAGTACGATCTCTGCTGTGTAAAAATGATTGACCAATGGCATGGAGAAAGGTGAGCAGCGACTGACTAGTTCTAGGAGCTCGAGTGCTCCGGATTTTCTCCTCGCTGTATACGTTTATTGGCCCATCGAGTGCAGACAGTGTCGCGAAAGCAATTACACGAATGTCTGGCGACCAATCGTTCTTTTTAGTATCGTAATTATTATGTACACACACAAAAAAAAAACAGTCTTTAGCATTCATTAACATTTAGAACGTTATCTTATCCCATGAGTGCATACAATTTGCATTCTAATAATAAAAGTTTAGTATGGATACTCAAATAAAATTGAAAGCTTATTACATAGAAATATTCTAGAATTGAAATACTAATATTTCTCTTTCAATAAAAATTACTAAATGTACTTTAAAATATATCTTATATACTCTCGAAGTTAAGAAAATTTTACGTAAATTCTTCTCTGTAAAAAAAAAAAGTATCTCCATAAACATTTAATACTTGGCCTCTCGATGTGGTCTCCCCCCTTCAAGAATGAAGTCGAAGAAATTAATAGAGAACTTTGCGTCTCCATCTTGGCTTCTTACATTTTTCTAACGTTTTCCGCGTTAATAACAAATGTTACTTATCTCGTCCTCCGATAACCAGAATTTATTATGCTTTCAGACACGTTCCTTACTTCGGACCCCCCAGGCGATCAGATCTTCTTGGCGACTTTCCGCGTTACCGAAGGAGACTCGTTCGCCACGGAGCTGGCAGATCCCTCTACCGAAGCCTTTCGAATACGATCTCGGGAGTATCGCGATCGGTTGAATCTTATCTTTCGTCGCAGCTGGCTGAAGATCTCCTTCATTGCCGCGGAAGTTTTAGCACTCGATGGGTAAGTGCTCGGAAAATTAACGGCGACAGGATAAGAACGGTGGAATCACTCGCAGGAGATATACCGTTGAAAGTTGAGCTATCTCTTCTTCAAACGAATCGCGAGAGAAATCCCTTCGAGTCCACCGTCGACATTGAAACTGCTTTCTCGCGATTTCACGATACGTGTCCTTTTAACCGTGACACGGTCATTTGATTCGCTGTGGTTACTCGCGGGGAACATCTTCCAAGTGTCTCACGATTCCGATCGAACTTGGCGGGTTTCTAAAGCGGCCAAAAAATGAAAATGAGTTCTTAACTTGGGAAATTAAATTTCTTGGAATATTAAATCTTGATCTTTCTTTATTTTTTTTTTTTTTTTTTTTTTTTTTTATGGGTACTACCTCGCGCGTACTTGCACATCCAGGAATTTTAGAGATAACATTGAAACACTAAAACCTTGAAAAATAATTTTACCCCTGAATCTTGCAAATCTGCAAAATTTCATAAAAATTGGAACCATTCTTTGATTGTTGCTTGTCCTAAATCATCTATTTTCTCCGCTCTCATAAAACAGAAGCAACTTATTGATCGTTGCCTGTGCAGATTGGAGGCTGGAGACTTGGTCGTGCACTTCGACATACGTTTCGATCCACGGTTCCAAACCATCACGACCGCCGACGTAGTCGACATTCTCTCGCGGGAAATAAATCCCGAAACCTCTAAATACTTGACGAATCTGACGATAGACTCCGCGAGTCTGGAGGTTCAAGAGAGCATAAAAGCACTGAACGCTCAGGTCAGCTTGCAAACCACCGTTTCGACGCCACCGCCGACAACGGCTGCACCGCCTCCTAGAAGATGCAGCAACGTGGATCTCTCCTACTGCAAACACCTGCCTTACAACGTCACGTCTTATCCAAATATTCTCGGACACCGTTCCTTGGTCGACGTGGAAGAGGACGTCATCGCATTCAGGTTCGTGCTGGAATTTCTTGAACCTGACTTTTGAGTAAACAAAATTCAATGCAATTCTCTCCGATAAGCATTCTGTCAACGTTTTCAGCCAGACGATGCGTGCTTTACTTGGAACCAGATAAGTTTAGACAGATGCGAATGTTTACGTAGAATTATATTTTCACAGATACAGAAAAAGAAGTGTGCCTTATTTTCTAAACGGTGTAACGTGTATATTCATGTTTTATATATTTCTCCATTTTTGTACATTTTATTGAATCGATTCATATTTTCATTTGAAATACACGCTTGAACATCCGCAGGCTAGTAATCAGATACCGTTAACCAAAAATGAGTCCTGGATGAGGAATGTTCCAGATTAAAATTCCTTTATTAACAATTATTATTCATTTACTACTCGTTCATTACTTTACGCACAAAAATACGTGTCTAATATTTTTCAATACCTAAGAAATCAATTCTTATTGGACAATTTTGTCATTGAACGGAATGTAACAGGACTCGGTCCCGCAACCGACCACTCACGTTTACTCTTCTACAGAAAACTGATTACACATATGTATATGCGTTATAACATTGAAACGAATTCATTAAGAAATTCAACCCGGATGAGAACTTGTTTGACCAGGTTTACATTTCACGTACCTATGTTATTCGACAGGGAACTAGTGGACGCGGAATGTTACCGATTGGCCTACGATTTTGTGTGCCAAGTTCTGCAGCCGGCGTGCGCGCCAAGTCAACCGGAAGACCTGCTGCAGTTACCGTGCCGAAGCTTCTGTCGAGAATTCTGGAACGGATGCGGCAGCCGACTTCCGGATAGAATCAAGAGGTTGTTGGACTGCTCTCATTTCCCTGAGTACGCGGACCAAGGTGGCTGCAGAGCGAAACCAGGTGAACAATCATTACTTTCCGCTAGAGATGGGCAAAGTATTTTTTGTCTACTCGAAAGAATATTTGATCAACGATCGGAAAATAATATCATTTAATGGATTCTTCTATTCTTCGATCAGATGTAAAGTCAACGCTTTCTAAAATCGTTAAAAATCCTTCGAGAAGGATTCTGATCATTCCATTCAAATTACTACTCCAAATACGGACCGATTTCGCGTGGAATGCTCCCATGACGAGCTATGCGGAAACGATAAATACTATTTGTATCCAGTCGTGGATGGTTCTGAGTTGTAATTAACGAGCAAACTTTGTCGTAGGATGCGTGCAGGCGCTTCAAGCGAATGCATTGTCGCCGAGGATTTGCGACGGCGTGATCGACTGCCCTGACCTTTCCGACGAGAAAAATTGCGCTTATTGTCGCGACGGTTATATGCACTGCGGCGTAGGCAGAACGTGCATTCCTCGAAGCAAGAGATGCGATGGAAAAATGGACTGTACGAACGGCAGCGACGAAAAGGATTGCCGTAAGTATGCCCGAGGGCTGGTTAAACTTGATTTTTTGCATAGCTGTCCCACACAATGATGAATGTAACCGCACTTATTGGCGATTTATTTGATATTTCTGTCAGGATTTAAAAAAATTCACACATTATAAAAAATGCACGAATAATGTGAACTATTTAAAAAAATAAATGTCATATAAGAGAAGCTTCCGAACCTGAAAATTCTGATTTAAATAAAACTTTGTGCGAATGTAATATTTTGAAAAATGTTATCACATTTTCACTGTACATCAACTTTGAAAGTGTTTATCGTATTTTTTTGAAATAATTCAGACTTAGCAATCAGGATTTTTAAAAACTCTCTGTTCTCACCTTTTACATTGTTCAGTGTCCTTGGCTCCAAGCCTTCGGTCCATGAAATCTCAACCATCGGACACTCCACACGCTGTGAAGTACAATAGCGAAGGTTTCGTGGTGTTCAATGAGAAAGGTACCGTTGGAAAGCTTTGCACCGCGAACTTAAACGCGACGCTGCCAGGAACTGAAATGGAAACCGTTCTTCAGACTGCTGCCAGCTCTTTGTGCAACTTATTGACGTACACGTGAGTATCGACTTTCCAGAGCAAACCAAAGCACGCAAATTACGTTATTTTAACATTACCTGCACAGAGGGGTTAAGTCCGTGGAAATAAGGATCGACGACGAGGAGGACGTGCAATATGTACACATGGAGGATCCGTCTGCCACGGAAATCACATTCGTCAGGGCACCCTGTCCTAGCAAAGAAGTTATGTACGTCCGTTGCTCCGAACTCGGTATGAGAAAACCTTGTGAGACTAAAATTTCCAATGTTTGCAATCTTTTAATTCGTTAATTACGATTTATGTTTAGAATGTGGCGTGCAATCTCTGCGCACGAAGGGCGGCACGCGGGGCCTCAGCAAGATGGCGGAGCCCGGCGACTGGCCCTGGCACGTGGCTCTGTTCAAAGAAGAGGTGCACGTATGCGATGCTACTTTAATCGCTGAAAATTGGTTGATCACCACAGCGTCCTGCTTTCAAGGGTGAGTTTCTGTATTTTCTGCATGTTAACTTAGTACTTAAACTTAGTTACTCCTGTTAATGAAATAAATCAAAAGTAAAGGAGTAAAGGAATAAAGAATTCTCTAACATTTGTACAGTGTGTGTATTATGAATATATGTATTTATTCCTCGTGATTTTAGTCAGTCCAAAGCAGAATGGTCCGCCAGAATGGGCACCGTTCGACTCTCGAGCACGTCGCCGTGGCAACAAGAACGCAGAATAGTTGGAATGACCAAATCACCCGTAGAAGGGAGCACTACCGTTTTATTGAAGTTGGATCGACCTTTGACCACGTTTTCCGATTTCGTCAGGCCAGTCTGCCTACCCTCGAGCGATGATCCACCCGCAAACGCGTCTCACTGCAACACTTTGGGATGGGCAAGAAATCGTAAGGGTTAATCGCTGAATTTCAAATTAATTCAACTATTAAAGTCGACTTCCGGCTTGCTAAATAGCGAACCGAGTCATTTTTAGGAACATTTCTTTTTCAGTTTCTTTCATATTTAGCCCACGTGAAAATGAACGACGAACTCATGGAGTTATTAATATTTATTATTGGGTTACTATTTTATTAATAGTAAAGAATGCAGTAACTACCAAAAAATATATAAAAGATTAAAATGTAAATGCGTATAATAATGTAGAATTGAAGTAAAAGCTTTATTACTTTATACATGCATAGAAAACACTAGCAAACAGATTTTTAATTAGGTCATTTGTTTTCGACAAAAAGTTGTTGAACATATAGATTTTTACGCGTCTCGGGTCACCAAGGCTTTGTTATATAAGAACATAATTATACATGTCGCTTCCGCGCGTGCAACATGCTGAATCGACCTTAAAGGGATCCTAGGTCGTAACAGCTTGCACAATCTCAACGGCGACGGCGACTTTCTCAAATCGAGACAAATATCCTTGTAGCTGGTATAAATAGCTACTAAGCGCGGAGATTAATGGAAAATACAATTTCTCGATGCAACTTTGTACATTATTTACAGAATCGCTCGGAAATCGAGAAAGACTGGGATTATTAACCCTTAAGACACCCCTGGTAAATAATAAACAGATGTTTCTTGTGCATTACGCAATATTTTTGGGACAAACAGCAATATTACAGTGTTTTGTTCTCAATCTGTTAGTAAACTCATTGATAAGGTTTATTTAGCATACTGTAAACCAGTACTTATTAGTCTAAAATTAGTTTTCCTTAACCCTAACTCTGGATATCTAAATCTGGTTTTATCTAAAGTTTCAAGTTGACTAACGATATTACAACTGTTATCTAATAATCGAGTTTGACGAGTGTCTTAACGAAACGATCACAGTTTTTACAAGAAATACGTAACTCGAATGAAACCTCTTACGAAGCAATTTTGTTTCATCAGGCGATCTGCTGCAGAGGGTACAGCTGAGGCGCAGCGCGATGGAGAAATGCGAAAATATTAGTATAGCGTCTGTGAATAGTATCTGCACGGAACCTGCCTATTCAACCGACGATTGCAACGTAAGTAGACTCTGAAAGACGTGCTCGGAATGTTTTAACACTTCCTTTAATGTTTAATAATATTTTCATAGAATTCTTAATACTACTTACATTGTATTTAAAATAGCACTATTCGGTACTTTAAAAAGTACTTTTTACTTTTTTATTTTTTAGAGACCAAAAATGTAACACATAAATTTTTCATTCTTACATGTTTCTATCCTTAAATTTGAGACTAAAATATTATTGTTCTCATTTTTTTTTATACATATATTAAATTTTCTACAGTATAGCTTTAAAGTGATCAAGTGGTAGCAGCACACAAGTAACATCATCTGATAGTATTTATTACCTTTCTCAGTAAGTGCGCGCGCCGGAAATGTGTAATTATTGTTTACTGTCTCCAGGAGGAAGAGGTTGCGGGAAGTCCTATGTTGTGTCTTCAGTCAGACGGTCGCAGATGGGCTCTGACTGGCGTTGGTAGCTGGCGAATAGCTTGCTCGAAAGTCGGCGTCGAGAGGCCACGACTTTACGATAAAGTTTCGTCGAATATCGATTGGATAAAGTCGACCATCGTGTGATTATTTTAGGCGAAACACTGTTTCGCGAATCTACTAAATCCACGACGATAAGTCGTCGGGCCGATCAGAACTGAGATCAAGATTGTGACACGGGCAATAGGATTTGCAATGTGTACGGTAGTGCCTCGCTTGGAGACGAAAAGTCGTGTCCACTGTTCGCCTTGAATCGAGGGTCGGTAAGGAATTTTATTTTGAGCCAAACACGCGTGAACTTTAAAGCAATGGACGTCATGTGCGTCATGCGTACGTTACATTAACGCTAATGTAACATAAATTTTTGTCGTCTTTTTCAATGTTGATGATAGTATCGTTAATGGGTAGACGTGTTCTCTTGCTGAGAAGGACTCTAAACACGACCTTATTCGAAGACATTTATACATATTTGAAACATATTCACATACATATTCAGAGACGTGTTACTGTATACTACAGAATAATTCGAATTAACTTAATTTTATGTTCATTCTCAGAGATGAAACGAAACAAAATACAAAGATTTTTCATTATTTCTTCACGAATTCCTCATGTATAAAAAACTTTTTGGCGATGTTGAGTCCAAACGCGATTTTATTCTGGAGTTTGTAGCGATTTTATTCGGGACTTTTATAAAATTATAACAGAAAAAGATCGTCATAATTTAAGTTCCATTAGAAGATGAAATTCAGCTAACATTAGTCGAAGAAAAGAAGAATAGTGGTGGAGATGACCTCGCGCCTCGTCGACGGGGAAGACGTTCAGTTCTTGAAGCGAGAGGACTACTGTATCATACTGTACTGTACCATGATCGTTTTTTATGCAATTGTGAATCATCGTACGGTTTCTCTGTTGATATTTTTCGGCGTAGAATACTCGCTCACGTGATCGTGAAGTATGCTAAACATTGTAAATTAGCGCCTCGAGCGCGTCTCGTTACCGTGGCATATAGCGTTTATTTTGATTCGCGCGAATCGAACGTAATGTAAAGTTTGCCGGACACTCATTGTTGTATCATTATTCGTATAATATATACATATATACATACGTTAGAGCGTTGTACAGAGAAGTGATTCATTAAAGCCTGAGCGACTGAGCATTGTAGTGATTTATTTCCGTGCGTTGCGGGGATGTCGATAAGCTATCGAGTTTACATGGTAATAAAATTAAGATACAAGGAACGAACTTTTTCTAGATCGATGCATTATTCTTCTTACAATGGGACCTCGATTGTCTTAAGGTATACAACTATGCTATTACAATTAACAGTACTCCGGTAAAATTTTCAATGTATTTTATTTTCAAGAAATCTACCAAAGGTGAAAATGACAAGTAGTCGATACATCGAGGACAACGATTTTATTCAAACGTAATCAAGCATTACGAAGAATAACATACATAAATAAATGTTTATTTAGGCTACGATATGGAATTTGATAAATGAATAATGGTGTTACTTTGCATAGATAACAAATTACTGAAATACAAATGGATAGATAATTGTGTTACATGGATGAATTATGATTCTACGCGACAACACTATTTTTGTATTCGATCATGTTCGCATTCACCATTATATAAGTAAAGATTAATTGCAAGTTCAGATTCACTCTACCACAGCGAACGTACATGATGGTGGCACATTGCGAATACTTACCTTCGGTGGTGTTGCGAAGGACGTACTGCGCAGAGTCCGGTAGGGATGGTGGGAGGTTTCGAGCAGGGTTACTTAATAAATGCTCAACACTTGGGTACAATTGCGTGCCAGCCGTTGGTTCGGCAAAATCTCTGGCACAACGTTCGATCAAGTGTAAACATCGCTGTGAATACGGAGCCGGCTCGTTGGAATCAAAGACATGGTAAGAATATTTTATACAAACTTCCACGGTCCGTTCATTTCGACCAACTCGCGCGCCTAACGTTACGTAATCGCGTGGCAGCATTCTTTCGCCGAGATCTCGAAGGGTGTTGTGTGTCAGGTTAACAGAAACCGTAACTCGACACTTTCATCTTCGTCGCGAGCACACTTTGAAACGATGTCTCTATTATTATTACCTCGACAACACGCGAGCAATCGGGCCACGGTAACCGCCCCTCTTACCGGGAAACCGCAGAATCCTAATACGTCATCCTTGATAGACACCGGTGACATTGTCACAGAGATGGGTAGAATTTTATTCGAA
Source organism: Hylaeus anthracinus (assembly GCF_026225885.1). NCBI lineage: Eukaryota > Metazoa > Arthropoda > Insecta > Hymenoptera > Colletidae > Hylaeus > Hylaeus anthracinus. The sequence continues at coordinate 14,299,095 of NW_026533254.1, forward strand.
CAGTAGACCACGAGCGGAAACTTTGCATGCGCGAAGAAACTCCGAGTAACTGTTACTCGGTTAATGTGAAACTTATCTCCATTATGTAATTGCGTTTGTAATTTTCTCGTATCTATTTATGCGTCCGACGAAACGTACACTCTAATCCGAGGAGGGGAGATGTTAGCAAACGAGCAAGAAAAAAAAAGGGAAAAAGGAATGTGCACGTGGTGGGCCAAATAAGCGTGAGAAGCCATAAATTCGTTACCGGTGCATTTAGAAAAAATGTCGAATGGAGAAGACTAATGGTTTGAAGAATACTATACCTGTAGGATCGTATTTTTTTCTTTAATGGAAATGCATATTTCGTTGGCATAGATTGAATCCTGTCGTTATTTTACATTAAAAAAGTATCAAAGTGGTAAAGAAATGATTAGTTCGCGAGATAGTTTAAATAATTTTCTGTAACGAAGAAGATGCTAAAAAATATTGACAATCCGCAATTACATGTAAAATAAAAACTCTTTTCACCGTTCTAACTCCAACCTTTTGTTAATTATTCGTTAGCAAAATGAACATTCTACCCATCTCTGTCTCGTAGACGGACAAGTCCCCCGTTTCTTTTCAATTATACAACGATCATGAACATTCGATCAGTCGCTGCTCCGATTGATTCGTTCTCCTCCATGCGTTACTAAACCGGTTCCCGTACGGGAATCGTCTGCGAAGGGATCGAAAGGAACGGATCTCTCGGACGTGGCGCGAATCGAGAACGTCCAGGATCATCCGATCGACCTGTTCAGGATATGGCACGACGAGGTACGAAGATACAAACCGAGGGAACCGGATGTCTGTTGCTTGGCGACTGTTTCAAAGTCGGTGCACGATCGATCGTTACTTTGAATGCACGGGCTGCTGGGACTCTAACGAAAGGACCTTTCTTTCAGAGACTGCGAGGTGTCCGCGAGGAACGTCGTTCTTCGAGAGTTCGATAACGACGGCTTTGTCATCGTGACGGACAGCCGTAGCAAGAAATCCGATAATATAGTAAGATAACAATGAAGACCTCTGTTTGTCGATCTTAACACAGGCGTCGTTTAGTGTAAAACGTACACGTTTCCTGGTTTTGAGTCATCTTCACGTTTACGATTATTAAAATAACGATCTGTTATTTACACGCTTCGGTGTATATAGCGTATGGTGAGCAGTTTTTCCAAGTAAAGACCACGTCAGTGTAAAACTTTTTTTTAGATGAATATATTTCAAGCATTTTTTTTTTAACTGTACATGCAACGAAATAGATCACCATTATCAATATTATAAAATAAACAGAAAGACTTTGCATTTCAAAAGACTCTTTCACTGTCAGCTTCCACTGTTTCAGGAAAACGTCCCTCAGGTGGCCATGTGTTACCTGTGGTGTCACGTGAACGACAAGGAGCAGAATATCGCCAGACAGGTGAGTTATAAACTCGAATGTCTATCGATCGTTCGTAACGCTCTGCAACTGGTGCCGTAGGTCAGGGTGGAAGGGACCATGAAGAGGTTGGAGCAGGGAGATTTCCAGCATTTGTACAACAGGGAGCCGTTGTTCTGTAAAATTCGTTCACACTTGTGCCATCAAGGACGAGAAGTGAATTGGGAGGAGCACAAGCAACGACACGACGAGATATTGGATTCAGTTCGAAGAAACGAAACCACTTTACCGATGCCGGATCATTTGTACGTGAATTTCAATTGCAACGACGACGAAATGAATTCGAATTGACCGGATTTAAATAATATTTCAGCGTTGGCTACAAGTTATACCCGACGATGATGGAATTTTATTATGCGAGGGATCACCTTATAGGCGATCGAATAATGTACCGGAAGGATGAGTCGAATGGTTCGTGGGAACATCATCGCATAGCTGCATAGGGTACACTGTACACGTACACGATCAATAATAAAGGTCTTCCAAAAATTTTATTCGTTCCTTAAGGGGGGTTTCTGCTTTGTTTGGTCAGAAAACAAGTAATATTCTTTACGGGCATGTGAAACAAAAATGACGGCGAGGATCGTCTGAAACACAACATTCTAAAAGATTCATAATCTACATGACTGTGTTTATTTTTAAAAATATGTGAAAGTAGAAACGTGAAAGTAGCTTTTAGTGTGGTCGAACACTCATTGTTTTCTGATCAGATATAGACAGAATTTTATTCGAATACCAGAAAGCGTATGAACACTGTGTATACTGCCTTATTCGTTAAGTTTATTCGAATGAATTGTTAGTGGCCTAACGTCGAACGAAAGTTGATTGTACATATAATTCAAGTTGTAATTTTGTATCGAAGAAGAAAACACATTACAAGTTTATATTTTATCCGTTATTCGCTACTTTGGTGTAGATGGGCATTTTGCCATCCGAGCCATATACAAATAAAAGCAGTTTCAACTGTTTCTTTATTTTATTAATACAACATCAAAGTCAAGTTTTCTATAATAATCAAAGTCACCGATTCAATGAACAGTAACCCTGCACAGCACCTCCCCACTGGCAGCTCCAATTTTGGGTATATCTTAGGGACTATCCCCTCCATTTGTTCGGACCATGTGTAAAAGGAGATTCTCATGTAGCAATCGAGGTTCCACCGTTCTCTAATGTTTTACATTTCCGTTCGACTGTATAATAAATTGTATTAGGTTGTCCAGAAAGTTCGTGGCAATTTTTAAGAAAACTTCAAAGGCACATTTGAATTGTAACGTATATTTATTGAATTACATAGGTACCATTTCGTTCCACAAACTTTCCACCTTTTAAGGGATGTACATATACATACATATGTATATGTTATTTGTTTTCAGTCATTTCGATATATTCAGACCTGCACTACCTATCAAAAATCAGCATGGACTTTCCAGACAACCCAATAAAAGAAAGGTTAGTCACAACAAGACCCCGATAGAATAAACAAAAATTAGTACTTAGGTGCGATACTTCCTCGATTGTCAACGTACCACACTGTGCGAGTAGAGCGGAATTCAAACTCGACGAGTAACGTGAAATGGCGCGCATTCGACCAATGATATTCAATCCATGGAGCCACTGTGAGCCACGGGATCTGCGCAAAACTCTTCCGCGCACAGAGGCCTAACCATTGGCTCTAACTATCCGTATCCGTGACGTAGTGCGCAGGGCATCACGCGCAGCCTCGTGGGAGCCTCAGGGAACCGAATGTCGATGCATAAAGCGTGTTCTCGACCACGGTGTTAGCAGTGTCTGCCGGGTCGAGAGTGCGATCGAATCGTGGACCACCGTAAATCATTGAGAAAATGAACGACCACGCGACCGTGGTTCGTGGTTCCGCGAAAATCGCCTACCTCGTGCTCGAGGATGGCTCGGTTTTCCCGGGAAAATACTTTGGCGCGGAAAAACCGGTTGACGGTGAAGTCGGTAAGTGTTGGAAAACACGTGGTCGTCATTTTGGAGCGGACATACGCGGCCGTGCACGGCTCTCTTTAATAACAGAGCCGATAGTCGCGTTCCTCCAAACTTCGACGTTACGATTCTCGGCATCCGGTTCGATGAACCGAGACACACCGTGCGCCGAGACGCTGATCGAGTCCCACGCGATTATAACGATTCGTGACTTCCATGTACCTACATACCTCGCATGCGTACCCACAGTGCGAAAAGCACGAAAGCGAAAGTGGTGACGATTCTGTCCGATTAGTATATAACAAAATAAACCGCATATACAGCAATTGTAATACTGCACGGTACTTAGAATTGGCTTGTACAGCAATTTATTCGGAGCATTCACTCGATCGGACAGCTCCGTTTTTAGTTTCTTGTTTTTTTTTTTTTTTTTTTTTTTAATAATTAATTCCATTATACGAATTCTAATTTTTATTTAACGGAGTAACTGAACTTACTCATTTTTCTTACCTTTCTACCGTCTGACATTTAGATCTATACAACGCAGGAATTTCACCTATGTCGGGATGGAAGTGTGTGCCGCTGGCAGGCCATCAACCGGCCACGTGGGTTTGATGTACGCTTATTTGCCGATTAGCGACTATTACGAGAGGCTCGTTTGATGCGTCTGCCAACGGTTCAGCAAGTCGATCTTGATATGATGTTGCACTTGTTAGCGATAAAGAACAATTTATTTAGAAATAATTAATTGCGATGAACGAATAAATGATAAGCTGTTTGTCACTCGTTGATCGTGGAATGAAAAATTGGAGTTTGATTTACAGGATGAAATTTTTCTCGACGAGAAAGTACTAGAAAATTTAAGAGATTCGTTTGATATATTTTGGAAATAATTGCGAAGTAAATGATACTTTTCCGGCCTTGGAGCGAAAAACCGGGTTACATGACAGTCGAATAATTAGGATGATAAGAGTAGAGTAATGCAATTTTACAATTCAGATTGATAGCTTTCATTGAACGAACGACGACCAGAGGTAGTTTACCTCTTTTATTATTACTGAAAATTTTTATCTGCACAATAGTCTTCCCGCTCTCTGCTCCGCAGGAAGACATAGATATCCGTGTCGTTGACAACTGCGTTTGGTTACACTCCGCGGGTTATCTTTGTGTTTGTATTTGTATACAATAGACATCGCTCGACATCAACGGAACGTTTTCGAAGCTCGTAGAAAGATTACTAGACCTTTTTTTTCTTGTTTCTAAAAATAATGCAACACTTATCGTCAATTCAACCCAGTCTTATTATTCTTCTTAATCGCATTAAGTCTTTCTGGTTCGCAGACTACAATAAAAAAAAAACGATTCCAGTATTTTTTTTCTGCTAATAGTACTATTCAGAAAGAGAATAGTAAAATCGAAAATAACTCAAATCTCCTCCGAAATTTCAACGATACATTCTTAAACATATTTACTACCGAAAAATGAAGAAGAAAAAAATTGTTTTTTTTTCGGAAATGTCACATCGAAAAGACTCCTTAAGAATCTTATAAAATAATTAAAATCGTTAATCAGTTTGATCCATTTATCGACTCGCCGCGTGAAAATCGAGACGATAAACGGATTATTGAATAAGTTATCGTTTTCGAGTTCGGAGCAGGTTCTTGTTTCGTGAAATCGCCAGTTGCTCGACGTCTAGCTTTCGATCGGACACAAACTCGATCGACCCGTTTCAGCGCCGTCGGATTTCCTTCGTATTTATGTTTTGGAAATTACGTAGAGCACGAACGGGCATTGTATACGTAACGAGTACATGCTGTTCCCACTGATGCATTTTTTACAGTGTTCCAGACCGGTATGGTGGGTTACCCGGAGTCGCTCACAGATCCTTCCTACCACGCTCAAATTCTAGTACTCACGTATCCGCTGATCGGAAATTATGGCGTGTTCGATGACGAACTGGACGAGCACAAAATACCATAGTAAGGCTCCAAAGCGTTCGGCTATTAAACTGGAAATTTCGCGACATCGCTAAAGTCACAGTGACAAATTGCATGGTTATCTGATCGATCATTCCTGAGACATCCAGCAAAACAGATTCTAACATATGAACTATTCGTTGCACAAATCGATTAACTCCATGAAACAAAAAGTTGAGAAATGCGATGAAATAATGTACATTGTTTTTTTTTAAATTTTCCTTTATAATATAAATTCAAATAAACATCGTGGAAATATAATATCGTTAATCTTTGTTATTCAGAAAAGTGATTATAAATATAAAAAGATACGACTGTACCAAGTGCTTTGACACTGAAAATTACCGAGTCCGCCGTCAAATCGAATTTCTTGTCAAGTATCTATAACTTTATCTCGTTCGTGGATTAAAGCAATCAGTTTTATAAATATTTAACGGTACTCTGTAATAGATAAGTGCGTTGCTATTTCTCGTTCGATACTTCGGATCCCGAAGCACTTTTTTTTTTACTCTAATCGCATCACTCCGACGATATGATTTCCCTTTTTGATTTTTTTACAGTTGGTTCGAATCCCACCGGATATGGGCAGCAGGTCTAGTGGTCGGCGAAATATGCGAAAATCCGAGTCACTGGCGACAAACGAAAACGTTATCTGAGTGGATGAAGATACAAAACATTCCTGGTATATACGAAATCGATACCAGAGCCCTGACGAAAATTATTCGCGAAAACGGCACTATATTGGGGAGAATCGTGTTCGAATCTCCGCAAATAAATCACCTGTCACCCCTAGTTCCTCCGATAGAGGATCCCAACAAGAGAAATCTCGTGGCAGAAGTTGCTCAGGTGAGTTGCCACCTTCTCCTTCATTTCCGCAGCCTAATTAATTCCACAGAAATTTTTACTCGTACATTTTCTACAAAACATCAAAACACAAACTTACGGGATGACCTAATCTCTATGCTAAAAAATACCGACATCGATCCATCGTATTTCAGCCTAATCAAAGAACGTACAACCCTAGCGGTCACCCTCGTATATGCGTGGTGGACTGCGGCCTGAAGTACAATCAATTAAGGTGTCTGATTAGCCGAGGTGCTCGCGTAGACGTGGTGCCATGGGATTACGACTTCAGCGAAGCCGAGTACGACGGCCTGTTCCTCAGCAACGGGCCAGGCGATCCCAGCATGTGCGAAACGACGGTGAAAAATATTCGCGCCGCCTTGGAATCACGGAAGGGAAAACCGATTTTCGGTATATGTCTGGGACACCAGTTGCTCTGCATCGCTGCCGGTTGCGTTACATATAAGATGAAGTACGTAACGTACTGCCACGTGTTGCTTTCATTATAGATCGTCGAGCTCTGGACGGCATTGTTCTCAAGCTTGTTTCAGAGCATTGTACTTTGTATACCGTGACGAGCAAAGCTGAGCATACTTCATGAATTTTTCTAGAAATAATAATTGCTGATTTCATGCTTCTATGGGATATATTAATACGAAAAATCTTCGCGAAACGTACTTGGATGGATTGTTTATAAATCGTTATAATTTTAGTGATATTTTATTTCGTCTAATTATGATACATTTCATTAACCATTCGTTGCAATCATTCCAAAGTTTCCAAGAAAACATCTCGTCACAGTTTAAACGTCCTGTATAGTATTTCATTATACTTCCAGTACAATATTAAGATTCCAAGATTACGTGATCACGTTCACGCAGAGTGTCCAATTTTGCTAATCACTATACGCTGATGCACAGCTACGGAAATCGTGGTCACAATCAACCCGTCACACATCACGGAACTGGCCGCTGTTATATGACGTCCCAGAACCACGGATTCACGGTCGACGCTAGTCAACTGCCAGCTAATTGGGAAGCCCTCTTCACCAACACCAACGACAATAGCAACGAGGGGGTGGTGCACTCCAGCCTGCCGTATTTCTCTGTTCAGTTTCACCCGGAGCACACTGCTGGTCCCGAAGACTTGGAATGTCTATTCGACGTGTTCCTAGACGCCGTGAAAGACGACGCCAGCGGAAAACCCGGGATGTCCATCAAGGAAAGGCTGAATCAGAAGTTGGCCTTCCACGTCAACAACCCTGACGTCGCTGTTCGGCCGAAGAAGGTGCTGATTTTGGGATCTGGCGGCCTCAGCATCGGCCAAGCTGGGGAGTTCGACTACTCGGGCTCGCAAGCTATCAAAGCACTGAGGGAAGAATGCATACAGACGCTTCTGATCAATCCCAATATCGCCACTGTTCAAACGTCCAAAGGCATGGCTGACAAAGTTTACTTCTTGCCCATCATACCCGAATACGTGGAACAGGTAAGAAAGGGTGGAAAGAAAGATGAAGGAAAGCAAGATACAGAATATAGAATAGATACAGTGCAGAGAGTATCTACGGTTTTTTTTTTTTTGCACTATATCTATCAGGCGGATCGAAAAGTAATGTCGTTTCTGCGAATCTCGATACTTCTTTAACGATTTGAAATCGAATTTGCACGCTAGATGCCAAAAGACTGTTGCTAACGAGGGTGATCAATTAAAAATAAAAAAGATATTATAAATTTATTTGTTTGAATTTAAATGCAAAAGAAACGACATTACTTTCTGGTCTTCTAATATTCTAGAGATACTCGAGGACATGTTTCTATTAGACTATTTATCCACATTATATCTACGTGATTTTTATTCCAGGTGATACAGTCGGAGCGTCCCGACGGCGTGCTCTTGACTTTCGGCGGACAGACTGCCCTCAACTGTGGCGTCGAGTTAGAAAGGAGTGGAGTGTTCCAGAAGTATAACGTGAAAATCTTGGGAACACCTATACAGTCGATCATAGAAACCGAGGACAGGAAAATCTTTGCGGAGAAGATCAGCGAGATCGACGGGAAGGTCGCGCCAAGTGCCGCGGTCTATTCCATTCAAGAGGTGAAGAAAAATTAAATTTTGATTCGCTAAAATTCGATCCACTTGCTAAATATATCATCCATATCGAGTTCCGTTGATTAAAGAAGATGTACACACTTGATCGAACTTTTTATTATTCTAATTTCGCGTTCATCTATTTGTAGGCATTGGACGCAGCCGAGATGCTGGGTTATCCCGTGATGGCGAGAGCTGCGTTCTCCCTGGGAGGATTAGGATCAGGGTTCGCGAATACGAAGGAAGAGTTGAAGATCTTGGCACAGCAGGCTTTCGCCCATTCGAATCAGTTGATCATCGACAAGTCGCTGAAGGGTTGGAAGGAAGTCGAATACGAGGTTGTCCGCGACGCTTATGACAACTGCATCACTGTCTGCAACATGGAGAACGTCGATCCTCTCGGCATCCACACTGGCGAATCGATCGTCGTCGCACCAAGTCAAACTTTGTCGAATAGGGAGTATAACATGCTCAGGACGACGGCTACAAACGTCATCAGGCATTTCGGCATCGTTGGAGAATGCAACATCCAGTACGCGTTGAACCCAACCTCTGAGGAGTACTACATCATCGAAGTGAACGCAAGATTGTCGAGGAGTTCGGCTCTAGCCAGCAAAGCCACAGGTTATCCTCTGGCTTACGTTGCTGCCAAGTTGGCGCTTGGTATCCCCTTACCGGATATCAATAATTCCGTCACGGGGGAAACAACGGCGTGCTTCGAGCCTAGTCTCGACTATTGCGTTGTCAAAATCCCGAGATGGGATCTTGGCAAGTTTCATCGGGTGAGCACGAAGGTAAGGCAGTCTCAGAAAAGATTAGTTTTAGGATCGATACGCTTTATTATTTTCATTTTAAGAGTTCGTCTGTTGAATTTCTCAATAGAAAGTAAAAGATTTCATTTAAAAAATCAAAGTCAAAGGGTTAATCAGCAGATCCTCGTTGATTTCAGATCGGTAGCTCTATGAAGAGCGTAGGAGAAGCGATGGCGATCGGACGCAAGTTCGAGGAAGCCTTCCAGAAGGCCCTGAGAATGGTCGACGAGAATATAAACGGGTTTGATCCTTACATGAAAGATCCCAACGACGAGGAATTAGAAAAACCGACTGACAAGAGGATGTTCGTCCTCGCTGCTTCGATAAAAGCTGGATACACGATCGATCGATTGTACGAATTGACGAAGATTGATCGATGGTTTCTCCACAAGATGAAGAATATTATCGACTACTATTTGGTGTTGGAGAACGTGGACCACACGAAATTGTCGCACGATGTCCTACTGAGAGCGAAGCAAATCGGATTTTCGGACAAGCAAATCGCCGCTGTGGTCAAAAGCTCGGAACTGGCCGTTAGGATACAAAGACAAGAGAGCAATATACGACCGTTGGTGAAGCAAATAGACACGGTGGCTGCTGAGTGGCCGGCCACGACTAATTACCTTTATTTAACGTACAATGGCAATACACACGACGTGGAATTCCCTGGCGGATACATGATGGTGATCGGTAATAATATTTCTCTTACTTTTATCATAATTTAAAAAATTATTTGAGGCCGCTCGTATGAATACATTAATTTTATTATTAATGCAGGACATTTTATAAAGATAAAATAAATATTATTTCTTGCAGGTTCCGGGGTGTATCGTATCGGTAGTTCAGTGGAATTCGATTGGTGCGCCGTGAGTTGCCTGCGCGAGCTACGAAACTTGGGACGAAAGACTATCATGGTCAACTATAATCCTGAAACAGTCAGCACTGATTACGACATGAGCGATCGACTGTACTTTGAGGAAATCTCATTCGAAGTCGTGATGGACATCTACGACCAAGAATGTCCAGAGGGAATTATCTTATCCATGGGCGGTCAGTTGCCGAACAACATCGCTATGGATCTTCACAGACAACAAGCCAGGATCCTTGGGACGTCGCCCGAATCCGTCGATGGTGCTGAGAATCGTTTCAAATTTTCCCGCATGTTGGATGGCATTGGAATTTCACAGCCTAGGTAAGACTAAAATTTGTGGGAGGAACTTGGCTCCCACTGGGGTAATTATTCAAAGCTTGCCAATAACATTGACTCGAGTAAAATTTTAGAGACTCTACCTGTAGAGTACTCAATTTTGATCTTCATCGTTTATCTCTGCTATTTGGACTATTTTTAACGAGTCGCGAAGCATCAGATTGATTCAGTAACTGCAACTCGTCGGCATCGTCAACCCTTCGCAGTCTTGTATCGAATTTGACTCAACAAAAATGGATTTAAATACAAAAATTTGAACTGCAAAATGTTAAGGATGAAATATCGTTGGCTAGGTGGAAGGAACTGACCAATCTGAAATCCGCCATCGAGTTCTGCGAGGAAGTCGGTTACCCCTGTTTAGTGCGTCCTTCCTACGTGTTAAGTGGCGCCGCGATGAACGTGGCGCACTCGAACCACGATCTTGAGTCGTATTTGAAGAGCGCCAGTGAAGTAAACAAAGAGCATCCCGTGGTTATATCGAAGTTTATCCTCGAGGCGAAGGAAATAGACGTCGACGCAATCGCCTACGATGGAGTTATACTTTGCATGGCGGTGTCAGAACACGTGGAGAACGCTGGTGTTCATTCAGGCGACGCCACCCTCGTCACCCCGCCGCAGGACATCAATGCCGAGACTTTGACGAAAATAAAAATCATTTCCAAAGCTGTTGCTGCCTCGCTCTGCGTGACGGGTCCCTTCAACATGCAGCTGATCGCTAAGGTACTAAAAAAAACTATAAGGAATACTTCTGAGTAATGTTCATTAGGTCGGAGCGAAAACATCAACTTTTGCAAGTCAAATTAAATCGAATCAATCCCTAGTTTATTCTGAGAAACGAATTTCGGTGACAAGCATGTTCGAAGAGACACCTTATGAAGATCATTTTACTTCAAGCACCCGCAGGACTTAATCTATGTATATCTTTTGATTATTTTCTCCCTCGATAGGACAATGAGCTGAAAGTCATCGAATGCAACGTCAGGGTATCCAGATCCTTTCCTTTCGTTTCGAAGACCTTGGATCACGATTTCGTAGCCATGGCCACGCGATTGATCGTTGGAGAGCCTGTCGAGCCTGTCGACGTCCTTGCTGGATGTGGCAAAGTCGGCGTTAAAGTCCCCCAATTCTCTTTCTCGCGTCTTGCTGGTAAGAATTTATGAACTGATGTTTGAGAAGATTAAGAATTAAGATAGTAAAAGAATGTATAAATACTGATTATTATCAACTGTTAAACTATCTCTAAACTCCAAGTACCAAAGTGGCAATTTACGATGCCTCGCTTGAATTTCCACAGGAGCCGACGTGATGCTTGGTGTCGAGATGGTTTCCACCGGAGAGGTCGCTTGTTTTGGAGACAACCGATACGAAGCATACTTGAAGGGAATGATGAGCACAGGCTTTCATATACCTCAGAAGGGTATCCTGCTCTCTGTCGGCAGCTTCAAGGTAAGATTTTCGCCATTTTGAACGACTTCGCGTCATCTGACCGATCCTTTCATCGAAACTGTTTCTGTTGCAGCATAAAATGGAACTGCTACCGTCCATTCGCAGCCTTCGCAAAATGGGATACAAGTTGTACGCCAGCATGGGCACCGCTGACTTCTACACCGAGCACGGGGTCGAGGTAAGTGAGAGTGAAACTTTTACTAGTCGATCTGGTCTCTTGTAAACGTAAACTATATTTAAATATTTACACACGGGCTACAGTCGAATGTCAAGCATGATAACTAAACGATCTGCCTAGAATTATCTTCGTTAAAAATGCACTTCGCTGGTTTTCGGAGTGAGAAACGCGTTCAGTCTTTTTCGAGTATAAATAATGTTAAAAAATACTAGTAGAGTACTAGGTCGGTGGTCCTAACGCTTGCAGTTTATTAGCGGATGACTGTGCAGGATTGAACAACAGAACTAAATGGTCGATAAAGATACTCGAGGCCTTCATGGTCCGGTTGTTCATGGTTGATACTAACTGATACCGATGAGATCAAACGACATTAATCGAGTCGACACTGTCAATTCGTGTCAACGTGTCGTTTGATCCTTGAAGATTTTAACGGTAGCCAAATAGCATGGCTTACATCCGAAAGCCTCAGTTGATATCAATCATAAATGGTCCATGTTTCCCGAAGGGATTCCAAGAAACTGACGTCGAAGCTTCCACGCTCTCAAATATACGTGGAATCATCAGATACAGATGATATCGTCACGACTGCCTCAGATTGGTCAGGTTCTGGCTTTGAAGTTGATGTTTTTTTTGCTGGGTGTGTCTTCAGTGTCGAAGTCGATGGTGTCTTGTTTTGTGTGGGTTCCAAAGTCTCTTTTAGGTCCTGGTAGTGTGATTCGTGAACTGTAGTCTGAGTGATAGTCTGAGCCTGATCTATACTTTCCGACTGCTTCTTCGGATGACCGTGATCTATACTCTCCGACTGCTTCTTCGATTTTTCAGCTCGCGTCTCTAGCGGAGTCGAAGTTTCTTCAAGAGATTCTTTAGCGAAACGCTCCTTTAATGGAGCCACGTATATGGCTGTTTCTAAGTTTCTCTTAGGCGTCTCTGGTGGATCGTCTTTTGACTTCGAGTTGGCGACCTTCTTTCTAAGGACTTTAATCTTGTCGCGATAAGCTCTTGCGTCACTTTTGTGTCTGAGTTCCTCGGAGAGGAGAATGGAGAGTCGGTCGGCGTGGTCGAGGTATAGGGTCTTCTGTTGATAATCCGCGTACTTGTTGTACCGTTCGGCTATCTTGATGAAATGTCGTATGAAGAAATCCAATAGAACGTACAACCTTGGACCCTCCAGCTCTGCGCAGCGCATCTGAAAACATTAAAAACATAGTTCACCGTCTCCCTTCGTAATCGCTAATGTATCACCGATAAGATTAGAACGATTCATTTAATTATAATCTTTATCAATAGCTATTGAGTAAGGTGATCGAGTCGACTCGCGAAGGAAAAGAAACGGTTGATGAAGTCATTGCGCGGAAATTCGCAGAACTTAACTACTGAACGAGTTCTCTCGTGTCACCGAGCTAAGTGAACATTTCTTTAACTTTATCGCTTATTAGGGAAGAAAATATACTGAGATATGTCAAGACTATCAATTACTCTTATAGAAATTTAACAATAGATGATCTTACTGAATTCTTTCTTTGCCATTAATTTACTAGTCATTGTCGATATTAAACATCTTTTTAAGTATCTTGTGTGAGCATTGCCCTATATTAAAACCAATGTATACACGTGTACTTGTTTATTATACGATAAAATATTTTCTTTTATAATCATCGTAATGAATAATAGATAGCAAGTTGCTTATCTTTTATTCGTTAACACCTTGATCGCCACGTCACCCATATATGTTCACTGAAGAACAAACGAAATAAATTTGAATGAAATTCCTAAACTTCAATAAAGTTATAAAAATGAATACCACAATACATGTTTGATTACGCAGTTTCCAATAGTTTGGAAACAAAGCTCAGTCACGATAGAAATTTTCAAAAGGATTAATCTGACAGTCAACGCGTTAATCAAAATTGTTATCAAGTAAAGAATTTTGTCTATATCGAGGTATATAGTCATCGGATGACATCAATCATAGCGCAAAACGAAACTCACCGAGATTTCAATGATGGAGTCCGTTGCTTTTCGAGGATTAATCAGCGTTTTATCGGTGACGAATCGAACGGACCGTTTCTTCGGTTGATTCTTAACGTTGTCCCAAAATCCTTTTTTGCTGTATTTATCTTCCTCCGGTGAGCGATCCTTGCTAGGCTGAGGCATCGGTTTCCCGGCGTACTTCGCCAGTGCGGGATTGATCAGCGTCAGCGTGTCCGCCGTCAATATTCTCAACAACATATCGTAGTCAAGCCTCGGGAAAAAGTTTTCGCTGTATCGAATGTTCTCCATGGCGTGAAAAACATACATAATCGGATTCTCGGTGATTCTCTTGAGTTGCTTCTGCGTGTGCAATAGGTGGTCGTTGGGCACGCGTTGAAAGAGATTCCTGTCCCTGACGAAGTAATCCCTAAGAGTGGGTTCATTCTGGCTGATACAATGGTACATGGAGTCTAGCAACGACAATAAGCACTCGCCCATTCTGTTGTACGGCCATTTGGACGGTCTGTCGTTTTCCTCGATCATCCAGAACAGCTTGTGCCTGATGTGAGCGGTCGTTAAACCGAACATCGTATCGAAGACTGGCCTGAGGAAGGACTTGTGGAGCATCAAAGCTATTAGATATACTTGCACTTGGCTCTTGGTCATGCAGGTTTCGAGGTATCGTTCACCCGTGGGGAACGTGAGCTGCCATTCGAGGTCCTCGATGATATTGCTGCTACCTCTCTTCGGCACGAAACCCTCCGGCGTCACGTAGCATCCGCAGTCTTTGATCTTTTCTACGTCGTTGTAGTCAGGCCACGTGCTCCTCGGTCTGTCCAGCCATTCTTGGGCACAGATGGGCCACTGCAACCAAACCGCGGGTATAATCTCGTATTGTTCTACGCGACTGTACTTGAACGCATCGTCGGAGACCATGATCTTGTCGCAGTAGAGGACGCATCCCTCGCGTCTGACGTCCTCTATGCATTCCTGGTCGAAGCCAAAGCAGTCGGCCAATCTGTACGTAAAGACGTTTATGAAATGCTTCATGAACGCGGTGCTGCTAACGTAGAACAAATTGTAATTGTGTCGATTCAGGGCTTGCTTGATCCTACGCTGCTTGCTGTTCATCAGCTGTTTCTTCTCATCCTTCGGATCGTAGATTCTCCCGTCAGTCGTGTATGTCACTCGCTTGAAGCAACGTCCGGGAAGCTCTGCGCTCGTTATGTACCTCTCGTCTACTTCTTCGCTGTTGGAACTTTGCTTGCGTCTGGAGGACTGGCTGCGATTGCAGCTGCTGTCGCTGTCCATCCCGTAAGTGTCGGACTTGTACCCAGAACTGACGCTGCTGATGAGACTCTGGCTGGCGGACCTCAGGGGTTTCGTTTTCGACGATTGTCGTTGGCGGTCCTGTTCCACCGCGGGTAAATCTAGCTTGGTCCAGATTTTCTTGTTTCGAAGCCTCGATTCCTCGGTCGAGGAACCGTTCTCGGAATCGTTCTCGTTTTGCAGGTCGCGATTGGAACGAGACAGAGCTCCCGCGGATAGGGCTTCGACTTCGTCCCGTAGATTCGGCAGAGACTTTGTGAACGCAGGATTGGAACGTCTGGACAAGCTTTGCTTGGGTCTTCTAAAGAGTATGTTCGAACGACTTTTCGGACCATAAACGCTGTCCCCGTCGCTGTAAAGTTCGTCGTCGTCCTCGGCTATCGATGAGAGGTCTCCGTTGTCCTTTTGTGTTGTAAATTCCTCGAGAAGCTGCAGTTGAACGTATCCTGGCGACAGAAGGACGTTTCGTGAAAAGGATTTGCGATTTAACACGTTTACTGCCGCGCTAATACTCTTGATAATTTCGGGAGTACGATTTCTTATTCGGAGATAATTGACGATAAATATTTGTTTTATCGGTATATAGGATTATTGGTTCAATCATAAAAAACATTGATCCATCGGAAGCATTTGGCAAACACTATTGCTTAAATACAGGAAGCTCCGAAGGACAGACAAATCCGTAATCCGTTGATACGGAGAGAGTATCACGGATATCATTCAAATATTTGATAATACGTGCAGTACCGAGAGTCAGTATCGATACTTTAATCGAGATTCTGGCAAGATTATTAGCAATTACGGAAACAAGATTTTTATGGAACAAGATTTCTAATGAGATAGGGCAATATCTGTAACAACTTGAGAGACAAGATTTGGGATAACTTTGGGGACAAAATTATTGACAACTGAGAGGATGACATTTGAAATAAATTGAGAAGTGAGAGTTTTAACAACTGGAGGAACAAGACTTGTAACAACTTGAAGAATATTCCTATCGTATTATCGCGTCCCCCATACCCAAGAATTAGAAGTGAAACGAGAACACGAATCGTAGGGCTCGGGATTGGTCGTGTAGGAAAAGGACTGTGGATCGGAGGATTGTGTCCACTATTTTCTGTTGTAATTTGCGTTACCTACCCTGATGCTCCGTTGGCTTCAGCAATATATTGTACATGGTCGAATCGTTTAAGCTGCTATAGTACGGCGAGTATGTCTGCTCCGTAATGTCGATGTTATCGTGTACCGTGTAGATTCGCACGGGTTGAAGCGGTTCGACAGTGGGACGAAAAGTTTGCCTGGACGAAGTGAAGCC
Source organism: Hylaeus anthracinus (assembly GCF_026225885.1). Classification (NCBI taxonomy): domain Eukaryota; kingdom Metazoa; phylum Arthropoda; class Insecta; order Hymenoptera; family Colletidae; genus Hylaeus; species Hylaeus anthracinus. Next base: position 14,315,663 of record NW_026533254.1, read on the forward strand.
TACGTTCTGGGCTATGTGCTCCTGGAGGACGTCAGGTAACAAAACATGCTTCTGCGGCGGCAAACATTTGCTCAGCTCGGCCTCCCGCGACGACACCATCGTTTCTTTCACATGCTTGATCTCTCTGAAAAACTCTAGGCTTTAACATTTTACCTACTGGTCCAGGAAACGCAAATTAACAAAAATAATTTGGAAGAAAGAAATTCAGATTGGTCGGATGGTATGGGATAAAAAGAAGATACGATCGAAGAAGAAGGTTTCGTAATTACCGTTTCAAATTTAATTTCACGATATGATGTACGATAAAATGTGATCGAATAGGAAAGAAATAAAATGGGGAATGATAAGAATCGTGAAAAATGAAAAACTAGTAGCATGTTAGAAGAGATATTGGTTTCGAAAGACCATATATCAGGTAAGATAGAGTTGAAATTCTAGAAGGGCAGATAATAAACTAGAGCTTGAACTTTGAAAGATCGTATCATTTCTGATTTGCGTAGATAAATTAAAAGCAATGATTTACACTCTTATGAAGTGTCGAACACTATTGGCATTGTTCAAACTGTGTATACGTCAAGGAAAACACGTCTTCTTTTTCTCGCGTCACCTCAATTATTTAAATTTTAAAATAACGGTTTAAAACATCGTTTTTTTAACGCCGGCAATTTCAAGAAAAGCCGAAGAGAAGAATACAGTTTTTAAACGACCAGGGTAGAAGACCTCGGTAAATAATAGTTCATAATAAAATCTTGATAAACCCATTTAAACAAACGAAAAAGTTACCATATATTTCATTAACCCATAGTCCATTTTTTTTCAACACAATTTTGCCTATCTCTGGCAGTGACCTTGTAAACAAAGCAGTAGAAACGAAAAATCCATCGGTGCTGTAAATTTAGCCAGTCGGAACATTTCAACAGGAAAGTTACATAAAAATACGAACCAAAATTATTCTAGTCAGAAATGTAAAATTATCGAGACGGCCATAAAAAAAAAGGGGGAACAAAAGTTATTTTCTCTCGTACTACCTAAGCCGTACTAAAGTATGTCTACGCACAGATTAGATTACGATGAATTGTGTAGGGATCGGTATCGCTATTATATGTAAGCGGTTAAATGTTCCTTACCGTGAAGAATACGAGGCTATTTCTCTGATCGTATAATAATTAAAATAAATGACTGTCTCAGAAGCAAAACTGAACAACTCCGATTGGTATAAACCCCTTATTTTTACCAAAATTTAAAAAAGAGATTTATTTAATACGTAACAATTTCAACCATTATAACAAACAAGTGTAAAATTTCCTGTGGTTGTACATACGAGTAATCGAACATCGGTGTTTCGATATTGGTTGATTTGACGAAGTTTGTTCATAGATAAATATTACGTACATGCGTATCTATAGATACATCTCTCTGAATTATCGTAACCATCACTGACGTTAGAATGTAAAGACTACCCTCTCAAAGTACGATTTCCCATATTTTATTGAGACTTAGATAAACCATCCCGGAGAAGGCTTTCACCACGTGTCTCGCACAACCACAAAGAATTCTACTTTCCCTCGACAAATAGCTACTTAAAACGTTGAAACAATGATTTCAACACCAATTCTTCCTAATTCCTACTCTACGAAGTCGACGAGTTCTGCTTCTAAGACGCTCAAGCCAACAGAAAAATGAAGAAAAACTAAAGATATATCATACTCTTCGTAATTCCTGAAGAACTGAACACACATCATGAGATTGTTCAGCACGAAGTTTTCAGGGTTCCTCTGGATCGCCCTTTTTAACAACAGGAGTTCGATGTCCTCGTACTCTTCTTCCTTGGCTGCTGCCGGGTCCTTCCCGCCGCTCGGGCGTCCATTGCGACCCGTCTTCCCGTAAATTTTCCCGCGCGAGCCGCGTTTAGCTTTCGACTTGGAGTTTCCCATCGCGAGTTTTCCCAGATTCGCGATAACCGCTTGCTAGAAATGATCCGCCACCGATGAGCTTATCCTGGTCAGTTTGTCGACGGACGAAGTGATATTCGGTAGTCCTGACGGTTCGAGAGGAAATCAACGTACGCGCACATGACCCGTTTCAAACGCGAGATGACACGTATTCAACACTCATCGATAAGACAATGATCGAACCCCGGGGAACCGCTGTCGATAAATACCTACCTATCTTGTTATCGAGGTACGCGAGGCAGAACGCTTTTAATCCGTGCTTCGCTATCGACTATCGACGAATGAGTTAGGCATGAAAAACTTTTTGTACTAGCACCACGACCGTGGCCAACCGTGGTCTCGCGATAACGTTTTCACGTGCAAGGATCCCAATGGTGAACGTGCCACCCTTGCAAGTCTCCACGCTAATCTCATTATTTGGGTCATTGTTTCTCAGCGTGGGCGTATGGCACCTCGAAATGGACGATTTTTTGACTATTTCATTTTGGGCGGCGATGGTCATTTGGCTTGGAATTATATTAAAACTTTAATTGTGGCGTTGCCAGCTACATATTAGAGGGATCGAAAAGTAATGTCGTTTCTGCGAATGTCAATACCGAATTGATTATCGAATGCTGCGAATTGTTTAACGTTTATCAGATCATTGTGTACCAATTGATTTTTATCGATCAGATATTGAAAATTTACACGCTAGATGGCAAACGGTTGTTGATAACGAGGACGATTACGTAATTGATTTAAAATGGTAACTTATTATAAATTTATTTGTTTGAATTTAATGTAAAAGGAACGCACTGCTTCCTGGTCTTCCTAATATTTAGCAAAAATAAAATAAGAGATTTCAATTCTGTTTGCCAAATACCGACTAAACAAAGAAAATGTTTCTTAAAAAGCTGTATAGTAAATAACAGGCTCGACTCGTGTCTCATTTTCAGGTGGAACCCGTGCAATGGACGTTCGAGAATATCAGCGTTAACGAAGATGCCAGCCCGAGCGAGCTTAGGCATCTGGCTGATTTCCTTTCGAAGAAACAGTTCGATCTAATAATAAATTTGCCAATGAGGAACGGCGGTGCGCGACGTGTCTCCAACTTCATGACGCATGGATATCGTACAAGAAGGCTCGCCGTTGATTACTCAGTTCCACTGATTACGGATGTTAAATGCGCAAAACTACTCGTTGAAGTGAGTACAATACACGAGTACGAAGCTCATGACGTTTGATAATACAGATCAGTGTAGATAAAACTGCATACAGGTGAAACTAAAGATAAAACTTACGAATATCGTGAAATAAGATAAATTGCTTTTTATTCGTTATTCGTCGAATGAAATTTAGAATTTGAGTTATAAAGGATTCTCCGAGAGTTTAGAATTTTGTTTAATCGTAATGCAATACGAATGCTTAAACGATTTTATCTCCTACGTTTGATAAATTATTTCCGCTTCAGATAACAAATAATAATGCTTTTGGGGATTCCCGACAGATAGTAATTTTTAGTTTGTTTAAATAGAACTTTCAGGGCTTTGGAATTTTCAGAGCTCATATTATTACTAGACTGCGGGTCTTATGCATTTATGATATAGACGCGCATGGAGAATGTTCTAGTCTACTTATTACAGATGAAGCTGTTAAAAATTTCTGCGTAAACGTCGTATCCTTTAAGTATTGAAATTCTGACGTTTCGTCAGTGATGAAACTATCTTCACCGAGAGATTAGATGATACACTGATAAGAAACTATTGTGATCGTTATCAATTTATCACCCAAGTGCAATTATGACAACGTATTAAGTTGTCTCGATGTATCAACGTTAAAAGCTCGTAGAAAGCTCGACGATACCTTTTTTATAATCTTTGAGATTGTATTATAATTAGGCTTAACCCGTTTGATTTATAAATAAAATAATACAGATTCCTTGATAAAGCCAGCTGCAATGCTCTCTAACAATTTCTCTAACACTTAGCTTCACCCTCCCAACCCAAAACAGTTTTAATTGATTAGGATTATCCTTCATTATTAGCACGAATGCGTTATACATCTACACATTTCGTCAACTATTTCGTCAGATCAGTATTAAAATGGCAATTTTTCGAATCCTCAAATCAAAAGCTCAAATTCCTGTGTCGACTACTTTAGATTCGTCATTTTTTTTTTTTTTTTTTAAATTTTATTATTAACAACTAAGGACCGTACTCCACAAATATAATATCAGACGCTAATTTTCAAGTTGAGTCTGTTCAGAATAAAACTCCAAAGTAACCCGAGCTTTCTGCACCGTCGCATTGACGTAACCTCCGTAAGAATGCCCAATCGCGATCGTTATTTCATCGATAACAATTGCAGTTACTATACGGTGTGACCTCTGTTGCACAGGCTATGAGGATGCTCAACGGGCGTGCACCTCGCATGAAGACCCACACAGACTGCGTGTCTTCGCGAAAGATGATCAAGCTTCCTGGTCTGATCGACATTCACGTGCATACCCGCGATCCTGGCGCTGTTTACAAGGAGGACTTTGCATCCTGCACCGCAGCTGCGCTCGCAGGAGGCATCACGATGATCTTGGCGATGCCAAACACGAATCCCGCGGTCGTCGATCTTCAATCATTTTGCTTGGCCAAGGAGGTAAGAGCCATGACATTTGTTTGTTTTTATGTTTGTATTTATGATATCGTTCGCTACAAATTGTTTACTTTGAAATGTTCACAATTCTTCTCATAATACCCCAGCGCGCTGTCTCCAGCGCGAGATGCGATTATGGAATTTTCATGGGCGCATCGTCGGACAATTACAATATAATACCAGAGTTGGCACCACTGGCTGCGGGTCTGAAGATGTACCTGAACGAGACATTTACGACGCTCCGACTGACTGATCTCACAGCATGGATTAGGGTACGTCTGCAACAGTTTTAACCAATTTCTTGAAGTATTTAAGTGTCCTGAAACAAGGACAATATTTCATCCTGTAACAAACAAACCAGTCGGTCATCGTTTTTTAATGAAACTAAACGTCACGACCGTAATAAATATTATACAATTATTAAATCCAAAAAATTAAACTTTTAAATATAAAATATATACAATTAACGATTAATAAGTAATCAAAGACAAATTCATTGTGGAAAATTGCAAGTCGCCCATTCTTTTGATAATTGTATGTCATTACTACAAAAGTAATCAGTGCCTAACTACGGTCTACGACCTTCAACGCATCCAAACAATCACGCTAGTTTCCCAAGCACTAATCCCACGTAAGTGGAAAAATGTAATGAGTATATCCCTCAGATAACGATCGTCTTCTCGCTGGAAGAGAACGTAAACACTCGTCAACTCTATATGGTAAACTAGCAACTAATAATCTTTGTTTGTTGTAGCACTTTCAAAGCTGGCCAAAGAACCATCCCCTTTGCGTGCACGCCGAGGGCCAAACGACGGCCGCCGTTCTCTTATTGGCTGTATTACACAACCGGCCCATTCACGTGTGTCACGTGGCTAGAAAGGAAGAGATTCAAATAATACGCGCAGCTAAAGAGAAAGTAAGTAATTGCCAGACTATACATTTATGCAATTATGCCATCAATTTTGTGGCATATACAAATATAATGCGAAAATTCGATAATGCTTCTTGAATCCTTAAGTAAGACACCATTCGAACCTTTTATTTTTACAAAGGTAAAGGGTGGAGAGGGGCCATATTAGGAGGTCAAATATCGAGTGTTTTTCTGGATTTTTTTCACAGGAAAGACTATTTAATTTTTTTTTAAAATTCCGAAAAACAATTTAGTATTTGGTCTCCTAATGTGGTTTTCCTTTTTAATAAATAATTCAAACATTAAGTCAACTTGATTAGCTCTATTAACTATTAATTGATATGGTGTCGAGCGATATATGTTTGTTGGGCAATCTAGATTGAAGGTTTCTGTTATCAAACGAGGGCTCTGAATCTGTTGCCCAACTAACCTTGATTTAAAATTTGGAATCCACTTGACCTCCTTACTAATTGTACCAGTTCATTGGTGACTTTAGATCAAAGTTTGATGTGCATGGGTTTGACTGACCAGCTTGGAAATTTTATTACTATAATACTCTACCATTCCTTTCCCATAGCTGAAACACCATTGCTTGTCTTTTTTAGGGAATGGCGGTGACTTGCGAGGTCTGCCCTCACCATTTGTTCCTTTGCGAGGAGGACCTCGAGCGCATCGGTCACGGACGAGGTCAAGTGAGACCGATATTAGGAACCAAAGAAGATCAACAAGCTCTATGGGAGAATTTGGACGTGATCGATTGCTTCGCGACGGATCACGGTAATTCAGTACTAAATTTAATTAACCCTTTGACTGCGGGGCAATTTTTGCTGGAAATTCCGAGGGGCGCGTCACTCGAACAGACGAATTTTTACAAAAATATCACTTTATAGAGAGCGATAAGACCGAAAATTTTTATATTTTCAGTTTATTCATTCGGCGTTTACTTTGAAAAATTAAAATTAAAAACTTAAAAGATCTTTTTCCCGAACTTCAATTATATTTTAAAGTTTCTCTACTTTCAAGCACCACACACGGTACAAGAGAAATCCAGCGAGAAACCGCCACCTGGATTCCCGGGGCTCGAAACCATGCTTCCGCTTTTGCTGACCGCCGTCCACGAAGGAAAAATGACGATGGAGGTATTCTCTTAATTGCATAATTTTAATTCTCCGGTAAAGACGAAGACGAACCCCTCTATGGGCCGAATTTTGTTTCTGCAGACAACTCGCAAGGCATTTACTTTGATATTTTAGGTTGATGGTGCTGCCAACCGTTATCAATATTGTTATTGGTCATCAGAGATATCATATAATTAAAACGTATACGTCATCTTGTGGAAAAACTAAAATTATTTGGTAAAATGTCGATAGAGGGTTAAATCATATTGTAAAACAATTCCTTCTAATATCAACGAGAATCCTTTATTTTATTGTCCGCGTATTTGGCGACCAGGTGTAAAAGATTTGCTTCATTTTTTCAGGACGTGATAGATAAACTCTACAGAAATCCGAAACGAATCTTCAACATACCAGACCAACCGAACACTTACATCGAGGTAGACCTTGACGACGAGTGGGTAATTCCGGAGGCCATGCCCTTCAGCAAGTCGAAGTGGACGCCATTTGCTGGAATGAAGGTTCGAGGAACGGTTCACAGGGTGGTCCTCAGAGGCGAGGTCGCGTACGTCGAGGGACAGGTCCTGGTGAATCCTGGGTTCGGGCAGGACATCAGACAAATACAGGTGGCGAAACACCAAGGTCACATGAACATTCCGCCTGTCGTCGACGTCACTAGTCGACCCAGCTCGGCGTTGGATGGTCTTCTGTCCCCGAACCATGAGAAGTATAATAGTTATCCTGAACGGATGACGGACATGACGGAGGAAGAACAAAATGGTACGAAAACATTTTCTATCTTGAACGAATTATTTGGTAGTGTACGAAAGACAGAACCAGTGGCCAGACTATATATCATATATTAATTTGACAAGAAACTTTGACATTGCACGTAGACGTGATCAAGGATAGAATAATCCCTATAGTAAACTAATTTATTTCCTAACTGCTATTCTTTGCTTCTGCTTTCAGATCCATTCGCCCAATTGCTGCAGCCAGTGACACAAAAGTCTAACGTCCACTTTGCCGTGGACGTGGACTCTCGCGAGCAAACGAAAGCTTCCCTGTTGCAGCGTACCATTTCACCCCTTCCTATCAGTAGCGCGATGAAGTTCAAGAGCGACAGCAACCCTAATCTATTCGTGTCGTCAGTTGCACTGGTTCCGCCTGTTTCTACCACTCACAGCCTCATTGGACATAGCATTCTATCCGTGGACATTTTCAACAAGGAAATACTGAAGGACCTCTTCAACATTGCGGAATTCCTTCGCAACGCCATTAGAAAGGAACGTCCCATCGATCATATTTTACGAGTAAGAATCCATTTCGTAATAACCAGATGGGATCCTGATTTTTTACAACGTCCACGTTGAACGTTCTCCTTCCACGGATCGTGTCTTTATTAGACGTATCCTCTGAACAGGGAAAGATAATGGCGTCGATCTTCTACGAGGCCAGCACTAGAACTTCTTGCAGTTTCGCCGCTGCGATGGAGCGACTCGGAGGAAGGGTGATATACATGGACGGATCCACGTCATCGGTGAAGAAGGGAGAAACCTTGGAAGGTTTGTAATGTCCTCGATAGCTTCTACTTGTATACATAACTTCGTATTACCTAACTTCGTATAACAGAGTAAGTACTCTGTACTGTACTCTCTATTGTGGTCGATAAACTCGTCAAATAAATAAAAGAAAGAAAAATAAGCAATGCGTAGACAATTCATCGCACGATGTCGTAATATTTCAGATTCGGTAGTAGTCATGGCTGGATACGCCGACGTAGTCGTCCTTCGACATCCCGAGCCTGGTGCAGTATCGGTGAGCGTTAACTAATCAAACTTACAAGGAACATTCCTCAACTGAACATTTCTCTTCTCTTACGAAACATGGTATACAGATAAAAAAATTACACAACAGAAAAATACTTCTTTATCAACTGACACTCGGTGCAATTAAAAGCAATCTCTCGTGTCTATTAATCATCGATTCACTCTCAGACAAAAAAATTGGAGAAACTCGTTGCCCTATAGCCTTGACCCTGCAGTTGTATGATGATTATTGTTCATCCGTAAAAATGAAGTGAAACAAACAAGCTTATCGTTTGATGACCCGTGTGTCTAGAGAGCGGCGCAACATTGTAGGAAGCCATTGTTGAACGCTGGCGACGGGGTCGGTGAACATCCGACGCAGGCCTTGCTGGATATCTTCACGATACGTGACGAGATCGGTACGGTGAATGGACTGACCATCACTATGGTTGGGGATTTGAAGCACGGCAGGACTGTCCATTCTCTCGCAAGGTCGGTCATGTTTTCATAAAAATTTCACGGATGACCTTGTTTCGCATCCTCGATCCATCTTATCTTTATGCGATCTACATCGTGGCCAATAACTCTCGTACGTGTCAACGTCGACGCATTTTGCGGATGTTTTAAAGCGAGATAGTCCGTCGCCATTTCGCTTTCTAAAGTTCCATGGCTAGGTCAAGTGCTGAGTAAGTCCTTGTCCAATGACACGATGCGATACGTTGCCCCAAAACTACCTGGTTGAACTTCAAACCAAAGGGAACTGTGGGTTTTATGCATTTGCAAACGTGATTTTTGATTTATTTAGTATCGTTTAAAAAACATACGAATTTTAAGAGATATGGAAAATTGTATGAGGACATGGACAAATACAAAAATATTTTAAATATCAGCAAGAAAGTACATGTTTAGAAAATAACACACTTCTTCTCTAAATTTCGAATCATCATCTGTGCCTGTAAAAATATAAATTTGCGTAAACATTCCCAGTCTACTTATAGTACTTTGCCCTGGACCTACGAATGTTTTTATCAAGTAATAAAGGCTCTAACATATCGTGGATTGCGATGCAGGTTACTGACCCTGTACAATGTCGAGCTACGATACGTGTCACCCCCCGGCCTTGGAATGCCTGAGCACGTGGTGAAGTACGTGTCCAAGAGGGAAATTCCACAGACAAAGTTCTCCAGTCTTGAGGACGCGCTTCCTGACACAGACGTCCTGTACATGACGCGAATTCAGAAGGAACGTTTCGCCAACCCGCAGGAGTATCGACAGGTAAACATTTCTTTGGTCTAGTCGTCATTGAACTTGGATTTTGGAAGGCTGAATTGCTCGTTAGCATGCGAAAGACTAATTCGATGGAAAAGATTTATCGTGCACCAGACCATGACCATTATCTCCATTAATAAGGAGACATAACTTGTCTTGTAAATAAAGACAAAGCTAATATTATAGACGTTATTACTAAGTCTCAAAGTTATTCTGCTATTATGAGATAGGCTATAGATTTGTTTAATTTCAAAACGAAACGAAAGAAACGATAAAAGGAGAAAGATTAATATTCTACTAATTGGCAATATATCGGAAACTTTGATTGCAGGTTTGCGGGCATTTTGTGATAACGCCACAGTTGATGTCCCGCGCAAAGAGAAAGATGATAGTGATGCATCCTCTGCCTCGTGTCTTCGAGATTAGCCCAGCGTTCGACATGGATCCACGCGCTGCTTACTTCCGACAAGCTGAAAACGGCGTTTACGTTCGAATGGCTCTGTTGGAGATGGTTCTTAGAAGACCATGATCGATCCAACAACCGATAAACAAACGTGTTTTATCAGACGAGACCAATTTGACTATCAAGAAAACCATCGATACAAGAAGAACAGTTCTAATTAACCTATGATCCGTGTACATTGTTTTATAGTCAATCAAAGGGACACAAGAAACCATCGACGAAGAACGGCAATGCCAGGGAAAAGACAACTACCTTTTTTATCATACGTTTGCAAACTTCATGTCCCGTCCTCCCGACATTTGAATCCTTGCATTAGGAGCTTCATCTTCATCCAGGCCGATAATGCAACGCTTCCGCCAGACATTCCGCACGTGTAAAATTTCCCACGAATCTGTTTTGATGGACAGTTTTTATCTGTACGTAATATATTTACAGAGGCGATTAAAATTTGCGTCACGCGATATAATTTCACCCTCCTCGTCCCGTTTCCTAACGCCGGTGAAAAACGATCACGTGCACGACGATAAAATCTTTCGATTTCAGACAATGTCATTCGTACGTCAATGGAAAACGATCACGCGCAAGGTGATCGAATCTTTCACTTTCAGACAATGTCGGTGAGAAATGATCACGTAATAGGTAATAAGATTTTTTACTTTCAGACGATGCCGTTTCCATGGTCGATGAAAAACGATCACGTGCAAGGTAACAAGATTTTTCAATTTCGAACAATGGCGTTTGCATGATCGATGAAAAACGAGCACTGAATGGTGTTAAAAGTCGTTTACTTTGAAACAGTACCGCTTACATTTATATATATATATGTATATACACTTTTTCCCATATGTACACAAAACATACGCATATAAAATCGTCTTGATATAATATAAATTATCGATTAGGGAATACTTTGGGAGTCTTTCATAGTGCACGCACGAGTTGAACAATCGCTACAATTAACGTCATCATTTTTATCGAGCTTTGTAATCACGCTCATCCAGTAGCGAAACATCGATGTCGACGCGTGCTTTATTGAAATACGCTCGATAAAATCGTTGCCCCGTTGGGAACGGCGCTACACCATTTTTGCTAATCGTTACAAGGCCGAAGAGGAATGACTAGACATCGTAACCTCGGCACTGTCGCGATCGCCATCACGGCAAAACGCAAATTCCAGAGAATGAAAGAAAAAGTCGGTCTTGAGAGAAACAAGTCGGACAACTTTTTTGTGATGTTGGCTCTCTTCAGGTCAACGCGTATGCTACATCCGCCTCGCGTTACGAAAGCTCGATGACTTTCTTAGATAACCCTTCGAGCTATGTGAATTGTCTTAAATATGATAACACGAACGACTGTGATCTTCGAAGCAACTTTCGATGCCCTTCTAAAAATTAAAAGTGTTCTTTTTCTCTCTCAAAAAAAAAAAGAGAAATCAAACTCTTATCAGATTTGGAATTTCTCTGGACCAACGTTTCCTTTTATTTCGAAATGTACCAAGAGCAAACAAAAATTTGTATTTCCATAAACTTGTTGAGATTGTTCGGCATTCGTACTAGCAGAGTTGGAGAAACTTTTATTCGATCGTTGACCGTCAGTAATGAAATGAATTCTGAAGGTGAGGTGTTGAAAAAATCATAAACCTGGTTAGGACTCGTAAAAATAACATCAAAAAGTACAGTTTCCAATCTTGTAGAAACGAAATTTTAGAAAATTTGTATTTGTTCACCGTGACATATTATTTCATTCTTTCAGTTTCTAGATTTAATTCAACGAACGATGGATAAATTATTCATTCTGTTCTCGTTACTCAAGATTCTTCTAGATAAGATTTGGATTAGTCTAGATAAGAATTTTGCCCAACTCTGTGTACAAGAATGGAACTTCTTCTCCTGGGCGCGACGAAACACACTTGCCTTAACACGCGTTTCCACACACGTATACACGCTCGCTCGTACGTGATTCGTAAATTCGTATCGTATAATGATCTCGCGCGTACGATGCTCACTGATTTCAGCAAACATCGAGCAACGCGTGATCTCGAGCCGTCGAAACTCTCGAGAGTTCCCTGAATACGATCGATGCGATCGAGAGGTTCTAATAACCCATAGATAAATAACGATATATAAATCACAGTTACGGGGGATAATATTAACAAATAACGACCAACCAATTCAATTTTCATGGCAAACAACATACGTAACGCTTGGCCTTGTTGCATTGAGTCGTTATTCAAAACCTGTACAAGTGAATATAAACAAACTAATACATATTGTCGTACATGAACGAAAGTTGAAACACACGATTCGACTTTATAGCTCTTCCGGTATAGCTCTTCTTCCTACATGCTTTGAGACTCCCTTAAATATGTCACTTATTTGTTTATCTTTACTTTTGCAAATTTTGAAAGCGATCCCATAAAACAACTCTAAACGTTGGTAATTGCTCGCGATAAAACTGAATTGGATGTCCATTTATATTTCCGACGAGCAGATTGTCCTTGTTGAGTAATATTAACGTCTGCTCGAAGAACTTCTTCGCGACAAATGGCGGCATGATTCGCGAGTATTTCATCGCGACATAACCCAAGCGTGATTGTCCGCTCCTGAACCGAGACTATCGCCACCGATTATTCACTTATCGTTGGAATAAATAGCGTTTCGTGACGAAGAAGTTCGATGGAAACCACCAGCTACTTGGCTTTTGTTCTTGACAAAGTCGACGCGAGGATGTCAGACTATGGCACTCGTTCGATAACCAGAGTCACTGGCACCAGTCGGACACATGCCAGCTGCTAAGGACTTCACGTCGTCCGTTTTGCTTCTCTTTATGCGAGAGATCGGCGGCATTCTCAGCTTGAGCTTCTTCTTCTTTATCAGGGCGTCCTTTTTTCTGAAACCAGACAAAAGTGATCGCTGCCACGCCCTGTCTTTCCAAAGATCCAATTACAGGCATCCGAAAATAGTACCCAGAATAGATTTTCTATCTCTCGAAATGAAAATGTATAGTATACCCAATTTCATTTTGTTTTATGTGTTAAGTTTCGAAAGAGTTTCATCGACATTCTAAATTGTCATAAAACTAAAAATAAAATGTATCTTTGAACGTAGTAATTGCAGCTCCGAAGTTTACTGATATGCAGAATTAAAGACGTTTTAACGAATACCATTTTTGTTCGAGACAGATAAACGTTATTCCCTGCTGTTTTGCAATAACAAATTCTTCGGTTGTTGTAGATAATATACATAGCCTAACAAGCATTGATTCTGACCATTTCGCACTCATGTGTCTTTCCTTTGTTGAATACGATGTACGGTATTATACTTTTAGAGAAATATTCGTAATCTTACTTACTGGTGCTTGCAGTCGATGAATATGCCCATCGAAAATAATACGACTATAGCGACGATGATGCCGACCACGACCACCACAAGCGTCACTATAGCGTCCTCCTCTTCGAGCGTTAAAGGTTCCTCCGTTGTCGACCACGATACGTCTGAAACACGAATTATGTTTGTAGCAGAGATGAGTAACGTCTCAACCATGAGTAACATTACAACCTCAGAAAAAGGTAAAAGAATAAAATCAAACAAGAGCGATTTGAATAGTTGCTCCGATAAAGCGTGTCTTTACCTCGAGATAATTCCGAAATACAAACAGCGAAATATTTCATTTCACAAATGAACCAGCGACGAATAAATCGTTGGTCGAGGCTGTTGCCTAAATCCGAAATTCGCACGCTTCAGCTAAAAACATTTTCAACCGTTTCGCAACCAGGAAATAAATACAGCAACAAAATAATCCGTCCAAGGAAGCGTGAAGCGTGCCTTCTTCTTCGAAGACTGTAGAAATTCCATGTTTATTTCGTAACGATCGTTCGGCTTATGTAAAGCCACGGTTAACGACCCAACGGTGTCATGGGGCTGAATTTCTGCATTGAAAAATCAACGCTGACGCGCGTCGATTGCGTACAATCGACGTGCTCCCGAGCATAGGAAACGGTGGTCGAAAAATTCGGTCGTTGGGGTTCGGTTGACGTCATCGTGCGGTTTCCGTTCTTCGCTAGAACTCGTGGATGACGTTCGGCAGGGCACGTACACCATCTTGGCGACGTTTCACGACCATTAGAAGCGGGGGAGTTGAAAGACCCGAAGGCATTTGCCAGGGTCCCAAACCCCTGGCGTGACAAACAAACGGGGACCTACAGTCGACTCGTGGTAACTCGAGTCTCGAAGGTAGAACTACGATTGAACTCCGTTTACCTGAACTCCATTCATTGCAACGAAATTTTCACTCGTGTTTGATATAGCGAATTTCTGCCGGATTTCTGTTACCTGAATTATTACGGGACATTTTAATGTAAAATTAAAATCAAACAAATACATTCTTAATAAAAATGATATATAGCTCTGTAAAACCATTGTAATAACGAATTTCAATTTGATACTTCTACAGGTATGTTCTTAAGGATCTACAGGGTTCATTTGTACAATAAAAACGTGATTCTTTTTCATTTTACTTGAGTTTCTCCTCTCGAGCGCAAAAGGTATCGAAATTATTCAAATTCTTGCGTCGCAGAAAGTTGCCGCCCACGATAATAAAAAATCGATGGCTCTATATGAGAGGCGTGTTCGATACAGATATCGTTTCTAAAGATAAGCAGCAAGAATTGTATAACTAACGGAACATAATACAGTATATTTTTACGCAGTAAGGTCTCGTGTTACGCGGTGAATTACTTTCAGAACTTCGCGCGTAAGTAGAATCGCATAAACATGACGTGTCTTCGGTATGCGATCTCGATTTCGAAGCTTGCGTAGGTCACAGTTTTAATTAAAATTTGGTTGGACGAAAGTAATTCTATGTGATAAACAAATGTCAAACGACATTAATTAAGAAGCAAGATGAAATAGATAATGTACGTGAGGAATAACAATCAAATTTTTAAAAGTGATTAATTGTTTATGATAAATTAGCAAGTTTGATACCCATCTATAATCCAGCGCGAGTTTAATTTAAAGTCGCGTACTTGCTCGTTATCGAAACTTTTAAAGTTCGATTTATTTCTATCATCGATGCGTAACTATTGTGATTTTGAGGCAATAGTATGGTCCAGGAATAATCAATTTACAATCATTAGTTTACAAACTCTCAATGCTTAAATCTTGTTCAAGAAAGAAGATTTTCGCGTAAGTTTAAAAAATGAGTTCAAGATAGACGGGTTCATAGTGCACTTCTTTGCAAAAAAGACAAATTGAGAGAATGAAAATTCCATTCTATATGTAAATAGTCGCATACATATTTATGAGGACATGAATGGGACTACTACTGTGTTACTCATTTCTACGCGAAGATAACTGTCACGTATTAGGTATTTTACCCCGCGTACTTTGAATAATTAGATCTCAGTGGAACGAGCGTTTTATCGAAGAACGAGCATTAAGCTCTTATCGGTCTCTCACTATTTCTCTGAGAAACGCGTCTTTATTTGTGCGTAGGCTGTTAACATCGACTCGAGCCGTCAATGACCAGAACAATGCTTTTCATTTAAATGACAGAATCTCTCGAATGACTATCGCGTCGCATAATCGACGTACCTGTCGTTGTTCGCGGATGACGCGGTGGTAAATGCAAAGACTTATCGACACCTGTACGTACTGATTCGTGCGTCTCTTTTCACCCAGAACTAAACATACTTTAAACAAGGATAGCATTCCAATTTTTAGTTCATACTCATGAAATTTAACCTTCGGCTCGTGTAACTTTCAAGTCACGTGTTAATACATCTTAAAGGTTTCTGTGTAAAATGAGTGATAGAAAATACCAAATGTGCTTTAAAACATACATAAAATTTCGTCAAAGTTAGAACAAAATTAAGTAAATTTTTCTGCGTAAATAAAAAATATCTAACGAGCAACACTTAATAATTTGACTGACGCGGTGTAATGACACTCCTAATGTGATTTCTTCCCTTGAATACTTGTTACACGTTATGTGCACGTTATAGACTGTGCAGCGATGTAAACCTACGACAAAAGAAAGGGAACCGCGCTAGGCACCTGTTGAATCTGACGTAAGAACTTGAAGCAATACATCAGAAGATGAAGTTGCTCCGAAATACCTTTGAGGTGAAAACTGCATGTATGCGTACCTCGTTTATAAAATTTATTGCTATTAACTTCTTGCACTCCAGATGATATTTTATCATCATTACTTAATTTAATCATTTCTATAAATTATGAAAATAATTTTAAATAGAAATAATTTTTATGAATCGTAGGTTCCAAATTGTTCGTCTGCGATACGTCCCTTCAGCGTACTCAGATAGTGAAGAGAATGAAGATAGTAGAAGGTTTAAAGATAACATTTTAAAGAAGTCACTTGTTTCCATCAAACCTAAGTTCCACTTAGAAATCAATTATAAACCAAAAACATAAATACGTTTCAAATTCGTATCACCCTAACTCTATAAAAATGATTCTTTCTTAATGTGAACATCATTCTCTAGTCACAATTGTACAAGAACTCCGAAACGTTTTCTTGAAATTCGATTATACATCGAAAACAACAAGTCAAGTTTCAAGTTGGCATCAATCCACCACTATAAACATTATTATCTTTATTACAAATATCGTTCACTAATTCAGTTCCACAAGAACTCTCAAAGTTTCTCTTAAAACTCCATTAAACATCCAAAACATCGAGTTTCACGTTCCTACTACCGATCACCATAAACATAAATTTCTTTCATCGCAAATATCATTCACTATTCACCATTTAAACAAAAAACGCGACTAGAAAGTGTCAACCGTAAGCAAGAGGGGTCGCGTTTACAACTCATCGTCCCCACGGAAAGCGAGTTCCTGTTTTTCAAATCCTCGCTTTACGCGCAAGGATCGCAACGGATCGACGCGCAAAGGCCTCAAGATCTTTCTCTATTCTTAATCGAATTTACCTTTCGTCGTGGACGAGAGTGCGAGGCTAGCGTTGACGCTCCTGACGCGCATGTTCGTGATCGAGAGTCCTCGTGTGTTAGACCACCTCAGACGCGTAGAGCCGTTCGATATCGTTCGCGATTCGACCGGTTCGAGATCCCGAAGTAAACTGTCGGGCCACATGCCTCGAGTCATGCGATATGCTGAGGCCTCTGCTAGAGCAACGGAAACCGAACGGCGGAGCGACAAGGTGGGAGGGTATTCAGGATCCTGAGTGGAAGCGAGAGGAAAGCCACGCTTCACGGATCGCTGGAAGAGGAAGGCGGGGCGGAGAGGAAAGAGAAACCTCACGGACTCCGTCGAAGAGTCCGCGAGGACTGCGGAGTGAGGACCGACTGTGTAACTTCCATTCACTGTCCCGGGAACCGCGTATAACCTGGTACGCATTGAAACGACCTGCACGGTTTTTGTACACTCCTCGTCAAAATTACACGAACCATCGTCACGGATCAACCAGTGATGGATCTAGACTTGTCGAGACTTGGAGGAAGACTTACTCTGAATTGTGAAAATGAAGTATCGTGTAATTAAATAAAAGAGCACTGTTAAATCTGAATTTTTTCGTAAATCTGAACTTTTTTTAAGGAGAAAAGTTTTCTTAATTTTCGTTTAACTTTAAGAATGTTTTAAGTATGTTTGAAAGAACATTAGGTATTTTATTCAATTCATTTCACATAGATGTCTTTGAGATATCAGCTGTTCCTTGGTCCCTATCGGTGGGAATTCTGGAAGTCGCAATTATTACCCGAAAGCAATGAAATTTGCTAAATTAGTAGAAGTATATCGATCATATTTCTTAATACTGAATAATTGTAATAGTACGAATTCCAGAATTTAAATATAAATATTTTTCGAGTGACTCCGTCCCGATAACGTTCAGGTTCTTTTAAAACAGTCATGAACAAACACCGGTCGAAAGAAAGAAAAAGATTTTTAAAATCGACGTCTGTTCTGCATTATGTTTGATTGAGGAAAATTATTCAATAACAGACAGTTTAAGCATATTTGACAAATTGCGATTTTACAATTGTACGCAATAAAATTTCATTCATTTTTTATTTGTTATTTGAAGATACCTCAATTATTCGTGTTTTCGTATGAGAAACTAAAGGTTTTATCGAGTACTGTACTAATCGTTCCATTCCCTTTCGAATAGATCCTACGACACTGATTTATCTGTGTTTACATAATTAAGAGACGTGTATGTAAATCCGTACGACACTTCTTTCCGTAAACATTATTCCCCAAGGAATTTCGTAAACAGAAAATTGCGAAAGATTGCAGAAAATTTTCGAGAACATTGAAATTTGGTATCTGAAGCAGATAGGCTGCAAATGTTTGTAAATTTTACAGTGCATCGGTGGCATTATGTATGGTTGGAAAAGATAAAACGCCAAATATTTGCTTTTGTTTTATATTGTTTAAATAAGTACCATCGACGGCGACGTTTTCAACGTGATTTTCAAAACGCACGTGCGTTACAAATATTCCAACGTGCAAAGGAAATAATGATCTTTGCAGCGCCTCGACCTTCGAATATGCAAAGCATTATTAACATAAGGGAATCGAAGATGTTATTGGTAATGAAATAGAACACGTTGTTAGTCATTGTCAATTGTTCCAACAAGGCAAGCAAACAGGTACGGTAGACGACTACCTGTTGCAGAGTCTCTACCTTCGTATGACTTGCAATTTAAAGTGAATTACATTGCTCGCTTAATCTTCTTAAATAGAGACCGATTCTTATTGTTAATCTTGTATTTTATCCCATTTATCTTCCGGTTCTGTAATGTACGTAGGAGAAATACGCATCGGCACCGTGCACTACTCCAACAAAGCCGCTCAACATCTGCAAACACACACGATACATTACGATAGAAAACTCAGCTTTGTTTTAAAAATTGATTAGTCGTCATCTGGATTTATGCTGAAAGCATCGCGTCGGAAAATTGTTCACGTTTTAACATAATTAAAATAAATATAAGTAGACGTTACAAATACAATATTTAAAAATGAATACATAATGAACTTGATCGCAACCCGATTAAAAAAAGGGCATTTCAGTAAAATCGATAGGAAAGAAACCAGCTAATTCGCGTATGTGAACTTTGAATAATGTTCTGAAGAAGGCATTCGTCACAGGCTAAAATGTCGATCAATGAATCATCGTTTCTGTACGCGCTGATGACTATACGAAGTTTATTACTCTGCTTGCCAATGGACGAGTCTTTATATTATCGAATAATACAGTTACCGTAATTTGATTTAACTTTACGATTAATTGTACATACATAAGCGGCCGTCATTGCAGGATACACGTCGAAGCCTGGTATTAGGTGATATTCCGGTAAAAGAAATACCTTTGTCGAGAATGCCAAATACGATGCTGAGCTCAAGTACAAGAACGAGGCTAAAGCGTTGAACATCATTTCCTGTAATTTTTACAAGGTGGAATTAAACAAAGGATCGCATGTCTGTCTGTTGCTTACGGTCAGGCATGAGCAAACATCTTAACTAGATAGAAATTTGTATAATTTGAATAAGAATTGAAACTTTAATTATATTACATCGAAGAAATAAAACTCATCCAAATAATTATTTAGTTTTGGTGACAACTTGCTTTACACACAAAGAGTTATTTGCATTTATTTGGATGTGAAGTAATTACAATTTAGACTGTAATATATCTTGGTCCACTCTTCATATTTACGTGTCGGAACATAACATTTTACATTGATAAGCTATTATATACGTACAAAAAGGGACGATCTGATCAGTTTGTACGATTTTTCGGACACGATGTAGCAGGCAAGCAGTACCGCCGAGGTCAGGAAACAAGCCGAAGATGTGGTCAAAGACCCCTCGAAAGCCGAGCCGATCGTTGTGCTGTATCTCAAACCGTAGTTAATTAACAAGCTCTGTATCAGGCCACTGATTACCTGCAAACCGCACGCACACGTTCCATTATCGTTGCGCAGCGCTGCCTCGTGAAACAGTTAATGGGTTACACCATGGCGAAGCATCAAAAATTATTTCAAACGTTTCGAATTGTCGCGCTTTCGACAGACAATGACAAACTATAGCCATTATTCCGATACTAGACTGGGAATATTTATTCGTTTATGACAAGTTTAAAAATACAAAGATATACGATGTTATAGTTTCAATAAAAATTCCTACCGCTTCGCAAAGCTTCAACATTCCCGGCATGGTCTTGAGGAATTCCACGTGTATGCACGTGCAACATCTGCAGAAGCAACACGCGACACCTCCAGATGCGTGGGTGCTGGCGGAGGACATCCTGATCATCGGACCCGCCCCGTTCCTGCCCATCACGGCCGCCGTCGCAAAGATCTATCTATCAGCCACTGAATAGCGCGATTTCGAGGCCTCGTTGCGCCCTGCGTCGGATCAACCTTCACTCGAGGACGTCCAAGGTTTCGCGAGAGTATCCGTTATCAAACCGTTGGGTCTCGGCAATTAACAAGTTCATTGAACCGTCTCGTAGCACGCCCGGATCCTTGATTCGGTCGCTCTAATTGGTTAAACGGCGATTCATTCGCATCGTTACAGAGCATGAGCCAATGGATCGGACACGGGTGATCTTCGGTGAGGCTCCAGACACGGGCTGCAACTGTTTAGGGCTTTAGGGCAACGAAACGCAAACGAATAACCGTTGAATGTAGATAACTGAGCAAACCGAACGGGATATTTCAAGCGACGAGAAAAAGGAACCGTGGACGCGTTCGTGAACGCTTTCCAACAAACTGAGGGTGTTTCACCAGTTGATCCAGAACGTTTAAATGTCGTTGCACCCCCCGCGTAGCATGCAACGCGGAGGAATACAGACAGACGTCTATTTCTGGCACGTGCCACGCCAGAACGTATGTCTCGTTGGCTCCACAGCCGTCACACAGGAAATATTTAAAAAAAGAAACAGCCGAACGGGGATGTTCGTTTCACAAAGAGAATTTCATAGGTGAAGGACTCTCGAAGGTTACTGAGTCGAGGTCCTAGGCTTCGTATTATAAGAGATATTAAAGGATTATCTTTTTAACACTTGAATAATTTAATATATTATTACTATCTAGTGTTAAGTTTATGCTAGGATCATGTATTGGATAATGCTGAAACTGTCACCAGTCCTTTATACTAATTCTTCTTGCGAAAAGGGGGATGAATGGAGTGGATCCCGATCGAATCACGATTAACTCGTCGCAGGTGACGATGTCGGATCGATTCTTGGTTTGTTGGTCGAACACGCGCCCGCCTATGCATAATGCGATTGCTTACGTTGTGCATCCCACCGCAGTATCCTGTTCCTTCTCTCTCTTTGAACAGCTTTATTGAAACTCATCTCGCATATGCCGCGCTACGTGCGGACCCGCGTCCTGTCGATGGCCGTGCGAAAGAAAGCCTCAATTTTCATCGACGTAACCCTCGAATTTTTTGGACTCACAACTGCCAACTGCGTCAATCGTACGCTGCCGTGCATTAAAAAGAGACTACAAACTGGCTTTCCCCTGTAAACGAGCTATTATCGCGATTGTTGCGTCAATGGTCGTTATTTACACATACCTTGTAAAGTTATGTGAATTTTTTCGTGCCAAAGTGCGTAATAATTTCGAAGATGTAAGAAACTTAAATTAAGTTCTATTCTTGCACCAAGAATAATTACGATTATGGAAATAGATTTAGGCTCAATCTTTCGATGCAATGATCTGTCTTTATGAAATGTTTTATTTCGTCTTGTTTTCTTATATTAAAAATATTACATATAAGTACAATAAATATCCGTGTACGCGTGTTTATATACTTTATATAAATATAGTTACAAAAAGAAAAAAAAACTTGTGCGAATGACGCATGTAGATCAGTATAAGGAGTACAAAATGCCCACGTAGTATATCAGTTAGTGTGTGGGGAGTGTCTGTATATCGCGTAAAAAAACCTATAATTTAATTTGTAATTCGTTCATCGCTCTGTGCGTCTGAGACGAGCTGATCGTCGACGTAATACGTTTAGAGAGTTAAATAGCGCGATGGCAGTACGTGTGTATGTATGAAATATAAATATATCGTTTGAATTACACTCAGGTATAAAAAGTCGTGACTTAGATAATACTTAAATCACGTTTGGCATCGAATCACCGTGATCCAAATCAGTCCACAGTTTACAGAGTATACGAAACCAATTGGACGAGCAATTTAAACCTTTGCGGTTGAAATTTTCTCGTTTCATTACATCGAGGTAAACTCGACATACGGATCGCAAAGGGTTACAGACACGCAGATGTTTGAAGATTCTTGACAAAAAAACGCAACGGTCTCCTTAAAGTCCTCTGTGCGTGCGCACAGCTATGATGGTGCTCAGAAAATATAGCGCCGAGTTCACCAAACCACAGATCTAAAAAAAGGTTCGGTTAGTAAATTTAAAATAGTTTGCTTTCGATACGTTACACAGATTTATTCGACTTACAGCACCAGTCATCAGCACTTCGTAGCCTCTTTGATTTCTGTTGGAAACGTTCACCAGAAACGTTAGCGACGCGGCTAGAATCAGTCCGAATGCTATCGCGTGGTACATGAGTTCCTATAAGAAAGATGAACTCGTTAGTATTTATGGTTGCCCGTTGGTAGAATTTTCTAATACTCACATAAATGGTTTTGACGATAATTGAAGAAGTTGAGAACGATGCTAAGCAGCTCACGATGATAATAAATGTACCAATCATAAATGTTGTCATTATTAGTAGGAAAAATAATTCAGCGGTGACGAAATACTGATTTGTGGTGAACTGATGACCGATTATTCCCACGCAAACGACTCCAAGCGTCTGAAACACACAAAAACGAAGAGACGTTCGGTTAGAATTAGTAATACAAATCAATGAAGCTAAACCAACCAAAGTCACATAAGCTCAAACCTTAGCGAACGTTGGCACACGTGCTCAGACTTTAGCGCGCGTTGGCACACGCGTTATGGTAGCATATGTACTTTTGATTGCCGTGGCTTTTTGGTAACAAAAGGATTGTGTGAAATGGTAGACACTAACTCGAATTATTTATTGCATGAATTTGATCTTGTCTTATAAATCAAAGTTATTCCTCGATTATATTCGGTATTACTTTCGAATCAATTGATGCTCAAGATAAAAAATGAGTTGTTGAATGCCGAAATTATATCTTTCCAAATTATTCTTTCTAAATTTTACTGATACTTTAGTGATGATTTAACAGGAATACGATAGAAAAATACATAAACACGAGGTTGCACCACTAGTTCAAGCAACGACCAATAAACTCACCAGCTGCAACAACTTGATGATGCCGCCCCACGTCTTCAAGTAGCCGCTGTTGATAATGACCGAAGTGGAGTGGCTAGTCATCGTTTGCGTTCTGACGGTTACCGAGTGAGACATTGTCATTTCCTTCGTTGCCGACACTGAAATTTAAAAGCATCGCGTCACCACAACGCACAATTTGTAGAAAGCAACTCCAGCGCGTTCGTTTGAGATTCCCCTGATGAGCGGACAAATAGGGCCAAGGCCAAAATTTCGAGGCGTAAGCCACATTTCATGACGTGCCTCTTCCTTTCTCGATGCACAGAAATAGCATCGAGCCTCGGATTTAATTTTTTCATGTGACATGGAATATTCCCCCAATATTCTCGCTATGGTAGGTATCAAATACTGTTCTCGCACCTGTGCCAGACAATCCAGCCGAATAAATTATATTTCTCGTAGAGAAAAGTCTTGCAAACAAATTTGCGAAATTGTCTCACGGTCGTTTAGAACCAATGAAATGATTGGAAATGCATTTGCATCGAAGAATAGTGGATCATCGATGAACATTCAACTAAAATTACTAAAGTAACCGGCCATTTATAAAATTGTGTTGAAATCAATATGGATCTTGTGCTTCTTGTCCTAATAGGGTTCTACTTAAAGATACAAAGAGCGATTTATCGTTACTAAAATTCCTTCGTTAGCAACGTCACAGACTATTGAAAAAAAGTGTTTTATAGTCGACTAGGACTAATGAATAACTTAGAAACGTTGCAATCACGACAAACATTACCATACATTCGTTACAATTATTCCTAATATTCAAATTGGGGTTAATTGTACACTTTTCCTTCGTATGAGTAAGACTTATCTTACAAAGGTCATTTGAAGGTCAACGTATCGTACGCAATTGGATTTCTTTTTTTTTATAAGCCACAATGCTACACCAGTGAAAACATGTCATCCCATTAAGAAAAATATAGATAACCTCGATAGAAAGTAAGAGCACGCGAAGATATGCTAATGCGCAACCTTGTGGAGAATAGAAACGACGCCGACGATTTCGCTTTCGTCCTATTCTCTCCTTGCTCTTACAATTTCTCACTGATCGATAAAGCGGGTGTGACTATAGCATTCACTTTCTCCCTCTCTCAAGTTACGTAACAGCTGAAACGACAATTTAATTGCAGAAAAATACTAGATCGATCACTTCGCGGGAAAAAACTCTTTAATAACATCATTCGTTCTCCGAACTAACCCTGATAAGCCGGTCAAAGATAAAGTATAGCGGTAGGGCCCGAGTTATGCGCGACAACCTTCATGGAAAACTGATAACAAAAACATGGCAAAATGTTCGCGGAACTCGCTTTCAACAGCGAGGACTTTTGCCTAGAAATTTAACAATTATAAAGGAACATGGTCATGTCATTGATAACTTGTTTTAAAAATTTAATGACATTAGTGCTAGGTACTAGTGAGAGGGTTTCAGGATGGATACAGATTAACACCGACTGCTCGTTAACGGTTAAACAGAAGAGCGACGACGGTCGTGTGCCGCCAAAAGAATGCCAAATTACCGAATTCTTACCAAACAAAGTGGTCCACTGTCCACGGTGCGTCATTGCATAGACGCGTCAATAAAGCGTATTTGACGTGACGATACGTTCTCGGTAATATTCTTTCCACGAAGCGTAAAAGAACAGATATCGTAACCGACATAGTGCAATGAAGATATACAGAAATCTCACCAAAAAATATTTGCAATCTATGTCGCGCGTTACAATACGACCATGGGCCGACAACGTCGTACGTTGGCCTTCGTGACGAAAACATGAGCGACGAAAACACGGCAGTGACGCTTCGCGGACAGATGTTGATTCTTTTACGTTTGTCGTGACAACGAAGTATGTATAAGCGTAAAATATCTAATACGTGGCCCTTACCATGTTAAAATTCATTGTTTTCTGATAAATCACTCCTAAGATCCAATTTCAATATATGCATATACACACTCAAACGTACGATTTTTTTTTTTTTTTTTTTTAGTCTCATCAATGCTCCACATATAAATTCCACCTTCTGAGAAATAAAACAAACCAAAGGCCAATAAACTTACATCCAAGCATGCATGCACACCGCTCCAAAATTGAGCGGTACCAAAGACCTATATAATATACATAGAAATCGCAATAATTAATTTCATAACCATTCCTAAGGTATAAAAGAGACTAGAGACGAATTTTTGGACTCCCGGACTCAGGGTACTCCAAAACGTTGAGAAATAAAAATATTCAAGGTGAGCTAAATTTTAAATTAAAATTTGTATAACGATACTTCTTTAATTGCTACCAAGAAGGTAAGACACGCTCGAACCGGAAGCGAATCTTCCAACATACAGTGAAAATATCTTTTTTCTTCAACTCGGATTACGGACATTGCCCGAATTAGCGTGGCTACGAATAAACACACAACTGCCGTCATCGGTTATTTTTAAATGCAACAACATCCACACCTACGCTTCGGCGTTATCCGCCAATGAAACCGATAAGAGAACCGGCGAATTGACGTTTGAGCATGGTAATGTTTTTATCTCGCGTGATATCCATCCTTTTACGTTTTTTATGGCAATGAAACGTAAAGTAACCGTAAAATATCTAATACCCGCCGATGAAGCGACGCCTCTGTGAACAGTAGGACTTAAACTGACCTTGCTAATTGTAAGATGGATGATCACGCCGCAAGCGTCTGCGATTGACTGAATTGCACGGTTGTGTTTCCAACGCGCTACCATGAATGGCGTCACTGAGGGGCACGCCTGCGTAAACTGGAACAGGGAGCATCCGCCATCTTTCGTCTGGGAAGCAAACCGGTTCGATGAAACGTGCATTGTTTGGTTGATTCATTAATTTTGCAGGAATTGAAAAATTACTCAACCAAATGAAAATTTAAAAAATTAAATTTTCGCGTTATAATTCACGAAATATATTTTCACGAATAATTTGTAAGGTACAATTCGTTATTTGTAAAATGGAATCATCTGCATTTTGTAATAGGTGAAATATAACTTTAAAATGTTTTACTTAATTTTATGAATCAAATACTATCATATATCCCAAATTCAATATTCATTTTTAAATATTACTTTTGATTTAAATAGCATTAAACATGATGTCGTATGTTTTTCTTTCTATAATGCAGCTTAGAGGTTCGATACTCATACGATTCAACGATAGTCTTGCACTAAAATTAACCTAATAACAAAATGAAACTTGGAAATAAAAATGATTCAAACGCACGTATATGTGTATATATTTTCGTACATGATTGTTAACGACACGTGACAACAGTGTCGGAGAGAACAATTTCTTAAACAAATGCGTGATTCGATGTTGCTCGTAGCCATGCTTGGGAAAAGGAAGGACCGTTGTTCGGTCTTGTAACGAAAGTGAAAATTGTCACTCGTAAATTCATCTATTCTTATACTTTACTTAACACTTTATCTACCGGGAGCCCGTTTACAAGACTTTTTAATTTGAATTTATCACCCCGATTGTTTACTTGCAGTGCTTAATATTTAAAAATAAATGAACCTTTTGCTATACTGCTGACTGCTTGTCAGTCCCAAAAGCATTGCTGTCCTCTGTGCCTAATCAAGTAATTTGTCTAAATTAAGTGGTAGGTTCGATGTTTCCAAGTAAAAGTTTCATGAATAAACATTACACGTGTTTATATTTGTAAAGAAATATTTATTTCGAAACATCGAACCTATCATTTAATTTATACAAATTTCTTCAATATTTATGAATACAAGACACGAATACATATTGGACTGACTATATTATAACTATCTGAATATAAACTTAACATAGAAAGTCCTCTTCTAAGATGACTTCTTTCTAAATAAACCGATAGTTAAAGTGTTAATTACGCATCGATGTTGCCTCCAAATAGCATCGAATCGTTTACAAGGGATCTGTGTAGGTTTTAAAGGCACCGTCGAAAATGATCGTGCGTGTATTTCCATAGCAGTATGTGTAGAAAGAAAATACAATGTATTCGCAAACATCCATTTATATAGTAATCGATTATCCTTTCACACGCTTACATCAACGAATGCGAAATACAAGGGCCCTTTACGTATGAGTGAAAGATAATAAAAAAAGAAGAAGAACGATGTAGACGGCACTCGATTTGTGCAAATATATTACCTATATAAAATAGATATACATATATATATATATATAATTTGTGTATACATATAAGTAAAAACTCGCGGTAGTGCGACAAAAAAGGTACGGTTAAAAAAATTATTTGGACGGGAACAGTGCCGCACGAGATACGCGTACCAACAACCGAGAGAATATTCGTTTGTAGACCGATATTCGTGAAAAGCACTCCCGGAACATCGACGTCCAATATGGATTTTGTCGATCCTGGGACACTATTCTTACATGACAAACGGCGCTGATGTTCTCGATAATTACAACTATTTGTATCGTGGAGAACACTGAACCGTGCGACGAAGAGAATCCACGAAAATCCTCAAGAGGATTAACTGATGAGAAGAGGGACCTAAACTATTTGTCTTCGATCCTTACGTGCGTCTGCAGGGTGCTAGAGTACTTCTGATGCAGTGTACGAGATATTAGGCGTAGATATTCAATAAATGTCGACATAGAAGGGTTATATACTTTCAGGCAGAATCGGCGAAATTTTCTTCGAATAATAAATGGTGAAGAAAGACAGCGAAGTGATTTATTCGCAGTGTTTATCGATTGAACTGGTATCCAGATATGCTTTTATCCGTTCAACGTGAAATATAACTTAATTGTAGGTATACTTAAGATTGAAAATCTTTATTGATTGTTTACTTTTCATTGATTATTCGAATTTTCGTATATCTAGATGAGAGTTTTATTCATCTCTGACATTTGTATCGATACAAAGTCTGTTACGGTTCTTGTATAAAAAGTGACACGATTCGTTAGGAACCACCAAGGTACGCAGTTTTATTTCTGCTATTTTATAAGGTCATCTTTAAATCCTTTTATCTACAATAACTCCTTTCCCTAATATTTCATACTTCAGCCTGCAGAAGCGCATTAAAATCGAAGAGAGACAAATCAGGTTCTTTCTTCGTAAAAGTCGTTTCGTGTTCCTTCGGCGCAACAACCCGTCCTAGGCCCGCGCAAAACCCTGACTTACTATATCCGTTTTTGTCGGTCGTTCAGCGCTCTCATGGTCGTCCAAGATACGCACGAAAGCGAAAGCCATATTACTGCAAGTCAAATAACTTTGAAATATCGACATGGCTGCATAAATGATAACCATGCATGCACGTTCCTCAGTAGAGTTCTCAAAAAGAGGAAAGACGATGACTCACATCGCAATGACCTTCACCTGTACCCCGGATGCAAGTCCCGTCGAATCCAACATGACGAAACATTATAAATAGCGACGAAAAATATTATATTAGTTAAGTAATGTATTTATCCTAAATTTGAGAAATTGGATTCAACATAATTTGCCTCCCAGGTACACATCGTGGAGTCTGAGTGTCAGGATGGCGACGAGAGCGATTGAAACGCGGAGCCGTTAGTCGGCTGAATCTTAAGGCACATAGATTTTACAGAGTCTCTTCTCGTTAAGCTACGACACACGATCGGGTGAGGGGGTCCCATTGGACTAGCTTCTTTCGACCCATCGATTCCTCCGGGTGGGTGTAGCGTTTTAGACCGTGTCCATGGATGTTGGTCAGCCAGCAGACCCGACGTGATCGCGAGAACCCCAAGTGTAGTAGCCCCGCCGTAGAGGTGCTCTCTTCAGGTACCTGGCGTCTCTCCCAGTACCTCCGATCCTCTTCACTGCGTATTGCTGCTCTTCCACTCGATGTACAGAAAGTACGCTCCGGCAGCGTACGCGAGCGTGTTTAAGATTCCAAATACCTGCGGGGCAAATTGCGAAGACACGTTGACTCTTGGGCTAGAGAAAAATTTCGCCCCGTCTTTAATGCACAGTAGAGCTCGTTTAGTCTTACCCCGCCAGCGATGTTCGCCGCAACATAAGATCCAGTAAATGCGCTCCAAACAGATAATTGAGCGATGAAGGCGATCATGTACAGGACGGCGGACGACGTTGTGTTCAAAAGCTCCTGCAAATGATTAGTTTGGTGAGTATTTAACGATCGTTAAGCTTTAACAGTTAAGTTTCCATTTAAATTCCTTTGCTTACCGTCAAAATCCAATTGATGGGTATTTTAAGAGCCTCTCTAATTGACAGCAAATAAATAAAACACCATATTAATGTGGCGATAAACGTTGTTACGGCGACGAATAGAAACCAATGGCTCGCACTTAAGCGCGCTGGAGACACGCACGCCATGCACAGTATACCAAGGCCCTGAAACAATCACCATACGTTTGCGTTTGATTAGGCTCGTTTAAATATTTCAACGAAATTTAAATTTAAATGCTCGACGACTCGTAATCGTGAATACCTCCTCGTTTCATTTACTCGTGTATGAATTTGTAAAGGAAACAATGTTAGGATTTACTGAAGCAATGTCTGAACTTTTTTTATATTTACAAAGATCTCAGGAAAGAGATCTCTTAAGTTTTTAATTCTTATTTTCGAAACTAAACGTCGTATGAATAAACTGTAAATATACAAAAAGTACCGTCTTATCATTCCGTACAAGCTGATATTTTTTTTTAAATTCGAACCTCTACGCCTCTTAGAATTTCCAGCAAAAATCGTCCCGCGTTCAAAGGGTTGAAAGATCGTTCTATAGTGTTCAACAACTAATACGAAGTCTACAATCAATTTATTCATTTCTCTGCCATTACAATACAATCTTCGTTATCGAAACAAATACATTCAAGAGTGACCTATGATTTTCGAAACGTAGAATTCTGTACCACCCTTGCACGCCGTTTGTCTTTCATTCTATCGTACTGTAAATTCGAGTTTTTCGGATAGTTTTCCACCATTTCCCGAGCCTTGATACGAATTTCTTCAAATTTACGAAGATAATCGGACGTCCGAAACACCGAGGTCGGTTCTTCAGATATCAATTTCTCACTCTTTGATTCGAGAAGTTCTGGTAATTCTCTCGACAAGGTGTCCGAAAGGTACATTTCCCTACGATTAGACCTCTCTCTAGCTTTCTTCAGCTTCTCCTCTCTCTCAGTTTCTTTGACAACCAACGGGAGCCTCTTTGCTTCCAATTCCGAAGGAACCAAGTTTCGTTTACTTAGAAGCACAGCCTTCATTCTGTCGTGCTCCTTCGACTTCCACGCGACGTGTTTCGGTCTTGGTGCGCTGCGCGACCGTTTCTCCGCTTTCAATCTCAAACGTTCGTCCTGCTCTCTCCTGAGTCTTTCCCTGGCCTCCACCAGTTCTCTTTTGCGTTCCGCGTCACGCCTAGCCGATCTTTTTGCTATAACGGCCGGATCGTTGGCGAGAAAATCGTTCTGCCAGCTGGAGAAAACCTTTTTCCTTCGCACTTCCCTCCAGACGTACTCCTCGAACCAGTCCATCCTCTCGATGGTGGTGTCGCTGCAGAGAGTCTCCGGTTCTCTCAACACGCGAAAGAATCCTCCGTCGTCGCCCACGCCTATCCCCTGGAACTGTCCCCCGACTGCGGAACAATCCAGTGAGAGCAAACAGGTGATCGGTCTCGACGACACCGTTTGAGAGAAAACAGGCTCGCTGGATTCGTTCTTAACGTCCCAGAGGTCGAGTTCGCCGCGTACACCAGCGAGCAGAAAAACACCGGGTTCGTTGGCCCAGCAGCTGGCCGTGTATCGACGATCGGTTCGCCTCCAAAACAGAGGCGAGTCCAGACAGTCGTCCTTCCAGATCGCGAACACGCGTCCACCAATCGTCAGAAGCACCTCCTGAAGATGCGGCGATCGCATAATTTCCGTAACGGGACCGTCGTGCACGCACGACCGAGCCAAGATCTTGCATTCTATGGCATCTGCAGTTCCCTCGTCGTACATCTGCTCGTCCCACGTGCACCTTTATCATCATCATCATCGTCGTCGTTATTATCAACATTACTACCATCAGGACAACACCCATTAGTTTACGGTATTTGCTTTTTCAAACGGACGTTTCTTCAGCATGCTGGAAAACTAGACTAGTCTCTAGTCGAGAGAACATAGGCTTGTCTGTGTTGGAAATGTGAAAGTTTGCGAAAATATTGTTACTAGGAAACTGAATCTAATTTTTGAAGCTTCAAGCTCCAGTTTGGAAATTCTACTGAGCTTAAGATCTCAAAGTATTTACCTTGAAAATAAATTTTTTTACCACTATAAGATTCACTCAGAACAATGGAGCTTTCTTGTTACGAGTTTATTCGATATTACTATCGCAATTATTTTGGAAATTACGGCTTAAATTTTTTAACACAATACATTGCAACCATCGAAGCCTAGTTTCTCAGACATGCCAGGAAGAAATCACGTTTCGACCAGTGCAATCGCATCGCAGCTCTTTTGAGACGCATACATTGCATGTCGTGACAGTAGAAGCATCGTGCAAAGGTCCCCTGGTATCACGGTAGTGTAGTATCGCGCCCCCCATACCGACGAAGAAGCTGTCAAACGAGAATACGAATCGTAAGGGTGCGGGATTGGTCGCGTAGGGAAACCAGTCGACTGTGAATCCGAGGATCGTGGGTACGAATCTCCGTGCCTTATTTTTCGTAGAGACTCGTACAGTAGTAAACAGATGGGTGTTCGATGCGTTTGTTAACGTCGATCGCACCTTATCAATCCCTCGTCGCATCCAATCCAGAAACTCTTCATGTAGTCCGTTTCCTTCGAGCTCAATTCATGCGCGTTACGCTGATTTTCATCGCTTTCCTGAAGAACGCTGGTCGACGACAACAACAAGCAGGTCAAGTTTAACGATTCTCCATTGGCAACAGGAATTTCGAAGCGAAGAATCGGCTGGAAAGCATCGCCCGAAACTTTATCGTCGAGATTCCAAACCGCCACGGTGCCATCCTCGGATGCGGTTAGAAATTGCGGGCCGGTGACGACGGTCGACTTTGTCAGCTTTCCACTTGGCTCTATTTTGTACTTGGCAGGCATCCATTGGATCCTTCGTACAGGGAGTCGGTGAGAGCGACTATTGTCAGAGACGACTATCGCTGGTGCGTACTCTTCTTGATCTGTGAAGCTACGCGCACCTAGACGGATAAAAAAATACATTTTTCAAAAATACATTCTAATAATCGATGACGTTATTTTATGGTCATATACCTTGAAAATTTTAGTTGTGAGTTTCAATTATTTATGAAATCGGAGACTTAATTAGTTAGCGAGTCGTACGACGAAATGCTGCAAACTTTTAAGGAGTTCTTTTTATTATATTCTTGAGGAACAGAAAAAGTATAAACTATACTAGACTACTGGAATATGATTCTAAACTTAAATGTGCCGGTTGGTACAATATGGAGAAAGAATTGTTTAAATTCCGTGCATGACTTTATAGTTCGTTAGTCCAAACCATTTGATGCAATTCTAATGGAAATGATGCCACTGTTCAGAAAACCATCGTGCGAATATTTATGGGGGATCGGCTGTATACCTACATATATCCTTCTAATCTTTCAATAAAAAAAATTACCAACGAATAAAAGTTTACAAAATTCGCATTCCGTTCGCCAGTGCCAAGTTCTCACCATTAGGATCGTTGCTGGGGTCACTCTTCGTGTCCCAGATGACCACGTGACCAGTGGAGCAACCTCCAATTACCAAGTTGTCGTCAAACGGACAAAACGAGACGCAATATATCTCTCGATGGTATTGCAGCCTAAGCAAAGGTCGAAGAGGCTCGTCAAACTTCCAAACAAGCACTTTAGATTGAATTTCGTGTTGCGATACAATTTCACTCGCGGAAGGAGTTTGAGCAGGGACGCTGACGTACGAAATCGCCGCACGGTCTGGTACCATGGATGGCAAAGACACATCGAAAACTGCTTTGTTTCCAGTGAGTTTCAAGTCTGCGAACGACAAGTGCTCCCGAAAAGCTGGAGCCTCGGCTAAGTTCCTAATTGGAGATCTATGTCGAGATAAATCCTCGATATCGTCCACGTACACGTTGACAGCCGCATTATACTTGACCACGTCGATCATTTCATGGGACCGTTCCTCTAGAAACAATTCCAGAGGCGTCTTTTCCTTAGGCTCATCGTCGCTTTCTTTATCCTGAACGTCGCTTTTTCCTTTGGACCGTTCCTCGTCGGTTCTCTCAGACTCTTCGGTCACCCCTTCCTCGAGATCCTCCTCAGGCTCGACCTCCTCGTCCAAAGTGTCCTCGTACACGTATTGCGTCCATGCGTTCTTAGGATGTCCAGGATACGTCTGAACGAACGCCTGTCCAGGTTGCAGGTGAGTCTGGGCAGACCTGCAGATGCACTTCCTATCGATATTATCAAATCCCTCGTTCTTATTCACGAGTTCCACGTAGCTGTCCCTGCAACTGCCAGAGTCCCTGTCGTCTAACGTTCGAGTCGAGCCTAGAGTGTCTCCAGGCAACGTGATCTCTACTTCGAACAATTCCCTGATACCTGTCGCGAAGGTTTCGTCCACTTCCGACTCGCTGCCCAAGAATTTCCACGGTTTCGGAGTCTTCAGTATCTTGTCGAGCACTCTCTTCCAGATGGATCTAGCGATGATCTTGTTTCGTTTCAAGATGGCGCGTTTCGCTTCCTCGGTGAGACAGATCACGAAATCGTGGGAGGCCAGTTGAGACGAGGCATAGCCCACGAGGAACGTGTCGCCCTCGTAGACACCGATCTTTTCCTCGAAGGCTGCCAGAGGCGATTCTGGTCGCTTAGCTAGCCGCGCGACTATGTCGCGATTGACGTACGCCCATGGGTATTCCAGGAACACGTGCTCCCCGACCAAACAACCCAGTTCCCGTTGTGTCTCGAGATCGAGCCTCAACCGTTCCACATTTTCGATATTTTCGTCGACCAGCGTCCAGTCGAGCGGACACTTAACCCCTTTCCTCGGCATCGCGCGTCTTCCTAAAACGCGGCTCGGTGCCTCATCTCGGACACTCTGGTCGTCGAACATCGATCAAACGTTTCCGTGACTTGGATACCGCCCTGGCGCTACGATACGGAAATGTTGTTACTATTTTTACGTGTGGTTGTACAAAACGAGACGCGGGACAGCGATCTCCAGACCTTTTTTAGTCGCAGAATTTATGGAATCTTACAATATACACTTATGAAGTGCTTGTTTCCTGTTGGCGATTTTTAGGTTGATGATCTTACTTTTACAGCAGAATTAAAATGGAAATTGAATCGAATCTGTATTCCATGTAAGACTAGTTAAAAACGAGACACCTAAATGCAACGAATCTTGCCTTATTTTATTAACCTTTTATTGCTTTTATTTTTTTTTTTTTTTTAATTCACACCTCTACGCCTTTTAGAATTTCCAGCAAAAATCGTCCCGCAGTCAAAAGGTTAACGATACAAATAAACATCTGAGTACGAAAAATAACCACTAGATTTGTAAAATCATTATTTTCACTTCTAATATTGAATCGAATATTTCCATTACTAGAATAATAATCTAAGTAAAAAGATTTATTCAAAGTTATGCGAATAATGGCCAAGTCTGGCATGGAGGGGCGAACGGGCGCGAAAGTGCGAAGGATTGGAACGCTTAGAACTGTATACCCAAGGAAGAATTTCACTTTCACCGTTTGAAAACGTCGTCGACCGCGATAAACGCTCGACCAAGAATTCCTAGCATTAACGGTTCTTGCGTGGTATTGTACAAGTTATTAATATTCGATTGCAACGGTCCGAAGACTATGGATGCCTCGAAGACACGATTTAGAAACTCGCAGGTGCAATCTATTCGCGTCTAAACGCACAGCGATCGTTGTAAGAATGTAGTTTCTCGAACAAATATAAATAAAAATTATCAGTAATATTTCTATTACAACTACAAAAAAAGAAACCTTCTCCACGCGAAGCAAACTCCACTTTCATTCCATGTGAAACAGCGTTTGAAATAGCTTTCCTCTAAATTTTCATTTGGCACTTACCGCAGCCGATCCCAACGTTCTAGCTACCGTTTTTTCCCGCGTATACATACCGCCCTATCCATTGACCTTTCGAGAGTGGCGCGCCCAGGCGAACGTCGCGTCACTAAATATACGCACCTGACAAGTAGAAAGCCTAATGGGTGAAGAAAAAAAAAAAAAAAAAAGAGGATCGCGTGCCAGCGTGCCTCGCGACACGCGATAAAATCCGTTTTCTTCTACGTCGGTCTAAGCGAAATTGTTTAAAAAGTTTCCACGGCGTTCACGCGACGCGAGAAAACATCCACGGTGTAACGGGTATTCCGAAAATAACTTTATTGAAGATAAACAGCGGCTCGAAAATATAGGTCGGGGTTCTGCATTATTCATAGGGGGAATGGTCCGTATGACGCGTCAACGCGCCTCTTTCAGTGTAACGTACATTACGCATATAACATTAACTATCGTAAAACGACGGCAGTCAAGTACGTCCTGATCCCATTCACTTAAGCACCGTAGATGTAGAAACGATGAGCGGCCGAGCAGAAACGTAGCGGATCACATCGACGACTTAGAAATCGTGCGCGTATTCCGAACGATTTCATTAACTCTTTGAGTTTTGCACCTTTTGCTTAGGTTTAATAGATGAAAGCGACCAACGTCGGAACCCTAACTTATTTTATTACGTAGTTTGCAAGCGGCGACTGGAATAACTACTTTAAAATAGCGCCACGAAACGGTGGAATCACGTTTGTTCGCTTGTTACCCAGCATTAACGAGTGAATCCATAAATACATAAAAAAAAAAGGAAACTATTAGTGTAATGAATACTGAACTATAAAATGTACAAAATGGAAAACCGTATAAATTAAATAAAAATATTATTAAGAATTGTTTGTCCGCGTGTCTCCAAAGAAATTTACAATTTGTCCAGCGGGGACATTCGGTAAATTGAGGTAACAGTTTATGGAATTTTAAGACATAGTCTAAATAATCCAAATGCACGCCACGCGAGTAAAAAAGACCGCTGGCTTTGCGAAGAACCATCGGGTCTAAAATTACCATCATCCGTTTGGAAGTTCGTCTCTTCGATGTCGACCGATAGCCCGCAGAGTTTGGGCGTACGGAAACTGCTGTAGTAATCGTTGAGACGTCACGAGAAACACATTCCCAGCTAGTTAGTAAAGGTCGGTAAAGGTCAGATGAATTTATCGAATAAGGACAGATTAAATTAATCGAACAGAAGCAACACGATGGCCTAAATGTCTCAATGATGCGCGCGTTCAGATGTTCCGTTGCGGTATTGGACAAAATTGGTCGATCACCACTATGATCACTGACGATGGTTACTAATAAGACGTTACGACTTCGATTTCGAGTGAACTTCATTAGCTTGTAGAATAGCTGGAAATGGTGCATAGGTAATTTGTTTAACTGCTGTAATATAAGATCAACCCTTCAACCCTTGTGATGGTAACTTGAGCGCAGGTACAGTTAAAAGAAAAAAAGTTTTAACGAAAAGTGAAAACACTGGAAAAACGATACTTCGTATGCACCAACTTAATACCATGTCTTTAATATTACTGCACGTCATAAATGCATAAAATCTAGTGATCATTAATTAATCTGATAATCGAAAGCGATTATTACAGAAGTAGCCAACACTGTTCTACAGGGTGGCACACTAAACGGTATAAAAGGAACGATGAACTCGCTTCTTGTGAATATTGTTTCGTGATTGAGATACCGTTGAAATAGAATACTGAAATCATGCTAGAGGATCATGATCCAGACGGACGCAGACGTGCGACTGCTTGCAGCAGAAACAGAATCGCTTCTGGGCATTTGTAATACGAGCGTGTCCGCGCGTCTACGCAGAGAAAACCGCTAAGTCGGTTGAAGTTGAGAGAATTACTCGAGTTGGCGGAGACCACCGAGTACAGATAAGACACGACTCGCGGAGAAACCTTACGACCCACATGCACCATTCGTACGCTGTTACTAAGTAGCTACCGGTTGCAACCTACACCGATAACTTACGCATATGTAGCCGGTTATGCGACTCCACCGATTGATTGGAAGTAACGAAGAAGATGGTCAAACGACTGTTACGAAACTACAGTGTAATCCCAATGTATCGTCAAATGGAGTTACTTGCGACACCATTTGCTTCAAATCTATGAGCATGAATCCAAGTGTCTCGCAGTTCTGACGTATGCTACGATTTTCTGATGAAAATAATCACGAAGATTCATACAAGGAGTAGCTGCGTTTAACGTATCGCTCGAAGATACAAAAACAAAAAGTTCCAATGATTAATATTTCGTTCGATAACGGTACAATATCGAAAATTTTCCACTTAGAATGGATTCTCGCGTACGAGTCGACAAAATTCATCGATGTTATGTCGAAACGATGACGCGAGCATCATCCTAAAGCAGCGATGACTGTTAAGCGCATCTGGTGTTATCTTATCTTTCCAGAAATAATATTTTAATATCAGCCTCGTCTCGTTTTATCTATGAGATTTAATCCTCCTCGTTTAACAGCCCCGTAAAACACCACGAAATTCCGAGAAAACGAATAATTTCGTTGCTCGACGTTTGTAGCAAGAACGACGGGAACCACGCACAATAAAGAATGAATAATATTGATCGTCGAGCGTAAACTGTACCGTTTGGTGTTCGTTCCACTCGTTTCAATTGGTTAAATGTCAGGGATTACGTTATCTTGTGACGTGTTGCATTTTTTTTTTGCGTCTTAAAAGAAGTCAAATAACAACTATTATTCAAAGAAACAAATTATCTATATTATCGACCGGTTTTCGACTTAATCTTACGCTCTTCTTTGATAAACATTGCTGTACAGAAAAAATTGTACGAGAATTAGTTTGATGAGAATTAGAATTAGTTTAAATTTTGGTGAACCGGAAAGTTACAATGTTATTACTAAAATGATTAAAAGAAGAGTTAAGAGAAAGTCATGATATAATAACAAATAAAGAATTAAATTGAAACGTATACTAACGTTGGCATTTCATATGTGTAACAATATCCTTGTTTACGTTATCGTCGTTTTACCTTGATTCTGCAGTTTCACAAGTATTATCCTGATTCTTGCCATACTTAGAATGGCGGTTTCGAATCATATTTGTGCAATTCCGTGATTTACCGACTGATTATAGTTCAAGCGAGGCAAAAGTTCGCTATCGCGTTCGTATAATCACGGCGCAACACGCGGCGGTTATAGAAATAGACGCTTAATTAGCAATGTAAATCGCGTTAAATGAGGCTACAGATTTTGCGTTCAGGTACTCCTGCTTGAAGTTACAAGACCATAACGTTGTAACCAATGGTGGATTGTAGTACTCCTATAAATTTTAAAGAGCTTTCCAACAAGAATTTTAGAATTTTATTCTTTCTCGTGATTGTATTAGGTTGTCCTAAAATTATTTTAAAGAATTGTCTGTTATGATTAAAATAGGACGAAGGAAGGTACCATAACAAAATGGATAGTATATAACTGTGTAGCGTAACATAAAACATGAAACAGTAAGTACTAGTAAAACGAAAGGAACTTTATAGACAACCTAACGTAATGAACCACTGGCCGGTGCTAACAGCACAAACGAACGAAAGGATTACGTTAGTCGCGCATCGTTGCCATGTATATTCTTACTACAATGACGCAGGACCAGAATTACTTTTGCATATCGTCAGATACTATACGGAGGCTCGCGTGAATCATTCGTATCGCTGTTCGCGTTTTCGCGACCCGCGTAACCTAGAGACCATTCATACGACGAGTGCATATTCTGTTACCCTACGTAATCACCCCTTCTTCATACGTTTGCATCATTCAGCGAGGACGAGACGAAAACTAATGATGACTAATAAGGCTAGCTCTGCCTATTGGCGATTCCGTTTGCACAACGAACCACCCACGTTATACTACGATAAGATTCGTAAAAAAAAAATCAACCTACACGACTGCAACGTGTATGGCAGTCATCGACAACGTATGACCCACGATAATAACTGACCCGTCATCCAAATATCGATTAAGTCATACAAACAGAATTCAGAACGGTTTCTTAGTAAGAAACTAATTTTAATTTAATTACGAAATAAATGATGAATCTTTATTTGTCAACTATGTATGTATGTAGTTTCGATGTATAATTTGTAGTAATCGCTATTTTTGTAGATAAGTTGGAGTACAACGTTCCTACTTTTGTAAACAAACATCAACATTAGCGCTCCTCTTTTTATAACTTCGTAACTTCAGCTTAACGTTTCTACTTCCATGAAGAATCCGAAATACGAGAAATTCTGACAACCCGATTCTGCTAAAAAATATTGCGTTAGAGATACCTGCGTATCTAATCGATTGGCTGCATTTACACTCGCACGCGAGCATAGGGTATCGTAAACGAAACGCGATCCAAGTTTCTACGTTCGGAAAAGAAATAGCACGTATGTGATATAGGAAAAAATTCTATCTTGGCCAGTGATAATAGAGATCTATAATAAACGAACTAGAGCAACGTAATACGCCTGCATTTAAAACATTAAAACATGCATTTACAACAACACGACTGTAAATGTATAAAATGCATTCATAAAATTTGAAAACAATAATATAAAAGTATGTATAAAGTAGTGGTTATAGAAATAACATCGCCTTTTTGTTTAATTCCCGCGCGAACAGTAACTGTTTGTGATATTATTTGATTTAGTTTGATTTATATCAAAGAAAAACATAATTCGTCGAAATAATCTCGATCACATTCGTCATGATATATTCATTCAATAAACGGCTCTTTTTTAGGATCGTTGCAATTTCTATGATTACTACTATTGTTAATCCATCATAGTTGAATACTACAGGTTTCGTAATTTTTGTGCCACCCTGTACGGTCGTTCCATTGACCAGTTCACATAGGGCTTAGACACGAGGCGCGGTTTGTCCTTGCGTATAAGGTACTCGCGTGCAATTAACTGTGGTGCATAACTTGTTGCACCAGCCGATATGCTATGTGCACAACCCACACAC
The DNA here is from genome assembly GCF_026225885.1 of Hylaeus anthracinus. Lineage (NCBI taxonomy): Eukaryota > Metazoa > Arthropoda > Insecta > Hymenoptera > Colletidae > Hylaeus > Hylaeus anthracinus. Next base: position 14,356,195 of record NW_026533254.1, read on the forward strand.
CATAAGAACGCATGGCACAACGACGCGGGAACCGTCGTAATAATCGACATTGCGCAATTCCCTCGAGCCGCTCGTTTCCTCCGGCCTAGCTGATTAAATTTTGCGTGGCTCGAATAGCCGACCCGCTAAGACGAGGCAGCTCCCTTTTAAAAACAACTTGGCGCGAAACTCTAAACGCAGTTACGATCACTGTTTCGATTGGAATCTTTTGAAATTTATCGTAGGTTATTTCAATAATTTTCCTTCTCTTTAACAGAATATTATTGCACTGAAATCGAGATATAAATAACTTTTTTATTTACAGATCGGTTATTGACTCAATTGTTTCCGAGAAAAAGAATGTCAAATATACCTATGATTTCCTCCTTTAAAAATTTATAAAAACAAAGCTTCATATGTGAAGATTTCATTGTATATTTCCGATGAATTTTTTCATTTAGAACGACACTGTGTGTTCATCTGTATATTTGTAAGCCTCGTGTACGTACGACAAACAATATTCTGCATCGCTGTCTCCTTCTATGATTATTACAACTAGTTTAACTTAAATAATTTCAACGGTCACTCCGACTTACACACTTTAAACAATAAATTGAAATTAAACAATATCCCTCGCTTGTTGAACTAATCAATTATTGGGTAACACATTCAATTCTTCAGACAACTCACGTGCTTCTCATACGCTCTCTGTTTATTTACTTCTTCTCGAAGCCACGTCCTTTCTCAAACAGCCGATCTTAGCCGTACGTACACAAGGCTTACATGTTTATTACATTTCGACGTATTTATAATAGTAGGGAACTTCTCGTCGCAGACTGATTTGTACTAGCACACATATTGCGAAGCGATGCGTTATAAGAAACCGCATGCCCCAAGACCTTAAAAAGCGTGGACTATTCACACGTTCCCTTCTCACGGATAATAGAAGACGATTACCAGCAAGAACGGAACGTAAGCGAATTACCATGACCGAATTTAACCCTGCAAATGGGACGTCTCACTCTCGCTTGCATGCTGTGTGGGACAAGTAAGTATTACAAGTCGTAACTCCGTTATCGGTGCATTTGGAAGAAAATGTCAAAGGGAAATGGTGATTGGTTCGAAGAATACTATATTCGTAGGACCATATTCTGTTGAAAAGTGAAATGGTGCATAATCGATAGTTGGCATTACTTTTTTTAAGTAGAAACTCTCAGACAGAAACGGAGAAAGGTTAACGTTAATTGAAAGAAAAAGGATAAGCAGCGACGATGAATAATAAATGCACAATACACCAGTTCGTTATCTTAACTACACGTTTCTTGCATTTAGGTGTTAACACAATTGTAACACGCTCCGTACGTTCACTTCAGCGAGTCTCCAATGTTTTAAGCCACCTTTCAAGAATCACCCTGCTACTTCCTGACGACGCGTTTCTTCGATTTCTCTAATTCCCAGTATAACACACTATTCACCTACTTATCGACGTTCAACCATCCGGCCATGAATGCACGCTCGCACTCGCATCAAACCAACGAAAATACTTTACGGGTACTTGGAAAGTTTGCAGACTCTACCATCGACGACCCTGAAAAACGTTAGACTCATTCCGTTCGTGTGCAACGTACATAACGTGATATTAAGTCTGTGTACGGATACACGTGGACGCGAATAAATATGACGTGCGCGAGTGACACGATACATGCCATCGGTATTATGCTGGCTGGGATTGTTGTGCCATTTCTCGTTTAACCAGCACGCAACTCCACGGGCAGCCAGACTTCGAAGATTATTAGAAGCCAAGACTCGAACTTGCATAGCAAACACGACGATGCAAACAGCTTCTGTCGCCGTGATAAGGTTGATAAGACCGGTAAGAGTCTCGGAACGATCGTATCACGGTAACGAGAAACTTCGAGACGCGAAACGCGTTCCTTTTGCGGAAAGGGTCTGTCATTGTTTTCCACCTCGAAACGCTCGAACTCTTTGTGATTGGTTGGGTTAAAATCTATTCCCCTTGTTGCATAACTTTCATGTTTTATTTAAAGCTTTATGTTCAGTTGGTAACACTGCGAACTAACGCTAAGTGTTAAATAAATGAAAAGAAAAATTTATGAGAGTCAAGAGGTAACTAAGTTGTCCGCTCTGTTGCGAAGTTTTATCTTTCGATGATTCCTCTTTCCTTTTTCTTAAAAATTCATTATCTGACAGTAAATCGTTTTATAATAAGAAATAAACGTGTCATTTGATGCGACTGTCTTCAATACAAAATTCGATATCTTTATTCCCTGACATTTCAAGTATGAAACAGCATAGTTTAGGACGACTGGCACGAGCAGAAGGAACGAGTTATAGACAGACTCGTTCGCCAAGTCGTAGATACTCGGGCAATTTTGATATTCAAGGAAAGAAAATAATTCTGAAAATACTCCATTTTTATTGAAGACAGTCACATAATGAAACAATCTTCGAAATAGGCATAGGTTTCTGTGCGAACCATTCTTAAAAATCGATAAAAAATCATTTCATTTCTATGTGACACTAAATTTCAAATTGATAAGAAACTGGTTAATGCAACTCTTCTTAATAATTTAATCCCAGATGAAATTTAACTCGTATCCGATCGATTAGTATCTAATCCATCGCCGAGGATTACAAGTAGAAATAGTGTAAGTAGAATCAGTGAGTAATGAACAGGTACGAAAATGCTTAAAACCTTCTTTGGAAATTGTTTAAAAGAGGAAACGAGACGAACAGTTCCTGTAAGAGCTTAGCAATTTCTCTGACGACCACTCGAAATTTCAGAGGGCACAGTCGAATTCGTATAAACGAATACTGGACGGTGGTCGTGAAAGACTGAAAATGATCGGAGAGGAGTCAAGGACACCTTGAATTCTTAATGAATCGTTTCGATACCGTTGGCGCGGCCTCGTCGTATGGCAGTAGGATGGAACTCTGAGTATGTGGGACGCCACGTATGGTCCCGGTCATCGGGATGATCATGTATGGGCATCCAACGTGTGCTTAGTTCGTAGGGGACGTGCTCGACCGTATCGAAACTATGCCATCAGCGACGAGAATCGTTCAAGTTTTTCGTCGATCGTCGTCTCTAGTAAAAAAAAAAACCGGTTCCATCTGCGTATTCTTAATGTCACCGATACATTCGTGGAAATTCGTAAAAAATGTAGAAAAGTAACGAAATGATCGCTCTATTCTGTTTCTAAGTTATTTATTAAATTGTATATTTTTTTTAATGTAATTTTTAATTACATATTATTTTTTCAAAATAATGAATTCAAATGAACATTACGGAACGTATTATCATAGACGTAGATTTCATTCAACGACATGTACAATGCATAAATTGGTACATCCTTGGAGTAATTGTTTCTATTAGCGCAATTTTCGCACGTCTAAGAGAGTTAAATCGTTTCGACGAGTTAAAATAATAATGCGATGATACCATCCAGTTTTGAAAATTCAAAAACTGGACTTAGGAAGGTTATTTATTGACATCTAGGAATTCGTACCTTTCCTGTACTCGATTAAAATAATTCAATCGACGATAATTCGGATAATCCAGTTGTGACGTGCATTGGTCACCGTGGAATCCTCGTGAGAAAAAGATGGCAACGCCGCAACTTTGTCAATTTAAGATATGTTTAAACACAAAAATGTCGACGCACGCACTAAGGAACGTTCTTTCAAATATCCTAAAACTTCTTACCAGAAAATTTCCCCCTCAAAGAGCAACAGAATTTCTATGGCTGCTACTGTAAGTGCTTGCCAAGGAGATGATTCGATTTATCGGCTTCATGGAGCCCACGTGCTGGTGGTTCCACAGGCGTGGCTAATAACTGGGAACAAGCGGTTCGTTTTGCAAACTTATTAACGCGGAACGATCGCGACGCGCTAATCTCGCCTTGTCTGGCATTTAAACATTGTAAACCCATGTTCGCTATATAATATATTCGTCGAGAAACGTATTCAGGAGACAGCAGGAGCCTCGCAAAGTGACAGCACGGTGTATTTGATTTCCACCTGTTGGTAATTCGATAGGGCTGGTTGCAGAGTCACCATTGGTTTGGTCACGCATACTTTTTCTTATGTTTGCGCGCCCAGTAGACCGTTACTCAAAGGACAGGTTTTCTGTTCGTCCATGAAATCTACTTTTACGCCCGCGTGTGTGTCAATATTCCTTTAAGAAGTTAAAAGAAACATCGTTTTATTAAATCTCGAAGAATCAATTGCAAAGAATGAATTTCCTCGTTTAAATTTCGGTTCGTAGGTTGTCAATGGAATTATTAAAGAATTTATTAAATACACAGGAAGTGGAATCGTGGAAACAGACGAGGTCTTTACGTGGCAAGGTTAGACTGAATCGATACGTGCAATTATACTCTTTTTTTGCTTATATGCCGTAACTATTCTGCTCGGTACTATAACTATACATCGTCCATAGGTCGAAAGTAAGCAGTGCTTCATTTGCAACGAGTAAATGGGCTAAACGTCGCCGGGCGTGTCTCCGACTGCACGTGCGTGAACCACCAAAGAGAAACGATGCTTACCGATGCTGATCACCTAACGGTATCGTCGATTTCGACAGGGCCCGTTGCAAGAGACGATCGGGCCGAAAAACTGTTCTTAATGACAGACGTTAACGGATATTAACGCGACGTCGTAATTTCGTGCATAGGAACTGGCCATCTCTATTCCTTCGGGATATTTTGTTAACCGTTCCGTAAAGAGATTACCGTTACGCGGTTATGCCGTTGCAGGTAAGTTCAACGTCACGGTGAAAATCCGCGCAATCCTATGGCTACGCGTGCTACCTTCTTCGCACAGAATATCAGATGCATTAAGGCGGTACTCCTTCAGTTTTACCAGTTTCGAGACAATTTCCATGATTTTCTTCGTGCCAAAGTAATTGATACAAACATACGAAATTTGGTAAGATTAATTTATTTTCAAGTTACGTGTAACATTCAACGACACGTCATACAAACTGAACTCGCAATGTTAACGCGTTGGCTGCTCGACTAGAATACGTGAAAATTTCTATAAAGTTAAAATTTTGTCTCGAGACTGTTGAAAGTTAGACAATGTAACATCTATCGTAGAATTGAATTTCTTGAAAAGATCTTTTTTTAATTTCATAAACTTCGCATGAACATCGTGTAAAAGGGCGAAGTCTGGGCTTGTATTAATTTCCTTGGAATTAATTCCCAAAGAAGACTTCACTTTGGACCAATTACCTAATACTCTCAAGAATATCAGATATTTATCGTCTCAACTACATATCATGGTCTGCGACAGGAAAAACTGTTTTTCCTGTTACAAAATGCGCCCCACGGACAGCGTCGAAATCACGGAACGCTCGAAAAAATCCGCGTTTAAAATAACAATGCCGCATAAAAGATACGAGACCGTCATGACGCCAAGAACAATGCCGAATGCGTGCCAAAGTTTAATATGATGAATGACATCATAGAAAATACGTGTTCGCGCGTGTCGGATAAATTACGAGGGACGGTAATAACTCTAATTTAAAAAAAAATTCCTTAAAAGAAAACAAAGAATAACGAGAATAAACTATACAACAGCTAAATAGCTAACATTTTTTCTGAGAATAAAAAATTACTGTAAATTTACTTGATGTAGAAAGCATAGCTGGTGCTTTTCTTAATTCGTATCCGTAGCTTGAATTCAAAATAAAGCATTCCAAATGCTCTTAATCCAGATACTATTAATCCAAATTACTTACAGAGATCAGATTCGTATTTAATTACGCTGAGAAGTGTATAACAGACTTCAAAATGCATACATATAATTTCGAAGCATTCACTAAATAAAACTAATCCTACTAATTCATTTTATCATCTGTACGAAGTGTCATATCACAGGTGACTTGACAATTCTTTAAAAAAAGAAACTAGTATTGTCCCGTCGGAGGTGACATCATAGCGCAAAGGATTGTTCTTCCTGGCTAACGTTCCCTATCACGCGAACCGGAAGACGATTAGCGAAATGACGCACGATATTATCCTACTCACCACTTGCACCAGCTTGATGATCCCGGGTATGGTCGTGAAGTAGGGTACATTCAATCTAATTCCTGCCAGAGGGTTCGGTTGACCCGGTTCCGTCTTCACCGTAGGTACCTGGCGAGGATTGTTGGTCGCGTTGTTGCTGGAACCGTCCATCGTCACAACGGTCTCCGACATCATATTACGTTTCCTTCACGGCGATGTGTAACCACGTACAACTTCAGACCAACGAATCTGTTCGTCAGTGAAAGGCACCCGACGTAAACACCACTCGAGAGAATCAAAAGAACCGGTACCACACGGAGCCGAACTCGAAACACCTGTTGGTTCACCACGACCCGCACGGAGGCCTCACCACTGAATACTACCAACGTATTAACCAGCGACCCGCTATATTCCCCCTCCGTTGATCTATTTTCCCCACCCTTGCCTTGACTCTTTCCTTAACATGTCAACCGAAGTCCAAACGTGAGACGCCAATCGCCACGTCCTGTACAACCAGTCGCAGATGTATTCATTCCTATTCCCTCGACTGTTCACTTCGGACGGTTCGCATTCTTGTTACATACAGTGGCTCCAAAAAATGTCCACGCTTCTATTCCCCTTTGCACGGTGTATCGAAGAAAAGAGCGCTCCGAGCATATTTTCATTTAAAGTTTGATGACATCATATTTATAATGAATATTATTTATAAACTAAACGAGGTGTCGTCTAAAATCATTTTTCAAATAGTCAGAGATCTGTGTTTGTTATAATTGTAAGCAAGCTGTAGAGTCGAAGGCCAGAAAGGACTTCTTCATTCATTTTTAAATAAATGTAACTTCTAAACTAAACATGATAGAGGATTGGGGTTTGCAATCGTAATCTTCCGAAGGAAAGGAATGTGTATAAAGGAAAAATTGCGTAATATCGTGTTTAGTTATGATTCATTGACTAGTTTAATAAGTATAAGATAATGGCATCCGTAGTTGCCGTCAAGAGGGGGAAACGTCATTAGGAGACCAATTATTAAGTGTTCTTTGGGATTTTCTTTTACAAAGAAGAAATATGTAATTATTTCAATTTATATTCGACATATTTTCTAATAATAAGTATTACTATTCAAATAGTGATTCTAATATCAGCTGCGCCATCGTTGGGAAAACGCCCAAGTTTGTAGTGAAAATAGTTCCCAATGTTGGTACTAAATGGCACCACTAGTTCAAGGGTCGATAACATAATGATTAATTTGACATAATAACACAGGCTCTCTTATCATTTTATTATTTTATACATCTGTTATTTTATTTAAATTTAAGTTACCTTTAGGAGAAATAAGTTTACCTTACGTTCATTACAAATAGTGATTATACGTTCACGTTTGAACTTATGCGTAATAATACAAACAGTATTCCTTACAGGTGTCGTAATAGGCGAATTTATTTAAACATATCGATGGCTTCATCTTACAGAAACGGTGGAAACTATTTTCAGTACAAACTTGGGAGTTTTCTCACCGATGGCGCCACTAGTATTAAAGCCGGTATTAGTATAGTTCAATGATTGGCTGCTTGTAAACTCACCCGCTTACAGAACGGCTTCGTGAACGGTGGATGCATAGTGATCGAAACACCAAAAATTTCGACAAGAGTTTCAACTCTATAAGAGTACTCTATGGTACGATGTCATATGACTGGAGGAATCGATCCAATCGTTTGTTTGCGATTGTATATTGTACACAGCAATAGACCAATGAATCAGCTGTTGCGACGGAACTGACGTTTCGCTATCCACTTCAGTCCACTTCTAAGAAGTGTTGTCATTGTGTGTCATCATTTGTGGCTTATCAATTCTATTCGAAAAATACCTGCGGTACGTCTGAAATTCTGCCATTTGCATCTTGTTTACATAACATAGTGCAATTACTATTCGGGAGCTTCCTTATTACAAGCCAAGAGTTGCATTTTATTAACTACATTTAAAAGGTAAAATATGAGAACTTATTTGTAACTCCAAAGTTTGTTAAATATGCGGCATATTCATTAGATTGGTATGCAGATAATCATCTGCTGAACATTAGTCCCATATGTGTTATCACTGAATGTTTCTCATTGTTTCCATATTATTACATTTCAAAGTAAAACAAAAATTTTCAGATCAATTCATTTAATTATTTTTATCCAATTAATTTGTGCATGTTTATTTATAGAAAAATCTGTACAAAATGTCTCTGTATCCTACTCTTGAAGATATGAAAGTGGACCACATGATGAAGGTAAATCATAGAATTTCAACATTTGGTTGCAGAATTACAAATAATATAAAAATATTTCATCTATAGGCTGAACAGCTGCTAGCAGAGTCACAATACCCTGATATTCCCACCATACCATACGAACAACATAATGTTCTGCCATCTGCACCTGCCTATAATCCATCTAGTATTTTGTATCCTTCGCTAGGAGAATACATGGGGATGGAGCTTACAGAGGAAGTGATAGCACAGAATATGCCTGAATATGCTCTTGTGAATCGTAAAAGTGTAAGTAACATGGCATTAAATATATAATTATAAACATATTAAAGTCTAATTTTACATTTCAGATGGAAATTAGTATACCTGCGCCATCAGGACCATTAGCAGGCATGGTTGCACCATTATCTGGAGAATCCTTAGGATTGCAAAGGGCACAAGTTACAAATGGTATAAGACAGGTAAGTAATTTCATGTGTATGCATATCTATATATGTAAGAAACAATTATTGCAGCTGCTGTTCTGGTATTATTACTTGATTATTATAGATAATATTATGCAAAGACAGAAATGGTAAAATTGGCTTAAGAGTACATGCTGTGAGCAATGGTATCTTTGTGTGTCTTGTAAGTCAGAATTCTCCAGCTGCACTTGCTGGATTACGATTCGGCGATCAAATTTTAAGTATCAACGACGAATACGTCGCTGGATATACGATGGAACAAGTTCATAAAATGCTGAGAAATGCCGATGTAAACGGGATCAGAGTCGGTATACGCGACAGGTTAAATAATTTGTTTTTAATTTTTAAATGTTTATAATGTTCTTAAATTGCAAAGAAAGTGAACGTTTCTTATAATTTAAATATTGCTACTAAATTCATTTCAGACCATTTGAACGTACAGTAACCATGCACAAAAACAGCAATGGACATATCGGATTTCAGTTTAAAAATGGAAAGATAATTGCATTGATTAAAGATTCCTCAGCCGCTCGAAATGGGCTACTAACGGATCATCAAATAGTAGAAGTTAACGGAAAGGTATATTACAAACTTATGGATCGACGAATTTGATTCGATCGGTAAAATACATAAATTTTAAGTTTATGTAAAATGTTTCAGAATGTTATCGGACTGAAAGATAAAGAAATCACGGCGGAGATTGAAAATGGTGGAAACATTATTACCGTAACAATTATTCCGTCGTATATGTATGATCACATGATTAAAAAGTACGTTCATGTTAAAATATAATAACATATTTAATTGTATGAAATCACAAATACTAACAAAAAAATTTTCTTTCAGAATGAATACCAGTTTATTAAAAACACTCATGGATCATTCTATACCAGATGTTTAAGCGGACGTAAATCCATCCGCGATATCCATTCAAATGATTGACGACTTCAAATTTGCTTTAATACTATGCAGATCTACACACGATACCTTACGCATTTTTCGTCGATAGAAGAAATGCTTAACATAAGCATTAAATTACAAGTACAACGGTGTTTATATTTACTGCATTGGTTACATAGTTAATATATTACTTCATAATAATCGGATTCTTTTTTAACTAAGAATTTGATAAAAGCAGTTTGATGTTATCCATCATTTCAGTTATGTTTATGTTGTGAAATGAATTTTTAAATCGCACACACGTTTATGGCCAATGAATATTTAATAATTATTAATTGAATTAATTTCAAATATTACGTATTTATAATTGCATTTTTAGGACCAAAGTATATATATTTTTAATAGATTGGTTATGATAATTATCTCTTCATGAAATAAGATCGTAATTATAATAGCAATTATATACAAATTAGATGGAATATATATAGTTACTGTTTACTCTTGGATTATGACCATCGTCTTACCGAATTATATATGACCATATGTATTAATAGTTGTATGTTTTAAAAGTCTCTATAACGTTAATACTTTTCTATGCAGTTTTATCTTGTACATATATCTATATATGAATACTTATCTCGACAATGTTATTGCAATCTTTATTTTATTATACTAAACTATATGTGTAATCACTATTCTGGAACATAGTACTGTAATCAGTAAGTTTTATACCCATTTTGTTTATTAATGTGCCAATGTTATGATCTATAAGTTATATAGCTTAAGACAACAATAAAGTATTATACACAAAAAAGTTTTCAAAGTTTCTTGTTTATTATTCCTCTACACTACACAAAGGCTCTGCTAGTAAATAGTGGCTAGTAAGTTTTCAGTTACGCTGCGTAACTTACGCACGCGTGTTTATACTTCATTCAACTTACGCACGCGTGTTTGATCTATTTTGAACATGGTAGTTTCTGATTACCATGTTGCTTGCGTAGCAAGCAGAATTGAGAGAGTGTGATGTTATGTGGAGTATATCGGATTTAATTATCGGGTTCAAGATTCGTCATACAGCTGTTACATTACAGTAAGAAGGGTTATCGTTACCTGTGCGACTTGAATATTTCTTATCTACGCTGGAAGCTTGCCAAAAAGCAAGAGGGGATGCTTTTGACATATTATATTCCCCTCAAACGGCAAAAATTAATGGACACGTGTGTACCATTAGGGTAGTGAGTGACATAAATGCGCTCGGCTATCAGTGTTATTTTGTCGAGTCCGGTACCCGACAATAAAATGTCTCATCCCGATTACGAGCAAACTGCTCACGATCATGCGGCCCTACTTTTGCTCCTGAGGCCCATTGGTACACAAATCAAACAAAAAACTGTCACCAGGTTATGCGAACGAATAATTAAAGCAGGTAGCAGATTTACTGTCGCCGATTCTACAGGTGGAACCCGTGAAATCATTGCTAGATTTGTCAAAGAACATCCAGTGGAAAACAATGATTGGGGAGATTTTCAAACGCACAGAAGACTATTAGGATTAATCACATTTGGAAAATATGACAACCAAGCTGAACTCAACGAATTATGTAGAGTTCACGAAACCTTAAAAGTAAAATACACTGCAACACTATATGATTCACGTGCTATACTTTTTGGGCCGGTGGAATCAAACAATCCACACGAACCACCACTGTCATTTAGCACTCCTTCAAACTTCAAAACACGTGGTGTATTTTATACCGATGAGGTCTGCTCTGATCTTGAAGTTCACATTATGGAGTGCCTTAATTCTCTGTTTTGGATTCTGGAATCCAAAAGATTGGAAAGGTCCAGAGAAAAAATAGATAGGGTTTCCCTTTTGTTAGCACCTTTTGAAAAGAAAGATTTTATAGGATTAGATTTAGAATCCAGAAATAATAGAAAAAGATGTGTAGGTCGTATGACTAAACATTTAGGTGATTTATGTCTTCAAGCTGGACTTCCAGCAGATGCTTTAAGCAACTATAATTCTGCAGCCAGTGTGTTACAAGCTGTTAATGATTGGCTATGGCTAGGAGCAGCATTTGAAGGTTTATGTGCAGCATCTGCTTTAGTGTTATATCCAAATATGTGTAGAAGTCTTCCATTGCAAAGAAACTCTTCCCTTCAAGAAGGAAGTCCAGGTAAGCAGAGGTATGTATAATTTACACTTATGCTTTTTGTTTAAACATACAGAAACAAAAAGTCATCTGAAATATACAAATTTGTTGTTTTTGGAGTAGAATTGGTAATGATTTATCATATTTAGACGAGGTTCACAAGCGGTTAATGCTTTACCATCACCACCTGCTGTAGAAGTAGTAAAGAGCAATATGCCACATATTTTGCTACCTGAAGAAATATCAAAGAAATACCGTGAAGCAATAGTTCATTATAGCAAATATCAATATGCTGGAATAATAGAGACAGAAGCTAGTTTTAAAGCTACAAGGATTTCTATAGAGCAAAATTGCACTTTACAAGCTGCTTCATATTTAAATAATGTTGTACTTATAAATTTACCATTAAGTGAACAAGAGAAAGTAAGTAACTACACCGAGAAAATTACCAACTTATCAACTACAATGGAAGTACATATCTGCAACATTTCAGATTGATCGATTTACCACATTGTCAGATTTATATATAAGTTTTGGTTTTATAAGAAAAGCATCTTTTTGCTTAAGATTAGCTGCAACAAGACATGTGTCTCAAAATAATCCCAACCCAGATTGGCAGCAATGTTATAATTTAATGCTACAAGCTACTTCTGGATTTAAGCTATCTTTAGATCCTATTGACATGTCTCCCGGTAATTTTTATTATGACAATACTACTTTTTTTAATAACGTTATAGTAAGTAAATCTAAACAAAAATTCGTTTACATAGATACACATAGGGGTTGGCCAGTTATTCAAATACAAGTAATAAATGAACTTGTTGTTGCTGCTAACCGTATGGGTAATCCAGCACTTGCTACAAGACATATGACATTTTTACTTCAAACAATGTATAACTATTTGACGCCTAACGAACGCAAGGAAACTGCGCTACAGCTTCAAAATGTATCTCAACAGTGTGAAGGTGCACCTGTACCACTCGTAAGCATTGCAAAACTGTATTAAAAATTCGTGACTTACAACGATTAGGAAAAATGAATTTCTTCCAATAGGTTTTAGATTCTGGAACAGTTATACCACCTGCTAATCTAACAAATATTCCAAAAACAAAATCGTTCGTTTTGAAAAATATGCAACCACATCTTCAGCCTCAAAAAATTGAAAGAGTCAAGGAAGACCATGGGCCTTTTCTATTTACACCAATTAATTTTGGTTCATTAGAGAGAAAAAATACATCCAAAAGTAAAGTTGGTGTGTTCATGTTTAAATTATTAAGACACATACACTACATCGTTTACAGAAAATAATGCTTGCTTTTACAAAATGTATACATGGTTACAGATTACTTATGGGTTGAGGGTGATATTTGTGAAGTATCAATGCAACTTATTAATCCCTTACCATTTGAACTTCATGTGTCTAATATGAGACTCCTTACAAATGGAATAGTATTTGAATCAATCCCGGAGAGTATTACGCTTCCTGCTGAGTCAGGACCAATTGCGGTAACGTTAGCAGGAAGGCCTAAAGAAATTGGAGACTTAGAAATACTCGGCTTTAGTACGCATACATTAGGAGTGAAATCTAACTGCAGATTAAGGTCCATGGAAGGAATGGCTCATCCTCAATATACCGTTGAAGTAGTTCCAGCCTTACCAAGGATAGAAGTGGCCACAAGTTTACCTCAAACTGCAAGTTTCAGTTCTGGAGATAATATAGTAACTAGTGCAAGTATATCACTCTATGGTGGTGAAAGGTATGTTTCAATATACATAAACATTTCTAATATACATAAACTATACTTTTTAAATTCAACACAATATCCGTTTATCCTGCTATAGTGCTGAGTGTACTGTAACTATTACAAATTCCGGCCAAGTTCCTATTGAAACTATAGAACTATCGGTACAATCTACACTAGATACGATAACCGAAAACAAAATATTCAAATGGAACGATGAAAACTTAATGTCACAATTACCTTTACAACCTGGTGTCAGTGCGAGTCTTACCTTATATTTGTACGCGGCTACAGATTTTATAGCATCTACATCCCGGAATGGTACCATTATTTATATTCACTTACATTTTTTTTTATAAAATAACATTTTCATTAATATTCACGTGGATACTTTTTAGACATTACCAGCAGTACATATCTTAGTCAGCCAAGCAGTTTAATGTCTCATTCGGGACACAGTTCGTTACCATCTAGATTAAGTTCTCCATCGCATACCAAGCGACAATCCGAGCTAACTTCCTCGTTTAGATCAGGCTTAAGTTCTCACTCTGGTAACTCTTCCATGGCCAGTTCGCGTTTATCGAAACTTGCTGTTCCGTTACATACTTCAAATGTTATCGAGGGTCAATTAAAAATAAAGTACTCAGGTGGTAACGGTTTAACGGCAGGTTATTGCCGTACTTCGTCTGTGTTTGTAACCATTGAAATGTTACCTAGCGTACAAATTACAAATTGGGATGTACTTCCAGCAGAAACGTAAGTAACAAGTCGGTAGTTGAAGTGTTCAGATACACGCAATATTTGTAAAATATATTTTCAGGCCATCGCAGTTTTATCTCGTATTAGATTTAACAAATATGACCAATCATGAAATGGAATTACATTATACACAAACTAAATGTATATATATGGAGGGAAAAGAACCGTGTAGAATTCCTGTACCAGTTGATCGATGCCCGCTCAATAAATTATCTATGGTAATAAACAATTTTTCGTGTGTGTAGAAGTACGAAAATGCAAATGCAACTTTACTTCGTATCTTATTCATAGTTAAATGGAGTCGGTGATATTGGAGAACTTCAACAAATTTGTTCAGAACACATTGCCTCGTTAGTTGATTTACGGTGGCAATTATTAGGCACAGAATCAATTGGGAAAGCAACCCTATCCGGCATTACTCTCACTCAAGATATGTTAGACCTCGTTAGAATGAGTCCTTTACAATGGGGTATATTTTAATCATAGATTATACATAAAATTTTCATTTATTAATTATCGAATTAAATTAATAATTGTTAAATGGTTCTTCTAGAAATAAAAATAAATGATGCACTTGTAAAGGCACAAGATGAACTTACATGTAGTTTAGGCGAATGTGTTAGCATTGGAATAGGGATATGTAATGCTTTGAAACATCCATTGAGCGATCTTATATTGTCTATTAATTTCTATCAAGATCATCATAATGGAGTTAATAATTATCAATTAGAAACGAGGCTATCAATCGCTGGTGCAAACAAAGTTATACTTCCAGCTGTGAGTTATTTTAATAATACAAATATTGCAATATTTGATTTGTTTTAATAAATGTTTTTTTCAGTTACAAGAATATGGAAGAGTTTATCACGAATGTCGTGTTGTATTCTTCACGGCTGGACAATATAAAATAGATATTCAGTGTTGCAGTAAAGAATCAGCCCCAAATACACCAATACTTTGTTCGGAATTAATAAATGCTGGGCATACATGGCGTTATATACCACCAATAGAAATAACTGTTGACGACTATTAACGTACCTAGAATAAATGAATGCGCGGCTCCGTAACATTTGTAAAAAAGTGAAAAATAAATACATCTACGTCTTGTTATAATAATTGAATGTGAAATAATTTAATAACTTATACTTTTACTTTTTTTAATAAAGGATACAAAAATCTTTGTTTTTATTTTATTATTCCAGTGCCAATGAATACCACAAACGTCGGCCAATAAGCTTTCGTCATGTCGCGCGATTTTGTTTTCAGTTTTTTTTCGTGTTGAATGAAGGATACAACAATACAAATACAATCATGTTTTCTGTTTTTTCCCCAAGGGAATCATTTCCATTTCCTGTAAATTTCTTCTGAATTTCTTATAGAATAAAAGTACGTCGGTATGCGCCCATACTTGTTGACTATTAAAATCTAGAACTCGTAACGATTCCAAACTTTGCGCTCGCGATAAAGCTACATATGACTGACCAGCATCAAAGACTCTTGCTAAACACATTTCAACACAATCTAATGTCAAACCCTGACTTTTATGAATAGAAAAGGCCCATGCCAGTTTAAGTGGAACTTGTTTCCTATAAACAACAGTTCCTATATTGGTTTTTAAGTTCCACTTCTCTGGCTTTGCATGATATTGAATACCTGATTTAAATTGAACTACTGGTACATTATCCACAAACTTGATAACTACACCCCTGGCTCCATTTACTAGACCATTAGAAATATTTATATTTTTCAGTAACATAACTTGGGCACCTTCTTTCAATGTAAGTTTTCCAGGAACATTTAACTGTTGATTCATGGTTGTAGTCATAGATTGATCAGAGTCTTGAGCTATGAATACTTTGGATTCACCTTTCAATTCGTTTAATTGAAACTCATTAATCTCTTCAGCTTCATTTACATGAGAACAAAGTCTTGTTGCTAAAATTCCATTGTTCTCAATTTTTTGTTTAGCTGTTGCTTTAAGAGTTTCCACAATATTGTCTGTGATTCTACCTATCCTAATATTATTCAAAATATTTATAAACTCAGGGTCCTTCTGTCTATGAACAGTTCGTAGTTCAAAATTAAAGTGTACACACTTTTCCCATGCTTCACTTTGAAAACAGAATTTTGCTGTTTTATCTCTAGAGACAGGTGGTAATTGAAAGAAGTCTCCACATAAAATCAGTTGTATCCCACCAAAAGGTCTTTCATTTCTACGTATATGCCTAGCAACAGCTTCAATTTTTTCAAAATATGTTGCCTCAACCATAGAAATCTCATCGATTATCAAATGTTTTGTTTTTCTCCAGAAGCTAGCAGAATTACGAGCAGCCATTTGGTAACATCTTCCTAACTGAGCAGTTCCCAGGCCTATTCCTGCAAACTGGTGTAAAGTAATCCCACCTATATGACAAGCTGCAACTCCAGTACTTGCTGTAGCCATTGTAGCATCAGGAGGAAGCGCTGCTATTATTTTTTTCAGTAGAAATGATTTACCAGTACCAGCACTCCCAGTAAAAAATACATTTTTTCCACTCACTACCGCATTTAAAACTTTGCTTTGTTCTTCTGTAATTTGTGTCACTGTCGGATTTTCATAAAGTTTCTTCGCAGAAGTGCTTCTTATCCCATTTTCATCTGTACGTTTCCTCTTCTTTGCAGCACTAGGGGATGGTGTAGTAATTGTTGCACGTGAAACGCCGATAGCCCTCTCTTTGGCCCTGTTTACCTCTGCACTTGTTGCAGGACTAATTTCCTGATGGCCACCCAACGACTTATTAGAAAGTAGTTTCTCTTTCAATGGATTTTTCAATCCCTGTCCTGACTGGTTCGTTATTTTGATGTATATTGTCTTCAAAAAATTGATTAGTTGAGTAGTCGGTGCATTCGACAAGAATAGCGTACAATTATCATCCTTAAACTTTATAGAAGCTTTCCCATCAGTCATAAATTTGTTAAAAACGGAGATGGACTTTAGCGGCAGCTTCGTTACTAGGTTTGATTTCTCGGCTCGTATTTCGACGAACATTTCACGAAAATTATTTCTAACTAAACGTAGAGTTGCCGTTCGATGATTTAACTTCTTTTGAATCGAGCCATGCAAGTCCGTTTGTTCTATTATCACAGAGCAAGTCACCGAACAGTTATCTTGATCCATATTTACGAAATTATTACGCACAATTGATCGAGTAAAAACGATACACTAGTTTTAAAAGTCTCTCGTCATATTAAACACAAAATTACAGTTATTTTAAAGGTAACAACATTCGATCTAGATGTAATACCTTGAATACATGTTTTCACATGTTTTTAGATATTCGGAGACAAGTAGGTGGCGCTAGTATACATAACAAATATATAGGTTAGAACGTATCTGCGAGCCCCACAAACACCATTATGAAATCTTCAGTGTAGAGAAGCGTTTGGTATTTACCATGAACGTCCATGGATCACAATGGATTTAAAAATATATGAACCTTTGACATATGTCAAAGATCGAATACGACTAGAAAACTGGCGCCTTTAATCGTCCTAAAAAGCATGCGCCAGTGAGAGGCGGGAGCCATCCCTGACATCAATGCATGTGCGTGAAAAATCCAACCTCTCTGACAACAATAACAATATTCCCGCCAATTCCCGCGCTACTCGTGAAATGGCATGCCTTCAAAGTTATTCGCCCAATTATTTTGCAATAAACGATATTTTGAGCTCCGAAGAACGTATATCTTGCAAAATCGAAGTAGAATTGCCGGGACTAGGTAGTCTTTGCTTTATGTTTACTAACCTTAGCCATCCTAACCAAACTATATTGTTATTAATTTGCCGCCAAATAGTATCACCATTACACATAATAAATAAATGTAAAAAGTCTGAACTGCTGACTTGTATGAATACCATTTTATTATATACTGTAATAATTTTAAAACTTCAGTTTTATGCCCATCATTTAAGGCTTTTTGGATTCATCGTCCCAGTCTGAAAATATAAAGGTGGGATCAAAACTGGAGTTTCCATTATGGTTAGCAGAGTCATTGAAAAACCTGCAGAATCCTGTAGTCACTGTTCAAATACCAAATATATTTAAAGAAGGATACAGGTATGGGTTTTATTATTATTAGATGTACACAAATTTTGTTTCATGCGTACATATTTTTGCTTTTACTTCTTTTGTTTATATTTTTTTTAGGGAAATTTTAGAAGCAGATGCAGATGCTGTTACTTTAAGCAAATGGAATCCTTACTTCTATGAGTTGGGAATTCATGTGCAGAAATTTGGTGACAGAGAATCCGACCAGATAACTGAAAGTTTGTTACAGGTAAGATCTTCTAATTGCAGCTATATTAAATTAAAAATTGGTTTATAGACTCCAGTAATTTATATATTATATTTCTTTACTTTCAGACATTTAAGTCTCGTTTTCGATTAGTTATGGATTGGGCTCAAAATCCAATATCGGATCCAACATTGGAGACTCAACTTCCTCGACTTGAAAGAGATCTTTTTCTGCATGGAAGAAAGGCTAAAGTTCGATTGTTAGAGTGGTTGAAAATGGGTACTAATAGCATCCTTCCTTCTGAAATTACAGCTAACTTGAAGAAACGAAAACGTTCAGACTACGAACTTGAGTGAAATTTTTAATTTATAAAACAACTGTATAAATATCCGTCATTTAACTTTTTTAATTATGCATGGAATGAATTGATATTTTATGTAATAAACTGTGCCTAGAAATACGAATAAAGAATTGAAGAGAAAGTTATAGTTTATGTAGGTAATTGGTTTTGGGCATGTAAGCATTTAGTTTTAATTATTATCAACTGCGTCCCGCACGTTTTTTTAAATTTGCTAAAAAAGAAAAAGTTGGTGGTGCCATCTACGGTAAAATTCTCAAATTGGTTTGGATTATTATTGGTTCAACAGTAATGGTAAGTGGAACTTATGTGATGGTAAGTTTCACTTACCATCAACTAATCATCCTTCTCTTTGGATAAAAGTTTTAGGAAGAACTTATTTTTAATGTTAATTCCAAATATTACACCAGCTTATAAATTAGTTTTTCAGTTATTGTATGAATCAGTTTTTCAAAATATTCAATAGAAATGTTATTGAAATGTAGTGAAATATACTGGAATGTCGGTAAATATAAATTGGCGACGAACTTAGGCGTTTTGCCGCCGAGGGCGCTGACCATTCAAATTTGTTCTTCCCTCTGAACATGGGGTTGAAGTGGGTAGAAAGCAATGATTTGATAAAATCCACAGAAAACAATTACAAATACACATTCATAAATATACATAACACAATAATCTTATTTCTAGTACTGACTTGTTCTAATCCCCGAGAAAAACAGTGTGGTTGAACACAGAAACAACCTGAATCCATGAACCGGCAAATGAAGGAACGATTCAAATAAAAGATTGTTATCTTTTATTTAAATTTTGGTAAATGGACTTACTGATCTAAAGTCTCGGGTAAACAAACACCATATGAAGTATACGCTCTCCACGCGTGCGAGTAAAACGTCCTGGACGTTTGTAATTGTGACGTAACGTATAGGAGACGGGCATACATCGACGGGAGCGGATGTCGACACACAATCAGGATCGGAAGTAATTCCGGTGGCCGAGCACACTGCGATGGCATTGTTAGCCTATCCGCTGAATAATAATTGGCGTTCGGGCATTTACATGGTCAGGATCGCAGGGCGTCAATATCTTTCCGGATGGAATGAAAACGTCACCTGCTGGTTTTGCTCGATGGTGTAACGTTCGTTCAGTGTTTGCCGTGGATCTATACCTGTGACTTCGCTCGCTTTGCTCGCTGCGAATCAAGAGCAAATCGAGTCAAGTCTCGTTTCTTGTCACGATAGAATTGCCTAACGCGTGGGTACTTCCTCTGAAACGTCAGGGCTCGTTTGGAGTTTCGGGCTCTTTGTGTTTGATTATAACTTTCCCCGTGTTCTTGCTCTTAGGAGTGCGACAAATAGTTTTTTCATTCTTGGTTAATTAAAGGAGTTGGGCACAGAGTTATATATACATACATTGGGCGTATTATTTATTTATTATTTATTCGTTTTTTTTTTGCAACTCTAGTTTAAATAGAAATACTTGCTCGTCATTTTGTTACGTTAAAGTACCAATTTTCTAAGTTAGCGTCGACCTGATGATAACCTGAGTCTCAACCTGATGGCTATTATAATTTATCTATATAAATGTACGAACTTCAGTAACCACGTTTTGCTTGTTATTCTTTTAACAGATTACAAGTATAACAAGTAGTTATAACAATTGTAGAAGAGTAATAATACATGAAATATTACTCTGCATCCACTGTCCATCAAGTTGAGATTTGGGTTATGTGTAGAGACATGAAAAGGAGAAGGGGAAGGAAACAGAGCAAACATGAAGAGTGTTCTAAGAGAAGAAATGATAAGTGACTAGTGGAAGTGATTGGCGACTATTTATATACTCGAAAAGAATTGAAAAACGAATCGTATTACAAAATGAATTCGCATTGTCGAAGATACTATCCGAGGAGTTAAATTTTCCATAAAGCGTTCCATGTGGTTTTACGAAGAAAAAAGTGCCTTAGGTTTCCAGTAAGATTGGGAAGATTCGATTTGAGCAGAATATTGGAACAGGTAATCGGTCGATCGATTAGTCCGTAATGTTTATACGCAAGGAGCGGGTCAGTGGTCGTACGACGCTGCTCGGGTGTCGATAACCCAAGGTGCGATTGTATAGGATCATAATTATAGCGATACGTAGGCGCAAGTAGATGTATTGTTGTGGTAGAGATCAAGTTAGTCCGCATAGCTGTTCAAACGTAAGGTGTCCCATGAGTTGCATGATAATCAGTCTGTATGAGTTACACCTCGGTAGATTCTATCTATAGAGTGTTTCGTTTAAATTGGAATGGTCAAATATCTCATGAAGGGCTAGGAGTATCAATAAATTATCTAATAAACTAACTTATATCTAATGCAATTTTACTAATAAACGTTTTAAATCTATTGATTTTAATCGCACTTTTCCTCAACAAATTATAAAGACATATTTATATCTAATTCTCGAATGGTGTGATTATTCAGTAGAAGACTAACAATCATAATTAGGAAACCTAGAAATCTCGTTTATGGGAGCGAAGGAGTCCAAGGGAGAATGGACTCAGGGTGGAAAAGACGAAGTACGGTCACGCTGAATGCACGCGAAACCGTGCAGGAAGCTGACAGAGACGCATGCGCGGAATCCGTTAGGAAAACGGAATGTGCATTCCAGGGAAATTCCTCGGACCGTTTCGAAACAGTTAAGCGAGGCAAAAGCAGCCGTGATTTTCCAAACGTTTTATATCGAGCGTCGGGGAGATTGATCTGTACCTGGTGATTTATCGCGTTGCGCTGTTTCCGGTTTAGCTCTCCGTTTCTTGTTGCGATTCGGACCGATTGATGCAAGAGATACAGTAGATTATACATTTTTGATCGTCGTTCTGTAACTTTAATCCTTTGAGTACGGAACTTAATGAAAACGATAGCTGTGGACGGAATTCTTTTTTAATTTATTATTTTATTAAAATATAGACTATGTATTAACTTGAAAGGTAATGAATCTAAATATTTATTTCAAAAAGTGATGATTGTGTCTCAAGCAAGCAGGAGGTCGAAAATGTTGCCTAACGCATATATGCGTCCATATCACTCTATAAAAATACTATAAAAATGTTAACTATAAAAATGTTGATTGCCCTGACGGGCAGTGCAGGCTACAGATAATGCACACCGAATTCAATTAACTGTCATTGTTTTGTTTCCGTCTTTTTCCAACGGAGGAGGATGGGCTGTGCACCTAGCGGGCCATCGTACGCGAAGGGCGGCACTCGATTAATGGCCACGAAGCTGACTTTCACCAAGGGTCAGCTGCATAACCTGAACGCATATTTCCGTAGACTGCTCGACGATGCTCCGAATGGTGAATGTTTACCAAGAATTCTCTTCGATAAATCTTTTACGCGTTCGATTCGTGGCTCGAAGGAGGAAGAGATTGCGCGCAGGGGCCGGGAAATATCGAATGCAAGAAGCAATACGAGCCCCTTCTTCCCACGGCTCGTCGATTTTTTACAGAGCCTACCGTTGAACCGACGACCGTGTTACAGATCCCTCGAGCGCCTTCGCGATGGAAGCTATCGTGGAGAGATTGGTTCAACGTTTGATGCTGGCCGCTGGCAATCTGGATCGAAGATTCTCATCGGTGTTCCTCGTTTCCTTGAACGAGCCTCGACGGATAAAGGTAAAGGGGCGACGGTAACATCATTCGAAGAAAGTTGAGCAAATCTGAGAAAAACTGAGCTTTTTGCTGAGCGAAAATGAGCACGATCTTGCCAAATCAAACGAAACTAAATGAAAAAAGCTGGAAAAAATAGAACTAAACTACACAAAACTTAGGGAAACTCAATGAAACTGGACAAAACTGAACGATACCGAATAATACTGAACACGACAGAACAAGATTGAACAACATTGGTCTACATTAAGCAAGATTGAACAAGATAGACCAAAATAGACCAACACTGACCCAGACTGACCAAAATTGAACAATAAATCTGAACGAGATTAAACGAGATTGAACTACTGTAGTTTTAGCAAGACTAAACAAGACTGAACATTGCGCGAAGATTCTCGTATCGCCTAGTTTCTTTTTCTTTTTTTACCCAGCGACTCAGGTTCGAGTACTTGCTGCGAATAGATGCCCTGTCTGAGCCTGCCGCAAGTTCCGAGTTGGAGGTCTCGAGGGTAACCGTGGAGGAGGATGCGGCTCTGTCAGGCTTTATTCGGTTAAAGATACTCGCCGCTGGGGCAGAGCACTGGCGAGAGTACGTGGATGCTGCAGGGAGATTGAGGAGGGATCTGGTGAAAGCCAAATTAGCAAATTTGTTGGCCACGGCCATTAAACGAGGTACTTCGTACACGCCAAGTCTGTTGGGTTTTGCTGGCGGTTCCTAGTCGCGACTCATGCTTTCGGGAAATTTGAGGCTTTCGCGAATTCTCGCGTTTTATCTGAGAATGGGGACAGCTAAGACCACTAGTGTCTTACAAATATTATAATTTCTACTTGCTCTCTGATTCTTCCCATCTAGATATTTCAATTTGTTTGAATTTTCACAGGCTTTATTGCAGAAACTTCTGTTTTTTTTTTAAATGCATTATTATTTTGTTATTCTATCAAACTTAAATTTCTCTGGTATAAACTACATTTCCTTTTGTTATTAATTTCTAACCACTACCTTTACCTTGCTTGTTAAAATATTTTAAAATTAAACTGATCCTAAAGGATCTTTTCTATTTATTACAAAGTGTTTTCCAAGGTAATCTCTTCTCAAACAATTGTTTTCTAGATGCCATAGGTTCAACCGATGACGAGATTTGCGTCACCCCTGGTCAAATCGTGGATGCCGAGGTCCTCGACAAGATATTGCAGCAACCAGACCACTGTCGCATATTCTACGGTCCAGGTAACGTTAATATTCACGTAAACAAATCGTACGACTATTAAATCCAGGACAAAGTCTTTAAGGAAAATTCAGATATATTCGACACAGTTTGTGTTTTATAAAAATATCAAAATTCTGAAAACACTTCTGTGAATCTCTTTACTATTTGGAATTGTACAGCAAAAAATCGGTGCGGTAACTTTACCTCTTTATAATATTAATATAGATAACCATACATCCAAGCAGGCGGTTAAAAATAAATGATTTCAAACGGTTGTGTCATATTTTCATTTCAATTACAATTTGCCCAGGTTTGGTATCATTCGTACACTCGATGCCTCAGTTCGATGGCCAACGCTCATGCCACTTCCGCTCCCGATATCCTGGAGCCTCCGAACTTCCTCTTCCGGGGTGTCATCTTCGTGTCTTTACCTTCTTCGGCGTCCATCCTTTCGTCGCTTGTTTGTTCGCGAACCGCTATCCGCGCTTTGTACTAAATAACCGATGCGCGAGGCAACTCGGTAATTCAATATACACCGGGTGTTCTATAAATCAGAACAGGACGCCCGGGCAAAGTTCCTTAATAACGACTGCAGGGGATTTAGAATAACGAGCGCCGCGAAATATGCCTGGTTTTCTGTGTAACTGGATTAAGGAACGTCTCATAAATCAACCCCGCGCCGCATCTCGCGAAACAACAGCCCCGGCTAACGACGCGATTTTTAACAATGCCGGGTTATAGTGTGGACAAAATCAACTGGACGCTGCCGAGGACTCTCCCTTTATCGCGTACCGCTTGGCTAAGATGGACGATAACTGTTATATAAGAGGGTACTCTTTTGTGTTTCTTCATTCGATTCGATTCATTGATAACCAATAACCACCATCAACCTGAAATATCAAACTAATTCCTTGCAAGTTGTTTGCAGAAATGAAATTCGGCTCGTAGGAGGCTAACCCTATAAACGAATCTTCCAATATTACTTGAAAATTACCCAGCTCCCAATCAAAGTAAGTGTCGATACACTTCAAACAAAGTTTGAAACATGAGTGTACGTATGGTATCGGAACACGTTCCATCGTTAGCAGAGGCCTCGCCTGTCACGCTTCGCGATAGTCGATTTCGTTTGGACAATAGACAGCAGTAGAGTTTCGCGAAACTGTTTGCAGCCACTTCGAGTGGGCCGTTACCAGAACCTAGGGATCATCGCGTGGCTCTGATAGAAGACGCCGGTGGAATACTGCTCAGAATTGGATTAGACGGATTCAAGGCTCGCGAGGCAGAGGTCAGGCTATTAATCGGCATCGGTGTGTCGTCTTGGCCCAGCATGACGGATTATCCCAGAAGAGTGCCTCTTCATCACTGCGACGCTCTTCTTCACTACACAGCGGCCCAAAGCGTGAGTGCATTCCTTCGAAATTTTATTGTTAGCTTCGAAAACCCTAAAATGCATTCGAGGACAGAAAACATTGGCCATTGGTACTCGATGCGTACTAAGCTTGGCAAGGGAGCATAGGTACAACAAACAGTTGAGGGTTGGTTGATTGATTACTTGGTTTATTTCAAGCAATGCGTTAAATACACCAGAATATGTTAAATGTTGCAAATAGAATAATGAAAATTAATGATTAGGATATTATAGAATTGCGCGCATATATGCACTAATGATGCGAATGGGTTATGTTAAAGTTCGTCTGATCTTGAAAAGTAACAATCCTGAAAACCACTTCGCGACCGAACGGTGCGTGGATCGGTTTATCGACGCCCGAGAGAACGCTTCTGTCGAGCTTGGAAAAGAAAAAAAGAAAGTAAAATGAGAAACAACGACGAAGTCAATTGGTCTACGACTCGATGCGCTTTTCACGGTGCGATTTGCTCGTCGACCTTTGGGGTTCGCTGTCGAGTGCCGCGGTATTTGTGTTCCGCTCTAGTTGGTGGGAACAAAAGTATCGAAAAGCGAAGTTTATTGACTCGTGCGGTACGCATGCGTCGCGCAATTAGAGCATTGATTATTCCTATCTCATCGTTTGTATGGGTCGTAGGTAAGCGATTATTAAAAAGCTCGGTTCGACTCGAACGAACCAATTACGGAGGCTCGCGAGAGGCGCCAAAGTGGAAGGAAACGGCAATTGCGAAAATAGCAAAATGAAGATGCGCGTCTCGTCCAAGTGGGAACGCTTTTCATCGATGCACAAATATTCGCTAGCGGTCGAGTGCCTTAGCGCGTGTCTCTTTTACGGTTTTGCGTTGCTTTGATCGCAGTTAAGAAGGGAGCTCGATTCAGGACGCGGAAAATGAGGCATCTTCTTACGAATTTTTAAAACACTATACATCGAACAGATCTTTATGAAACTTACAGGGTCTTTTATTGAGTATTCGCTGGTAACAAATAATTTTTTTCAAAAACATATAATGTTTTTACCTTAAACAGAAAAAAAAACCTAAAGATTACACCCCAAAGATTATAAGAAAAAAAAGTTTACATAAAACAACTTTTCCATGCAAGTAATGACCAACCTGTTTGCCCAAATCACATATTTTTTCCAACTCTCTTCCCTACTTTTCTTCAATTTTTATATATTAAGATAGGAGATGTATAATAATGTAAGAAGAGTGTGTCTGCAAAGAAATCAATACCATTGTAGAGTTTATTTGCTGCCATCGGTAACCTAGTAGGTGGTGGGGGTCTATTGTTAGCATAATTGGTCCTCTACGAGTGCAGCTAGAGAAAACAGAAGGTTGACGTAAATGTCCCACGGGAAAGTTGAAGGATATGCGACTCATTGGGAATGAAATATGCGATTAAGATAAATGTCGAGGTAATTATGGCCGTCGAGGTTT
Source organism: Hylaeus anthracinus (assembly GCF_026225885.1). Taxonomy (NCBI): domain Eukaryota; kingdom Metazoa; phylum Arthropoda; class Insecta; order Hymenoptera; family Colletidae; genus Hylaeus; species Hylaeus anthracinus. The sequence goes on from NW_026533254.1 coordinate 14,382,797, forward strand.
TCCTTCGTTATTTATGCCGTAACGTGATGTCGAGATACTTCGTACGACTACCTTTTCTCACTTTTCTTATATTTCTTCTCTTTGTTTTGTTTCATCCTCTAAACACTGATGTTTAATGTGTTAAAAAAAATGATCATCTCACGAGACAATTTAAGACGACACTCAAACTACTGTTCCTCGTCAAAGTTGTACAAAATATTGTTTATACCATACACGATTAATTAAGCGAATGGAAAGAAGCAATTACGTTGAACTCGCGCAGCTCTGTATGTACATTGTGTTCTCTTAATAGCGATGCGAAATTCCTCTCGCCGAGTCCAGGGATTTTATTCCGGCTAGGAAATTTTCATATGTTCTTGGCTAAATGGGCAGACCTGTTTTGTTTCACGGCCTCGTTTTGCCTGTCGCTATTTTAGGCCATGTATGCAGTGGCCGTTGGACCATATACCGGTGCACGCTGCGAGGATCGGGCAACTCTCTGGGGTGTACGTGTTCCAGCGGCTGAGAAAATTATGAGTCAACACTATGCCGCCGACAGTGTACCCGCCCTGACTGAATCTGTGCTCATAGAAATCTTGCACCAGCTGCGCGAGGGTCGAGCATTCGGTACATCGACCACGTCGAAGGTGACATTTTGCCATTTTTCTGAGACTCCGCATGTTCTGTCGTAGTGGCTAGTGGTCGGGCTGATGCGATATATTATTATGTATCAACGATATTTGAGGAAGTTTAGTGGTATAGCAATCAGTAAGAAGTATTGGCAGGTGTTACGATTTGAGAAGGTGTATCAATGTTTGATACTAACTCCTTTAAAATGGTAGCTAAATGGTAGCTACGTAATGTGGATGTCACTTGGTACCAACAATTTCAATACGGTAACTACATACATAGTGCGGGTACCATTTCGATCAAATAATCAATTCCTAAAAGGAAAAAGTTTTCGCAAGTGATCTTAGCTTTTAGAGCTCGACGAATCCAAATTCTGCAGGTATACGATGAAATCTACTGGCTCTGTTGAATTATTATTATGTGACGCGAGTTCGCTTGTACTCTACGATGCACAGGTATGAAACGAGCCTAATATCCGCAGTAGATGAAAACGTCCAAAGGAAACGAGGTGAAGCCAGAATATCTGTAAGGCGACCGTCGCGAACGACGTTGCTGGAAAGGGAAACAAATGATACGCCCGACCGAGTCGGCGAAATAAAATCCATCTGGAGGAAGTGCATTTGTCAGGAGATGGGGTCCAGAATGTCAGGCTTACAGGATATATGGGGTGAACCTGCGGTTTTGTCAGAAAACGTACAGGTCGTACTACGAGAAACTAACGAAAAGGGTTTATTAACGTGGGTCTTAAAATTGGTTGGTTTTAAAGTAGAGGTAGAATTGGTTATATTAAGAAGGTAAATTACATAAATCACCTATAAGAATACCTATCCATGAAACCACTCGTAGTATCAAAGACATTTACAATCTATTCCACATATTCAACAAACTCCTCGTACAACATTGACAGTTAGTAAGTTTTCCTCGACCACTATTTCATATTATATTCAGTTTTCATATATCAATTTCCAAACGAAATTAGGAAAAAGTCTGAAGCTCACCTACACGAACCATTTTTAAAGAACAAAAGCAAAATTTCTCCTTCACTCTTCCAAATAGTAAATAAAAAAAATACGCAAATAAGGATGCCCCGAGGACTTCCTTCAACAAGTAAGCCTCGAGCAGAAGCTTTATTACCTTCGCATCGGATCCTCCGATTCGCCGGCCTATTTCTCGAAACTCTCGTTCCGTAACGCGAATCGAACCTCCGTTTTCCTTCTGGAGTTTCTCCCCCTGTACTTCCGCGATCCAGATATCTCGGCGTCGACGTTGAAAACACTATTCTCTCTGACGCGTCGTTGCGTCCCGGCTGTTTAATAAAAACGTTGCTGGATGCGACTCGGCAATAATTTATCCACCCCCGAGCCATGGTAACCGAACATGCAGCCCCGGTGAATACGTAATGAGAAAAGTTGAATCGATTTTAAAAATTCCCATCCCCGACGCCTCTCACCGCTGCTTCCGGTTTGCGTGATCTCCACGGCTCGTAAATGAGCAAGGATTTTCCACGTGTCATGGGTGCGGGGCAGTGTACATATTTATTAAATACACTCGGTAGTCTTCGGTTGAGAAACATGTACACGTTAACTCTTTCACTTCTGAATTAGCCAAATATCAATTATATTATTATAACATAATAACAAACTTCTGACTTGTTAATTAAATATTCTTCATGAATTCGTCTAAATTATATATGTATAAATCATATAATTTATTTAGTTAAACATGATGCGTTGTAATTATGAAAACCTTAATGAATACTATATTTGTTAATTATCTTCATCAAAGATTAACACAAGAGAGCTCTAGATTAGATGACAGAGGTTCAAGAGTAGATAATGATTCTTCTTACCAAAAGTGTTGTGAAAAATAAGTGGAATAAAAGAAGTGTAATTGAAACATTTCCTCAGGCAGCACGGAAAGCCAATTTCCACTTACAGGATCGTCCACGAGTGGTTTCCAGACACATTTTGCGAACCGTGCACCGGTGGTCCCTGGAACGTGCAGGAGCGGACCCTTTGACGAGCTGGTCGCCCGACACCCTCTCGCGTCATGTTCTCTTGGCCTTGGACGAGCTAGTCACCGCGCTGAAATGCCAGAACCTGAGGTGTTACTTTCATCCGCGGTGCAACGTGATGCTACATTGCGCGAGAGGTAATTCACTTCGAGGATGGAAATGAAAAACCACCCCTGCGGCGCGCTCCTTTGTTCTCTTGCCATTTTCTATTTTTTAAGTTATTAGGTGTGGAAATTAATTCCGTACTTTTACATTCGCACATTTATAATTCCAGTGTAAACGTCTAAAAAGAGGGACTTCTTTGAGAATTTAAAAAGAAAAAAAAAACGAAAAACAAGAAGTCATACAAAAATTGTGATTTTGTTACAAATGTATAGATGTAAAGGCTCAGAATGAATTTCTACACCTAAAACTTCCATCGAATAGCGAATCAGATCTGTTGCACACTCCTGCTCTATGTTGTCACACGTCCCATTTTTTGTTGCGGTTGTTTTGTTCACGCTACAATCAATATTGCGGCGTCGCGGAGAGCCGTGCGATCGTCTGGTTTCCATGGAAATTCTTAATTGGTGACGATAACGACGTGTACTATTATCGCGTAGCGGCAATTTGTATGCTCCCATAAGCCGTTCGACGATGCACTTGGTTCGCATCAATGTTTTTCATAGCGTTCGCCGCTCGTCGAGTTGTCCATTCAATACGCGACACGGCCGCAACAATGGTGTTTACAATTTCATTGCGCCCTCGCGATTTAATCGTGGGGCCTGAGAAACTACGTAGCTTGGCCGAAAACCACTCGACCTGACCTGAATATGTAATTGGACTTGCCAACTGTACCTAGCGTAGAAAAAGAGGATACATTTGCATCTTCGTCGTGCATATATCATGGGATTGGAATGGAGAATTATGCGAGTCTTCCACCAGTAAACTCCACGAGTGATCTCGAGAGATAGCGATTGTTAAGTACTTGGAAATTAATGCTTCGAGCGTTACAAATATTTCGTACAAAATTATTATCGTCCAAAAAATCATGGAAGTTCGAAGCTTGATATTTTAAACGATTTAACAAGATCGGCTTGAAAATGTTGCCACTGCTTGGAAAAGCATCGCAGGGGAATCGCTTAAGAGGATTTGAAATCTGAGGCTTTAAGCTTTAAACCTTTTCCCATCGTTGTGCGGCTACTTTTCGCAAAATTACAGAACATCAAAGTCCGTTATTTTTCAAGCGATTATACATCGATCCTTTATAGATGACAAAGCTGACTCGTAGAATGATGCTCTGAAAGAACGTATTCAACGAACGCCTTTATTGGGTCCACCGCATGAACCACCCTGATCTACCGAACACTTATAAGCGCCCATACAGCAGAAAGGATTAATATTCTCTAAAATCATACGTGCTCGAAAAAATGTATCAATAAATGACGTAATTTATGCTGCAGGATGTTCGAGCATTTGTTTAATCTATCAAATATATTATTCAAGACACTGTTGAGCATATGAAGTGACTAATTGAATGTCTACAAGCATGAATTACATTTATTCAATACACATTAATACATTATGCTATACGTAATACAATTTATACAATTACATTAAATAATATATGAATAGGAAAACATTAACAAACATCCATTACCCCGATAATTACACGTGTTGCAAAATTATAAAAGGTAACATGGAACGCATTTTCAGTCTTTTCAAATAAATAGTCGATGTCTACCATTTAAACCTCCAACGAAAAAGTGACGTCGCATGTAACATTTCACCGTGCGCCAGCCGTCGCTTCTGTTTTGAAAACGAATGACCAAAAATCCTTAAAAATGGCCGAAACGAAAAATGAAATCGAACGAACGAGCTGTGTTTTACGTCGAAAACATTGTTTTATTTGATGTTACGTTAAAACATGAAACCAGTTGTACCTTGCTGGATTACCGGGCATGTCGGAGTAGCGAGCAGACGGATTATAGAGACCACGCTGTATTACGTTCTTGCATTTCAAAGGTGGAATAGCGCATTACGAGGGTTCTTACGTTGCTGATGCACTTCTGTTGGAATCTTACCTGGAGACTCTCCATCATCGTTCCATTACTATGACGCAAGGTGTACCCAGGCCCGTGGACGTTATGGAGAGCGAGCTCATTGTCAGATGGCGTGACGTTTTGGCCTCTTTGCCCAGAGGGAGGACGGACGTTGATTATGGATACAGCTGGAGACAACTGGAATATTTTAGTTTGATCCTGGAGCAAGTGCTGCGAGCGAAAGATGCCTCGTTACAGGTACAATGAAAAGCGCGAAAAACTGTCTACATGGTTAAAATGACAACAATCTTCTCAGAATTAACCCTTTCCACTCAAGGCCTTTTTTTCTGGTATCTACCAGCAACTCGGGATGTTTCTTAGCATTCTATTGCCACGGACGTTAAGATTATATTGACTTCGAAAATGAAATCTCTAATTTGAGATTTGAGAATCAGGTCACCTTTGCCTCAACGACAATCATTTTATCGGCACTTCGAGTTGCAAAGAAATGAAACCTAAAAAAACACCTAGTGGTGACTGAGAGTCACCTCTCGAGTGCAAAGGGTTAATAACAACTGTAAACCTGTAACAGTTTGTTTTTTTGCATCCATAGGATTGGTGGCACGCAGACAGCTCGTACCTGAATTTTCCGGAATTGTCGCACGACACGACCGAACGTGTGGAAAACCTCGTGTTCCTGTTGAAATTAGTTTTAACGCAGGCTAGAGATGAAATCCGCGCGATGTCGGATCGCAGGTCGCGTGTGCGCGATCATTGCAAGGTATTGAGAAAGGGAAAGCATCGCTACACCACTACTCAGTTCGATTACTCGGTGGGTCTGTTGATCGACGCAGTCAGAATGGACAGGGAAACCGCCAATACGGATCTGGAGGCTTATCCAATTATGGCGAAAATGGTACTACAATGGCTCCATTTCGGTAGGCAAACCTAACGCACGCTTCTTTTCAGTCTTAATATTTTCATTCTCAGATTCTTTGTAATCGAGAAAAAAATATATTTGTTTGTATTTCTATGTATATTAGGTAATAATTGAAGCTCTGAGCCTTGTTCGTAGATCTTTATTTCAAGCAATTCATTTTAATAAACAATTTTTTTGAGAAATTTATAAGATGTAATTCAACTTAAATTTATTTTTACTAAGCATCGAAGGTGTAATCTACAATTCAGAGTTATAATTCAATCAAATTACGATATAATTGAAACAGAAATATTAATTAAAGATAACCAGATTGAAGGATCGCACAAAAATTATAAATAGAACAGATAAAATTGTCGTCATTCCTGTTGAATTACTCCGGTATAATTCATGAAGGAATACACCCATAAGTCTTCCTAACTCTGCTTTAATCGTTCCAGGCATGGAGTACGACAGAAAGTACCTAGAGCCAGTCCTGCGCCCGTATCTGAACAATCTCTTCAACAGCCTCCACGAGAACGGTTGGTGCACGACGTCTTGGAAGAGCAGACGAGAGATGTACAAATCCGAGATGCAGTCGTTGTCTGCGTTCTGTAAATCCGTGATAGCTGAGCAAATATCGCCCGCTTCCGGCATCGTGGACTACTTGTCCAAAGGTTGGCGTTGGGCGGAGAGCGTGACAAAGATGATCGAACGTTCTGGGAATTCTTTGAGACTGATCCTCCTCTTCAGGGGCCAAGTGTTCAGATATAATTTGACGTTCGCCGAGAACAAGGGACCTGGTGCGTTCTCTGTGTGGAGCAAGGCCAGGAGCGTCAGCACGATCGCTAGGAGAAGAAGAATGAATTCGAGGGTCGGTGAGATAATCGAATACCTGACGGAGCCGCACGAACCGTCGGCGCCGGAAGAAAACACTACTGGTGAGTGATGAAACGTAGTAATAGCGAAACGGTATTCCCTAGTTGCACGCGATGGATGTTTCCTATTTTGGAGACAACGAAGTCATCCACTGTTTTTGTTTTATTACGGTTACACTTTCGTACGAACGTGTGAAACAGAGACTTCTTTGGAAATTGAAAACTGAAAAGCCACAGTTGTGTGAGTAATTATAGGTTTGAAGGTAAATGCTTAATATTTAAATGAAAAAAGATGTGTGAATCCCCGAAAAATAACTTTTATTGTTTTCGATACTTATTGATTGTACGAATATGCATTTACCAGAGTCGAACTATGTTCGTGAAAAATAACTTTTTTCATAATACTATGAAAAATTAATTTGAACCTATAATTATTTACACTACTGCAAACATGATACAATAATTTAACAATCATTATCTGGGACAGCAATACTGCAAAATTACATGTTATATCATACAAAAAGAGGAAATAAATTTGTTCTTGATGTTTATAAGTAAAGAATAATTGAGTGACATGAAGAGAGTCCAAATCAGTCCTACAGGAAGGTACGTGATTATACTCTGAAAAAGGAACAATTCTAAGTTTTCCTTTGACATTTTCTCTGGTTATATGCAAACGAGCAATACCCTTTGCCTCTTGGATCATCTGACGAATAGTTGCGTTCCGTTCGACTGGGATCGATCGTTTCGAGAGCCGAGGGAATGCGGCACGCGAGTAATTACAGCAATCGCGAGAGCTCCACTAAATCAGGTATTAAGATACAAACTTAAGCAAGGATTTTGCGGAGCCTCCGGTGGCCCTCGGTTCCGTTGTATTCCGGAGAAACTTGTCGCGACGTAATAAGCGTGCTTCGGGAGGGCTGAAAAGGAAGGGGTTCGTTCGGGTTCGAGTTCGAGTTCAGAGAATTAATTAGATTCAGCCCCCTTTTCATGGGAATCTGGAGAGCGAGAAATAGAGAGAGGGGAATGAAAAAACGCCGGGAGTTTCCTAGCGACAGTTTCGACGGCCTCGAAAACACGAGTCCAAAGTTCTTACGGCTTAACAGCATCCAGGGAAATTAATTGTTTCCGGGGTCCTGGTGCAGGGTGAACACTTTCGAGCATGTCGGATTTTTCGGGGAAAAAACCGAGATTGGAAAACCGTTTTTTTTTTTTTTAAGCTGACTAATTACTCGTTTTTGTTAGCTTCGAACAATGCGGGCACTAGAAAAGACAATACAAAAATTGGGTGTATTGTTGGCGATGAGAGCAGTTCCAAGAAATGGTGAAGGATGACTGAGTGACGGGAAAACGGACATTGGTATAATTGTAATAAGAAAGAACGACAAGAAAACGGTCGATTTCTATTAAAAAGAATGGTTGAGTGACGTGGAGAAAGGGAAGGAAGACTGAGTGACGAGAAAATAGAGATTATTACATTTGTAGAAAGAAACACAGGGGCTTCATAAGAGAATTCAAGAAAAGGTGAGGGATGAGCAACTGACGATAATAAAATCTGGAACAAAATGAAGATGAAGAGGGACGGGATAAAAGACATCATTATACTTGTGCAAAGAAGGAGCTAACTTTATCTAGAGTTGTGTGCAGAAGCGAGAATATTTCCTTTCCCTGTCTCGAGACTTTTCCAATACATTCTCGTTTCTGGGCGTTCGCAACCCGCTCGAAGAAGGTTAATTGCCTGCCAGCCACGCATGTAACCCCGCAAGCTCGTAAAATCGTGGAGAAGATCAATCCCCGCGTACTAAGATCAGGCGTAGGCGGAGGAGGAGCAGCTACTACTTCTGCGCGTTCACGCGCGCCTTCTTCGAAAAACATTGGTATAATAATCCGAAACTTTAAAATGCATTAAATATGTACATCTTCGAATTAATTGAATATTTACAATGCATATAGCAACGGTCAGTCTTCGATTAAATATTAACAAGAATCGCGCGAGAAAGTTTTCTATATCGTTATATCTGCTAAATAATTAATTTCTGACGATAGTTACATTAATTATTATTTCTTTCTATTATTTTTATTACACTTTCAAGGTCATATTTTTCGAGATTCCAAGGTCGTTGGCGTTGTTTAATATTGTTCGCAAGTTTCGAGTAAGCTCGGAATATGGAACGTTGGAACTGCTTCGAGACCGAAACAAGATTGAAAATCTTGAAAGTCTTGAAAGTTGTCGAACTGTTGGATAGTTTGGAGTCTTGGAAGTCTTGAATACTTAAGAAGGTTACAAGCAGTTGCATATTTTAATAGTTCTGAAAGTCTTGGTAGTTATGGCTGTACCGTGGAGGTTTGAACTTTTTTTTAACGACCTTAACATTATTTATTGCCCATGTTTCACCCGGATAACAGCGATTATCGCAGTAAAGTGACGAATACGAGAGATTTTAGAGATTTCTAACATTACATTGTAATCTAAGAACGTTACAGTAGACTGTAAACTGTCATTAGTAAGCGTGAACAAATAACTCCGTAATCTACCTTCTATGATATAGATTCAACGAATGTGGACATTCACCAGCACCACTTCAAAATGACCATGCCATCCTGTTTTAGTTTCCCATAAACAACTGCTACCAATTGGCAAAATCCACAATCACGCGTGTTCATCGCGTATTCGCAGTCAATTCCAGTAACGCGACATCCATCTCTCCGCGATAGTACGCAAAATAACCGCGTGTAGCATTTAAAATTAAAGAGGAGGCGTTCGTGGCGTGTGACGCGCGGAAGGGACGTAGATTTATGCGAATGTCACGGGAGGACATCATACGGAGAGAGGATCGTAAAACTCTGGCTAGGTGGTAGGCGAATCGCGCAGGTTGAACCCCCAACCCCCAAAAAAGCGGTTTCTCGCTGGTCGTTTTAAATCAACGTTCGCGTTGGGTGACGTAGGCAAATTTCTGGCCCGTAACCCGTCGTCCAGTGACTGGATCGCGGGGGACGTTTAGGTAAGTCACGTACACGCGAGACGTGGCGCAAAATCAATATTTTCGTTAGGCGTTGCAGGACACGCAGAGCTGAGGGATGTCGACCGTTTGACGTGTCTCGCGTCGATGAACAGATCGCGGGTTCGAAAAAAATGATACCTTTCCCGGTTACGTACGCAAAGAAGTGGAGTATATTGTATTCTTTACTTTGTGTTCTAGGTTTATTTTTAAAGGAGGTATTGATACAGTAAACCTTTGATTATTCAAACGCCAATTAGCAGAATTCAGAGTCACTCAGATATCCCCCACTTTTTCTTGGAACTACAAATAGTCAACGTTTCTATTTATATCAAATTAGAATCTCAATGAAATTGTTTCGTTCCTGGAATATTTAACGAATCCAGACTAAGAGTGTATTAGAAAAATCTTATGTTGGAATATTTACTAGGATTCAACCTTTTATTTGACTACAAAAATAAACGTACTGAGAATATATATACAACGTGTATCTGTCACTGCAGAATAAGAAAAGAGAAAGTTTAGAATATGGCCTGTCCTCTCCAATGGCATTGAGGGCCCTTCCTATAGTTTCCTAGAACCTAAACAGTTACGTGAAAACTGCAATGTGTGCAGCTAGAAATTTCATTTTATTCGTTTTGAATAAAATCAAAACTTTTAATTATTTCATTATATACCATTTCCATTATCTTGGTACGTAGCGTAAAATCAATATTTTTGTTAGGGGTTGCAGGACACACTGAACTGAGGGATACCAGCCCTCTGACGTATGTCGCGTCGATGTGCAGGTCACGGGCTCGACAACGTGGACCTGGTGATCTGATACCGGCCATGATCTCCCTGGGCAAGTTCAGGGTGAGTTTTCGGACTTTCGCGTTATTCTTCATTTCCTTCCTCTCCCATTTTATCTTTCTGCTCTGCCCGTCACTTCAACTTTTAGGATTCTGTTTTACTTTGCTCGGGCATCCACTTAAAGTTTCGCGAACCCCTGCGTCGTTTTCAGCCATTTTCCGTGCCGTGAAACATTATTCCAGAGACCGGAGGCTATAAATTAGCGCGTAAGGACAACGTAGATTGAACTCTGGAGTTGTACACGTGTTCGTGCCGGTGGCCTTGACCGTCTAATTGATCTTGCCCCGAGTACAGTTGAAGGAGCCAGTGCGCGCGATAGAATTTATCCTCTCGTTTTCACAAGGAATTGAATATTTTGCATTCAGGATAAATAAGAATTTCTTTCTGCTTATGAAGTTAAAGTGAGATTATATGCGATGAAAATTGAAACTAAGACTGGACAGCTAAGCATTTTAAATGAGATCCTCTACCATGCGATTATTATTATCGTAGTTACGGCGTGAAAGTCTTGTTGCTCTTAAGAGATACTGAACAGTAACAGTAACAGGTATCGAACAGTGAGTATAAAGAAAATTGGAAGTAGACTGAAATGAGATTGAATGGAATTGGTTGCTCCAGGTCATTGAGAGTTTAATTCCATCATACTGTTTGGCTATACTCTTCGTTCCATCCCTTACGTCTCCGAATAAACCGGCAAATAAAAACTCTCCATTCTTCAAACACGGAAGCATGCAGCGGTATCGTGAAATAAGGGGAAAAAAGTCACGGTATGGAATTTATGAGAATGAACCTACGGGGTACCGTGAGTAAGGAGAAATGCTTCTCGACTTTACCTCTATAGCCTGTGGTCTGTGCAGTAAAAATTCTGACCAATAATGTAATAGTCTCTCCTAGAAATTATATTAATATATATTCTTTATACAAATTTTAGGTAGTAAAAACTTTAGTAAAAATTCTGACCAATGATATAACAGTCCCCTTTAAAAATTATATTGATATACAGTCCCTATATAAATTTTATATACAAGAATTCTTTGTGATTGCTACAATTTGACAAATTCTGTATAGAGTCATGCCTAAAATATTCTCGAAATTAACAAAAAAATTAAGAAAGTTTTTTCCAAAATAAAATCACAAAGAACCCTTAATATTTGGTCTTTTAATATCGTTTTCCTTCCTTGATGCGACTGAGCATGCATTGTTAGAGACGGATTTCTCTGTAATTATTCGTGTTACTCGTTCTCGACTATCTAGCCTACTCTATCTATACAATCTCTTTGATAAAGACCAATAGATTCGAACGGCGCGGTCGTAACGCGGTTACCATTACCAGCATTGCTATCGAATCGACTGTGAGCCGATTACGCAATCGCAGGATAATGGGACGCGCTTCATAGGCAGGAACGAATCGTCGGAAACGGCCGGAACTCGAGCAACGAGAAGTCTACAGGCGGGAACTTTACTTCGAGTTTGTCGCATCGATATTATTGTCGTAGAATCTGGCGTCGGTTCGACGTCGTCGTCCCGACGCCGACGTCCGTTCGCTCGGCGAACCTTCTCCTGCGAAATTACTGTCATGGAATTGCCTTCCCCCGCGCGCGCTTGCACCACGAAAATCTCTGCTCGTTTAATATAATGAAACTGCGCGAACTGTGTGTGTGTGTAATTAAGCTGCCTCGCGTCTGATGCAACGGAACGAAAGCCCAGAAACTCAGGCTGGGCAAACGGTGGAACGCCAACGACCGTGAATGCGAGTTTCGCCGCGGAAATTACTTTGACAAATAATCGGCCATCGAACCTGGACCGCGTTACGGTTGTTTAGCGTGTTTAACAGCTTTTTGGTAGGGGCCAGTAATCGCCAAGTATGTTCTCTTGAGGCGGCTCCTATACATGAGGGTTTAGCTAACAACCCTCAACTTTCGTATCACCGAGCCCGTATACTCAATTTCCTTGTTAACTCTTTGCACTCTGAATTATATTTCAATTTCGTTATCAGCAGCTCCCAGCATTTTTAAGTATTTGAAAGTTACTTTAACTAAAACATTAGGCAATTCAAATAAATAAAGGACGAAACGATATGTAATAACATAAAGCATAAAATATCGCGTACGTATTACTTGCTGAGAAAACGAAAGAAACTTTTGGGATAGTCTAATATTACTTTTTAATTAAATTCCTTCTTCACGTCACAGGCTACGATAATCGCTTCAGAAATTCGCGCTTCCTATCACGCAATTACTAGCTCGACGTTACGCTCGTCTTCCTCTTATTGGAAGTCGTGTGACGCGGAGGAACATCGATACCAAGGGAATGAATATTTATGTCGGTACTTCGGACATGCATCGGTAAACGAAAGGATAGAACGGAGCGCGCCAAAGCCAAATCTCGGTTTGCGACGGGCGAAACAACGAGAAAAATTGAACGAAATCGCGAGGAATATCTGCGTAGCGTCGGTATGTGCATCGCACGCCACGCGTACATCCATGTAGGTATGATCGTATAATATGTAACGAAGGAACGTTTATCTCCCTCCAGGAGGCTCCTTCCTTGACAACGTGAATTAAACGTCGCTCACACGTCGTCGTCAAGAAACCAGCTCCGACGCTGCATCGTTGCAGTTCCCTCCTTCGCATAAATTCTCCCGAGAATATAAATTGACTTTTCGTCGAGCCACAAATGAGCGTTAATATCTACATATTGAATCTTTGTTTCCGTTAACATATAAATGCGTTGTACTCTGTCGTTATTACGATACAAGTTTACGTTTTAGGTATTATGTGTATACAAATTTCTAATTACTCTTGCTTACAGTGTCTTTGCAGAAAATTCTACAAGCAACAATATTTTTGCTTAACAATTAAGACTGAAAAATAGAGGTTGAATTTACTATATTTTCAGACTAGAAAACGTCTTTTATATACGTTAAACGCAACGACGTTTATTTAATTCTAACGAGTGTAACAATTAAAAGCAACCACGAATGTACGCGTTACGGAGTGGATCGTAAAGAACCATCAAAAGCAACATCCGTTTTCCAGACGGGCTTTTCAACGACTTCCGTTTCTCTTTACATCGGGGATTGAAATTCGGTTTAATGCTTTGGGAAAGCCAGTGGCGAGATCATAAAATCGAGCCGCGATATTACTTCAAAGGATCACGTTACCGTAATAATGACAAGAAAGCTGTTGCCGCAACGATGTCCGTACAGGTAGCGATGGGAACGATGGTCTCGCAATCAGCATCGGTAGCAACGCGAAGAATAGAATCGAACTCGCCAGTTTTCGTTCCTTCGATTACGTACTTTGCGTTGCAAACAGTATTGGAACCGCAACGAGCCTACGTACCCTTCTCCTAACTGTTACGGTGGTGCTTTGATGCCCGGCGTAACTCGTACAACCTGATAACGTTCCTAAATTTTTCAATTCACTGATTAGAATTATCGATAATGCAGCTTATGAGTATTATCGATGATCGTTGGTAATATTATCCGACTGGTTTTTAGAGTTCAATGGAAATATTCTTTGAAGATTAATTAGACTGAGGACATTTATGTTGTTTATGCGTTCATGACAAATGAAATATATAAAAATAAACGGGGATGAGAAGAAATGCATGAATGTATGAAATATAAATCTTTTGTAAAATATTTACGAATTTATGACAGATAAAATATAAAAAAATATACAAGATTGTGAATGATTTAATTTTTCACTCGTTCAAAATTTAATTCAAAATTTCCCTTACATTCATTAATTCGAAACCGAATCCTCTGACATCCGTTAATTCAAAAATATACCTCTTTTCAAATATCGTAATAAAATTTCCACCAAAGATGCAGAAAATCGGATACACACACAAAAAAAGTATTCGTTTTACATAAACCACGGCGAATATAAATGACATCCCCCGGCCGATCCACCGATGAAGGAAGAAGCAAATTAAAAATTAATAATTCAAGTGTCTGGTTTATTCGTCGACCGAGAGGTTACGGAAGATTACGTAGATCTGAAATGCTCGATAGGATAATCGAATCGATCCCCTCGCTACTTACAGAAGCCTCGTGTTTTCCCCCGATGCGGCAAACGAGAAGGTCGTAATGAAAACATCCGGCGAAAAATATCGCGTTGCGTCTACCGTCCGCGCTGCTGCATCGATAAAACACAAAAATAGAGAATCGAAAGGAAGATGAATGTTTCTATAAGAGGCTGGCTCCAGGTCCGCTGATTGCGAGTCCTACAGTCAGGGGCAAAAAAAAAATAGGACACCCTACCAACTCCCAAATTCTGATTTAACAAGTAACACAAACCGAAATTTATTGTACATTCTGTAACATTTTAAAATTTATTTCAAAATTTTTATTCAACAGCAAACATCAACGAAACTTATCTCACCTATCCGATAAAAATTCAGGAATTAATAGGGTGTGGCAATCGTTTCGTCTCCGACTGTACGTAACAGCGAACCGTAATTTTAGGGAAGCTTCTTTGCGACGTATCAATCCATCAAGCTCCGGCAATTTGAAACGGTATTCGACAGTCTAATTTTCTTCGAAATCCCGTAGGAGGTTTCCGTGGTGGTCGATTAACCCAACGGATAATTAGACGGGAGCCACCTTCAGCCAGCCAGCGAGAAATGAGCGAACGAAAGTCATGCAAACGACGGGACACGATCCTGCACTCACCAGGACCGAAACTTTTTTTTACAGCCCGTTAGGAATATCGCCCCGTCTGCTCGAATCTTGGTGTTCGTTCGCCGCGAGATTTCGCTCTGGGATCAAAAAGGACTTTCCCAAAGGTTACCGGGTCTCCTGGGGACGTTAAACGTATCAGCATTTGGGAAGGCGGAGGATCGAGTTAAACCAGACCTAATAGGTGTCAGCTAGTTCTCGCAGGGCTGGGGCGGGCCTTCGACCAATCCCTTAGGTCGATATCCGTAACAAAATTCTTCGACAGACGTCGCGCATCGGACCCTATCTCCAGACTTCGATCGGTCTAACGCTCTCGGGATCTGCGAGGTGTGTTCGCGAGGTGTTGCTTTTGGCTTCGATAAGACTGTACAATTTGATAGAGACGGGTTAAAATCAGGGCTAATATTTATTTGAACCCTTTCAGAACTGGTGTCCACAATTGTGGACAAAAAATTTAACACACTTCAAGAAACAATTTCATAATCGGCATACTAATCAAACAATTCTCTTTATTAATTAAATCGATTAAAAGTTGATTTCAAACCACGTAGTAATTAAATTCATCCAAGTCAACCGTATTACTGGTAGTCTTTCATATTTAATTTTGCATGCATTACAATTACGTTTACATATTTACATACAGTATTCAAACAAAGAACATACGAGTTAACGTTCGCATCATACATCCTTCATATAATCGAACGTTCCCATAACGGTTGCCTGTACCGGATATCTCGCGACAAAGGCCGCTTCCGCGAGCCCCCTCGCGACTAGAATTCCCCCGACAGTCTGGGAGATTTTCGTTCTGTTTGTCGCGCCAATCAATCCGCACGAAAATCGACGTGCTTAATTCCGTTCGCGAATCGCGAGGCTGTTTGCGAGGTTCTCTCGATTAAATTACACACCCCCAGGCGTCAGCGATTCTTCTTCGTATTTTCCAACGATTTCTTCCTTCCGGGGCCCCTTCTCCCCCACCTCGCTGGCACTGCTGGCCCCCCTGGGGGAATCCCGGTCGATAGTCGAGCTACGAAACTGTCTCTCGAACGCGGAATAAAAAGGAGACTCGGCCGTGTTCCCGGCACTCTGGATGTATGTATTTCCAGTGCCACCGTCGACGAATAAAAAGAGAAAAAGTGGACACGTATTTACTTTCCCGAAGCGCCCTCGCGAGCTATACTCGCCGAGGAGGAGCCTCTTGGCTCCTGGTCCTCGTCTCCGTCCTCCGTGTGCCAACTAACTTTCTACTTAAAGAGCGACAGCCCCGAGAATCGGTTGGGGGTCCCCTTATGCTCATGGAAAACGCGTTTCGCGCTTCGAAAACCAAGTTTTAATCCCGGCCGTACGTCGAACTCGACGCTGGCGAACTATAATCTCCCATGCGATGTTCGATTTACTCGAACAGGGGAGGAAGAGTTTAGAGGAGAATTTACGGGGGATGTATTCTTCGTATTTCTTGCGGATAAAATTGGAACGGGAGGACGAGTTTTAGAAACGGAGAAACGCTGACGGCGCGAGTCGACTCCGACGGAAGTTGAGTGATTGTGAATCCGTGGGAAGAAGAGGGATGCCTTAATGCGTATATTCTAGAATTAATTGGATGACTGTATTAACACGTTTGCGATCCCAGAATCTTCAAAGACTCGGACTTCTGTAAATCGACAGTGAGTAAATTTAAAAAATAATATGTAACGACTCGTGTTTAGGTATCGTCGAAGAGCGAAGTTTCTTATATCAACGTATCCATTTCGTTAGGGAGAAGATTAGAATTATAATATATGTTTTGAAATATCAATGTTGAAAATATATAGTGTATAAAATGAAAAGGTTTTCATAATTTGTTCGTAACCAGGAATAGAATTTTAAGTGACGTGAATTCACGTCAGCGAATGTGTTAACTGCGACAGTTTCCTTATATCTTCGTTTCGACCATTCTATAAATATAGTTCAATAATTCCACGTATTTGAGAATCCACCGTTGCCACAGTCCAGTTTCACCTATTTTCCGAGCAAATAAAATTGTAAACGCGGTTGAAATAAATATTCGAGCATCGCTGTCTCTTAAGACGCGAACAATTTCGTTTGTCCGTAGATTTTGCAAGAAGTGGCAGCCACGTTGCCCCGTGACGAGCAGGTGGCCATGTTGGATATGGTGCAGAGAGTCTCCAGGGAATCGTCTCGTCGTTCCAGGAAGGCCAGCAGCCTGGACGCGAGTTCACCCAGACAAATCTACAGACCGAGGTACGTTTTCGGTTTCAAGACGATCGTCGCCTTTAAAGAGACGTTAATGGCCACGATTCCACTCGAAAAGCCCCGGATGCATAATAGAATCCGTCTTTCTCCGCCCTAGACCGGAATCGGATCTCCTGGATTCATCGCCGCGATTATCGTCAGGCGGCAGCGAACGGAGCATCGTCGCCGAGCATCAGAGACAGCTCGAGAGGGAGATGCACGACACTTTGAGACGCAATGCGCTGACTAGACAGCGTCCATCCATTTGGGATACGTACTCGGTGTCCTCGTGGAGCTCCTCGATCGATTCCATCGCGGGGACGATAGCGCTCAGGAAATATCGCGCGCCAATATGGGACGCCATTAAAGGTTGCTTTTTGCTAGTTCGAATTACAGGAATTTCTCTAATCTTTGTTATACATCCGTTCTCTTTATTTGTAGGGACGAGGGGTCCCGAAAGGAGCTTTTGGAAAATCCTTTAATATCGTATCTTTTTAAGTCTAAAAAGTATTGGTAAATAAGGATAATTTTGAGTTGATTGATATAGCTGTTTCTTTTAAACGAGTGTTCTAATGTAATCTTGATCGCGTTAAATTTCTCCCATATCTTCCATTTTTCACAATGGTAACAAACATCGTCTATTCCTCCAACATCCCTTCCATCCAGACATCTTTTTTCCGCATACAAGAAAACCTCGAATGATCACGTAAAGCGAGAGAATGTATACTTATTCCCGTTTTACATATTATAGTTCGCCCACCGAGTCGAATACATCCCCGCGCAGCAGCCGGATCGCTTCTTGAAATAAATTATTTTATTCCGCTCGGTGCTTCATCCGGTATTTGCATTCGCCTGGATCCGAGGCGACCAGACGTTTAATACGAACGCGACAATTTATTCCGAGTGCTCGCCGACTCATTTTTAAGCGAACCGGAAACAGGAGGGGGTAAACGGTGTGCAAACAATACGGCAATCGATTTTTCAATTTCAGGAAGCCCGCCGTCGCGAGTCAGCCATCCAGGGGATGGTAATATCGCGGGAAATAAATTCGACGAGATGATCAGCCGCGAGGAGTCGCCGACCTGGAGCACGCTGGACTCGCGACGAAACCTGGACGATCCAGGAACGAAGAATGGGGACGAATTGCCATCTTGGGATGCGCTCGAGGCGACGCTGAATAGGAGGCTGTGTAATTACGGGAACGCCCTGTCGGAATCCTTGGAGATAGGCGATAGCGTTGGGAGAGGCTGCGAGGAGAGACCGCGAGAATGATCGTTCCCTTGAATGGTAGCGGCTTCGTGGAAAGTAGATTCTTTTATCTCCAGCCGAGCCCGTCGCGAAAATCGCCTGGGAAAATGTCTCGAGTATTTCAGTGCCTTCGCGGATCCGCTCGATATTGTTTCATTGGATGCATTTCGGCTGAGCTGGGATGAAATGGTTTCTGGGGGTGAAATATTAGGCTCGGGGGGAGATAACGTTTTTACGTTAGTTGTATTTAACACTTGGCACTACGAAATTTGTCTTCATTGTATTTCTAATAATTCTGTTATTTTATGCGTTTTATTCGGAATCTGTATTACAAAACTGTTCCCTGGTGGGTACTAAATTTGAATAATTCTTTCTATTATTTACTTAGTTTTGTTTCACAGATACAAACACAAAATGACGACGAGTAGCATTACTATCGAGTATCTTTTATTATCGGAAACGTTGCCACTATTTTTCTACAAGATGAACACAGATCTCTTGTATAAATTCTTGTGTTTACCTTGTTTTTAGAAGAGGAGCACTTATCCCACTTCTCCACCGAGTCCCTTGATTAATAACGATATTCGATAGTTCTCGAGGGCTCAGCAGTGGGTCAAGTTCGCCTAACGCGTTCAAACTAAATCCGCGCGGAGGGTTGGTGTATATCAGGTCACCTTCACCCCGACTATTTAGTCGATAAATTTCTATAGTTTCCTCGCTCCACGGTGGTAGAAAATCCTGGAAAACTTGGGAAAACCAAGAAAGAAGTTTGGAAGATTATTTTTGAACATAGCATAATACCTCGAAACCTTCGTCAAGTTGCATAATTACAGGACGAAGTGTTATTAGGTACCAGTAAAGTCACTATGAATTTGTGAAATTTATTTCGTTTGTTTATATTACATTCCCACGTACTAAATCTTGATTATAAAAAAACGTGATTGGTTCGCCAGCAGGTAAACGATGTAACTTCTATTACAATCTGTAAACAATATTGGAACGCTGAGAACATAAAGGATTTTCCAAACGAGGCTTTTGGATTTGCTTTTCCATTTAATTTCATTCAAAATAAAAGGATCGGATACATTTAACGCTATTTGTGTTTTATTAAAAAAAAATAAAAATCCCTTTTGTTCCAGTGGTGAGATTTTAAATGTTTCATTGTACAGAGTAACATATAATCCACAGAAATACAATACAATACAGAAATATAATCCACTTTCGCAACTCTCCACGTATCTCCATATGAAAGAAACAATTTTCTCCGTCGCTATTGCATCGAGTTAAATTAATCGAATCCCAGGCAACTAGCGGATTCGCCAAGATTTTCAGATTTCGCCCAAATCGCGTTTCGTGACTTCTGCCTGTTCCAGCTCGAGTCGACGGGGCGGCTTTGCTATTCAAAGATTGTTTTCGCAACGGTCTATTAGCGATTTAGCACAAATTCAGGTAAACGCGCGAGGCGAGCGTAATTGGAAGCAGTGGCGTGGGCTATGAACGCGCGATTCGATTAACCGAATTTAAAATAGCACGAGTTTGCCAACGGGGTCGTAATTGGCAATTAAAGTCGCCGGAATGAGCAACATTGTTCAAGCACTCTATCGATGAGTCATTGAGCCCCGCTCGTGCGAGCTCAAATCCCGTGAATTTCACTGGCTCGGAAAACCTCGAATTCGTTCCATTATTTTTCCACCCTTTTTTTTTTGTTATTTTTTCTACTCCTTTTGCGACGGAGCGTTGCATTTGCCGCATTAAACTGCAACTGCAACCGTTTCAGCGTGCAAGTCACGTCGCTTCCCGCTCGTCGCGTGAACGTTGCGACAGTATTAGTTCTCGTTTTAATCCTTTGCTCCCCCATCCGTGAGACACTCGAAAATTTATCCGGAATCTTCGTTTCTTCGAGTTTCATCAGGCGGTTGTGTAGCCTTTTAAACTATAGCACTGCTTGCAAAGTGTTTGCGATTAATTAATTTATATTTGTAATAATTCCTGGAATATTGTACGTCACATGCGAACGTACATTTGTCTTTTTTAGATGAGAATAGGAGTTAAAAAAGGCAATAGATATAAATATGGGCTGCGAGACGCCAAAAATAAGGGTATTCGGTTTTTTGAGAGCTTTTATTTCGTAATACAAAACCATGAAATTAAAAACCATCGTTCAAGCACACAGTAGAGAATCCAAGTCGTCCAGCATCATGCTATCCTGATACCTGGAGCTAGTTTTCACTTTATAAAAATAAAATAAAGAAACAAACAATTAATGGAACAACTTTTCGACTCCCCAGTTAGAAAACTTGTGCCATCTCCTCCCAGATCATGTTCTCCTGATACCTAGGAGTTTGATTTGCCATGAATTTTTGGAACAGCTAAATTTCGAACTAAGTACCAGGAGAACATACCGACAGATGAAGTATCTCAATTCTCTGATACCTCTCTGCACACCATGTTCTCCTGATACCAGGCGCCGAATTCAGATTAAATTTTTTAAAAGGCGTGATTACTAGAGAAGAGGAAAAGGAAAGTATAAATATATACATATTTAAATATAGAATTATATTTATACAAATACAAGCACAAATTATAAATAGCGCATTTAGTACAAGGAAAAGTCTATTCAAAATTCTATTTCCAGTTTTAGATCCACCTCTGTTAGATCACCCCGCAACTGGAACGATAATTTGCTTGCGGTATTAACCAACCATTTATAATATTTTACAATTTTAGACTTTAAGATAGATAATAAGTTCTTATTGTATCTTATTCGAAATAATATTACTATATATAATATATTTCATATTTAACGTTCATTGCTATTATTAGTCCTCATCGGATTCGAAGTGTTATATTTCTGATTGACTATCGTCACTTGATGCACTTCCACTATAGGATGATAGACTTTTCATTGCGGCTCTTATGACATTTGACTCGTTCTGATACTTCACTGATACGTATTCATTGCTCTGTCTCGTATACACAGTCTCACTTATAAAATCAAACAACATAAGTACGGAGGGTTGATACACTCGATACCGTAAGTCACACGCTCTCGCACACTCATTTCCCTTCGACGAAGATTCACCTTCGCGTGATAAAGTGTCAAACGCATTTCATGGTCTCAAACAGTAGGAAGCACTTGTCAGTCAATCTATCGATCGATCATTTGAAACACACTACGTTCGCATTAATTTGCACGATACTCGCACTCTCGCACCCCTCGTTCCACTTACCCCTTTTCAGCATACGTTCACCCCCCATGCGTTAATGTGCGAAAGCCTCGTCTCGAGGTGTCAAGCACGTGGAAACACTTGCCAGTCCATTCGGCTTTCGATCAATTAAAAAAGCGTCAGTTAAAAAGAAGAGAACGACCGCCCACACACGGGTTACCGACACGAAAGGGTCCACTGACAAACAGTCGAAAACGCCGCATCCGTGAAAGTACCGAGACTTTGAGTCGCGCACAGGATGTTCCGCGGTTGGACAGCAGGAAGAACTACGGAAGATGAAGCGAGACAACAAAGGTGCAGGGAGAGGAAAAATGGAAGCGGGAGCATCGTCGTCGTCGTGGTAGTCCTGGGGAGAAGTAAGCAGGGAGGGACAAGGGGTAGCGTTCGGTTGGCCGGGCTGCTTCCGTGTATTCCGGGGGTGGTTTTGGTGCGCGCGCGCACAGGGGTTGCGCCGTGGTTTCATCTCAGTTTCGCAGCCTCCCTTCCGCGGTCCGCATCAACTCTGGTTCACGTCGCTGGCGCAGAGGTGTGTCGTTTTATCAGTGTTTCTTTCGTCGTGTCGTGCACCTTGAAATCTTGAAATACATACGTCAGTCCAGTTTAATCGCCGGTGGAACGGGTATCCCGCGATTGGAGACGATCTCCACGAGAGATTCTCTTCGCGGCGCGGCGCAGAGACCGAAATTGCGGAGGATCAAGTGGAAAATCGGAAAATCGGCTCGTTCGACTTAACCGCGCGACGTTCGCTCACTGGGAGTATGTTATCTGTGCTATAGGTGATCCAGCAAGGACTGGCAAGGACAATGGTGCGCGATCAGGAGCTCCCCACGCGCGTTACTTGGTAAGGACACCTATGTAGATTTTTGCGTCGCGATGGCCACGCAATCGTTTGTGCAAACGAGAGGTACCGGTGGATCGGTGTCGAAATATTAGGTGGACTTGAAAGTAATGTCGTCTCAGCGAATCTCGATACTTACTTACCATTCATCAGTTCATTGATTTTTATCGATCTGATATTGAAAATTTGCACACTAGATGGGAAAAGGCTGTTAATAACGAGGATCATTACGTAATTGATAAAAAATAGAAACTTATTAAGAACGTTTTTGTTTGAATTTAATGTAAAAGAAATGACATTTCTTTTTGGCCCCCTAATCATTTCTTTTCCAGGTGGTGAACTTTGAAACGTCATTAGTGGACTGCGGACGTTTGTGCGAAATAAAATTTTTGCTGATGTACTTAGAAAAATTTAACATAAATATTTTATTGAGCAAATATTATAATATATATATATACACTTATATACATAGAAGTGTTACAATAATGTTAGAAGTTGGTACAGTGGCTACAATCTGTGATCATACTTTTACGAATAATAGATCCGAAAGAGGCATGGGGTACCTCAAAGAAGTTTTGCTGGAAGCTAGCATACTCTGCTGATGGGATCAGTATGTCCTAGCCAAGTATGAAAAAGCACTTGCACTCTAGAGCAGTGGAGAAACATCTTGGAGCAACGGAAAATTTTCTTGTCGCAGAGGCACGTTCAAACAGACTTTATCGAGCAAACAGGCTAGAAATTTTGTGCATACAAAGTTTTGTCCGAGATGATTAGATTTGACGTGACTCTCTCATTAGTAGACGGTGGATGTTTTCGCAAATTCATATTTTCGGAGATGCAAGAAAAGAATTCAAACCTAAATGAAAGTACGTTTTGTCGCCTAAATACAATGTGGACATCATTATTGATATTTCATATATATTTGCATTTATGCAAAAGCTCTTTCATATTTAATAATTAGCTACATTAATTTATTGATCGTTTAATTTTTGTTCGTCTTAGTAAAATCGTGGAAAATTTTGAGATTGGAGTACTTTTACGTCGCTATTGGAAGCAAGAGTTTAAAGCTACTGAAGCAGCAAAGAAAATAATACATATATTCAGTTCAACGCACGAACTTTTGATTCACCCTAATATCATCTTAAAAAAACGCCGGATAATGCATCAACCTAATAATTATGGGCGGGGTTGTATGTACGTATCCTTACTACGAGATATTCCCTAGTCACCAAAGAATAGGTTAATCCTCGATCAGGTTTGTCAGGGATCCACCGAGAGGATGGATCGAGACATTGATTTTTGAACGACAGGAACAATTCCGCGAGAATCTCTTTGTGGATTGTGCTCCCGTTGAGAGTACGGTGTTCTCAAGTTCCAGCCAACGGTTTGGTACGGACAAGAGCAGCCTTTGAACCCTCGATCCGTCATTACGCGTAATGCGCTTAATCGTTGGGAAATCGGTCACCGTGGAGAACAACGGGACAACTGGTACCAGAAAGCGGAAGTCAGGACTCAAGGGTGGCTCGATGGGCCCGCAAAGGAATAAATATGGCGGAGGAAGTCGTGACGCTTGAAATGTATGGCACATGCAAATTGTATCAAACTTAGACTCGAAATCATTTTACGAGTTTCAAACGAGTTTTCTCGCAGCACACGAGAGCTGCTTTGCTATTCAGTGGCCTTCCTTTTTTTCCTCCTCCCCCGCGATCTCTCCGTGAACTTTCACCGTGGCTCTCTCCGCTACATTGCAGTTACAACGCTGGAACATTTATTGCATCGCTCGGATATTTAACGTGACGTTGCCGACGTTAATACCTCGGCTAATGAAGGGTCTTCCAAAGAGAGCTTTCGAACCTTCTTGTTTTTTTTTTTAAATAGTGGAAACATCTCTAATAGCCTTTTTACACGTGCGCTTGTTATAGTTTCAGGAATATTTGAAAACTCAGTTGAAATGGAATTACTCTTAAAAATACGTAAAAAGTAAAATACGGGAATATTACTATCCGAAATGTGTATAAAAAAAGTTATAGTCCAATTAATTTCGAGAGCGTGCAAGAACTACATTACGAAGGGATTATAATTTCAGTTTATTTGAATGAATAATATTTTTACATTAGTTGAATTTAATTTCGAAATCGTTATACTTTGTAGACATTTTATATCATATCACATCATATTTATCGTCAAAACGATGTTACCTTTAATAGTAATATATCTATGGATATTAATCGCTATAATATATTGAACGAGTAAAAAATTTTATATAATCTCGATGAATCATCATAGAAATAATCATTAATTATTTTCTAATTATAAATCTAACTCGGCTCGTAGAGTGTTAAATAACAAAGAAATATTTGTTTTACCGTACAACATCGGAATTATAACATTTCTACTCGTTACTCGAAACTTTTATTTAGACAAGAATTGTCGTCATCATACGGTGGCACGCGCAACGCTCTGCATTAGGACTATGCGAATTCCCTCGTCTCCCATTGGCCCATTCGGTAATTGCGAGTGCACGGAGATCCGCTGGCACACCGGAAACAGGCACACGAAAATCAGGCGGACGGACGATTATTTGAAACGAGCGGACGTTTGTCGATGCATCGTTTAATGGAACCCGCTTCTGGTCCGGTTAAATTAGATGGAAAATACCATGGACTCGAAATTGAACACAAGCACGATACCTATTTAGCTTTCATGTCGGTCACCGAAGCCTGTACCACTCTTTTTTTTCCTGTAAACGGAGACGCGAAATTACGTTTCTCGAATACGTGCGCGCATAGTTCTCGTTTTACCGTGATCCATGCGTTATCCAGATAAATACTATTAGTTACCCAACTAATAGTTAGTCAGCTCTGTTTCAAATATTTACTTCGATATAATTTATATCGTAGAGTGCAATTCCGTGCAATTCTGTTCACCGTTGTTAAGTTTTAATCAGTTTAGTACAATTGCGTTCAGTGTCATTAAGTTTTATTCAGTTTGATTTAGTTTTCATTAATTTAGTACAGTTTTGTTCACTTCTGTTGAGATCTAAATATGCAATTAAAGTCCATTTGTCATTTTCGAGATACTTTTTCGTATTTCCTACGTGATTCTATCTTATCAAACCTGTGTTCGAATCTCGACGAAAGTCACAGAGCTTTAGTTTTCGATTTTCGATTAAACCTAAAACGTCCTCGCGTGAATAATCAAATTTATCAGACTGATCGTAACATCAACTTCTTTCAAAACCTAACGAAAAGCTGATCCTTATCAACCTGGACGCACCTGAACGCCGTTTTCCCAGCTTTACGCGCGTCTCGGCGCATCTTTACGGTAACGAGTGGCCTTGTTTGCATTTTGTCGCACAACAAAAACGGCTAGGACACCGTTCCCAAGTGTAAATACCTTCGTCAGAATGGAGGAAACGACGCGTCGAGTTCCGTGAGAAATGTACCAAGACTTTTTCCTGGAGAATAGCGAGCGTTAAGCGAGACGCTGTCGGCAGATTATTCAGATTTCGTCCGAGTTAGGTCCACCCTTTTCTTCCCGCGGCGGGCTTTTCCGGATGAAATCCACGGACGTGCCAAATCCCAAAGACTGGACCTCGTATAACGGAAAACTCGGCGCGAAACTGCGGCGTGGAAATATAAAGGTCCGGGGGAAAGGCTGGCGATAAATCAAACGCATCGATATTGGCGTTCGTTTAATAAATGACCCCAGAACGAGGAAAAAGGATGAACAGTGTGTGCTCGTTTCGTGTCTGTGTTTCCAGCGTGTTATAAACGATCTCGAGCGAGAAATCAGTCACTGTAGATGTTTGTCATCGCGCCGTTTATATTCTACTCCGGCGATTTCGATCATTTCTTGCTCGAGACTATTTGTCTTTCGTTAATCTAATTACCACTTTGTTTCTCTGTAATCGTGGCTTTATCAGAATGGTTGAATGAAGAACAACATTTTCGATGTGGAATAACGATTTATGTTGGTGGAATTCTCTTGAATGCCATCAGATGTAATTATTTACACCGTTAGGAGTCGAAATAAACAGTCAAAAGATCGTTAAATATAGCTATGACTTTCATTCGTCCATGGTGACTCCCTCCTTTAAAAAAGGAATTATTTCAATAATTTTCCAAACGATACTAGACAAGTGCTCGATTACTTCAGAAAGTGTTGAATTTACTAGCATGGATTTCGGTAAATGTACACGGAAGAAGTCTCACGTGAATCCTTGGAAAATTTTGAAAAGAAATCTCCGAGGAAGCTCGTTTTTCGGGCTCCAATGTTGAAGAGGTTCCTTAACGAGCGAATAATTTCTCTAAATTCTGTGCAGCGTCGAATTCGAAGCTGAGCCAGCGCCGAATTAGACCTAAATACGCGCCCTCGCCATTCCACGGCGTTTCTTTGATGTACATATTATCGTTCCGTACGTTTTAAGTTGATTCTCCTCCCAGAGAATGGTCCACGACGTTTCACAGCGAAACGGCACCGTGAAACGCTGCAACGGAGAATTCACCTACGCTCATCGCGTAACGACGCTGTCGACATTTTTTTTTTCCTTTTTCCCTTATTTTTAATTGCTTCGGCATTTCTACCGCGTTTCGCGTTGGGAAATTCGTTCGGGTGTTTTATTTTAGCTAGCCAGGTGTTTTCTTTTTTGGGAGGCATCCATCGATTCGTTTCGACGTTTCATAGGAAAAAAGTGGTAACTTTGGTGTAGAATATCTCTAGAATTCGTGCACAATGTATCAAATTTCCTTGCTTTCGGTAACCGAGACCTGTGGCAGAATATTTTGGGAATCGAAAAAGAAATGTTATGGAGAACAAGAATTCGTTGATTGCGAATTAATATCCCATAAAGTAAACTCTTTTTATAAATGCAGGTTCCATAAATAAAGTTGCAAAAACAATCTAGAGTAAAATAAATGCCACAACAAGTAACCTAATACGCATACGAGTAGTAATAGCTGTTGAATATTCATGCAGGCTCATACCTCACGCGTTTGTATACTACATTTTCACACATAATTAGCCCTGGGCGTGCGAAACACATCGCTACGAAATTTTGCAGGTGTCAGAGCCGAAACTGGGCGTTAAGTGATTAACGGCTAGTCTCAGCTTTACTAGAGCTTATTAAGTTGTTCAATATGTTGAAGGGGGTCGCTGGCCCTACCACTGTTTTACGTTGAAGTTAGCAAGTTCTTAATGTCGAATTAAGGACATCATGTATACTGATTAGGGACATTAAATTTTAAAATATTAATATTTTATACTTTCTGGTTACGTTTAAAATATATTCATCATATTTTCTTGTGTCATAATTGCATAGAATTCGCAGTTTAATAATTAGTAACCGTTTGATCCATTAAAAAAGTACACAATAATACCATGGTAGGTTTTGCGTAGGATTTAATCTGAAAAAATTATTACGTTATTTAATTAAATTGCCAAACATGTTGCAAATTGAATTTGTTGCTGAACGAAGGCAAAACGTTTTCGTTCATAGGTTCTACAAAACTTCACGTTTCCAAGAGTCATTAGTCCCGGGGATATTGGCACGAGCTGTTGGCGACTAGTTTCCAACTTTCCATCGGGTTGGTGTTATAAATAAAAACGGACGCGTCGCACGGAGACCGATCAATCAACGAGATTGTTTACCGACTTATCGACGTGTCCGCAAAAGCGCGAGCGTTCAATGCTTTTGTGCAATTAAGTATCCCTCCGCGGCGCGTACGTTTTATTTTATCCATCGAAAAAAGAAATTATTTCACTAATACCTTTCATACAATTTGAAAAATATAATTTTAGTACGAGAAGAAACTAATGGAACTTATTATTATAAATAATTTACACTGATTACTTTTATTGAATTCTGAACATAAAATTTTAGCACGACAAGGAACTAATACGATCTATTAACGTAACTAGTGAACGTTCATCATTTTAATCGAATTTTAAAAGTAATATAACCAGCCAGAAGTGGACCAAGGGAGAAAGGGAGGGGAATGGATGAGAAAGGAATACGAGAGACAAGAGGTCGTTATTCTCCACCAGAGGCAGCCGGCAAAATTCCAAGGGAATAGTTTCGCGTGTCGCCACAACGCGAGTCGACACCTAAACGCGCAAAGCCATTATTATTATTATTGGCGTTGGTGTTGTGTCGTTTTGTTCTATCGCGGTGTTGTGCTCGAAGGACCGTAAAACGAGAGCCTCGTTCGGACCAACGAATAAATATTCCAGCGTAAATTCTAGCATAAATTCCCTCCCCCCTTTGCCCCCCTAGGGGCTCTTACAGTTGGAAAATTTTGTCGCTTGTTTAAAACCGCCGGTGGATTTATTCGCTGTTGGAAATCGCGTCCCGAAAATCGCGACCAGGTCGATTCATCTCGAGTTTCGTTCCCTATTCGGGTCACCCATTCGCCTGGCAAATGAATGGGTGAAATATTCAAAGGTAATCGCCACGCGTGCGCCATCCCCTTGCGCCATTAACATGCGAACATTTATTGCGATTCCTGTTCGAGTGAGATCTGTTACCTGATCTGAATCCGTTAGGAAACGATCGACGTTGGGAATATGTATGGCAGTGGCCGTTTGCAGATAGTATTAAAGCTCTAAACATCCTGAGGTGTGTGCCACTTTAGGAATTTAACCCTTTGTGACCAGAATTTGTTTTTTTTTTTTTACATTTTCTCTGTATTTGTATTATTTGAAGTTGAATTCAAGGCATTATCAAATTAGAAGCTCGACATTAAAAACACGCTTGTAACCATAAATTTGTTCATTTACTTGTCGTGAGTTGAAGTTAAAATTTTCCACCGTTAAAAGACTCGAGGGACTCTTACTATTTGGCCTCGTAATGTGGTTCCATTCCTTAACGGAGATCCGAGGAACCTTCTCGCTCCGCGTCTGGCGGCAAACTTTCCCAAAATCATAGCGCAGCTCGAAACTATCGTCGACAACACCGGAACACTAACGATCGTCCACGGGCTGGGAGATTGTTCCCCTAATTTCTGTGCGCGCTGGCGAGGCGTGGCGCAAACAGACTCTGGTCAAGGAATTATCGGGACGCTTGGCGAAACTTGGAGTCGGCGGTCGGTTGGTCGAGGAAATAGGATCAGAGGGGTGGTTTCGGGTGCGGCAAGTCGTACTCGGCACTTTAGACGAGTACTCCTTGACCTGCACTTCCTCTCTATTATCACTCGGTCGACCCCCGAGTGCAACGGAACGTTTACTGTTCGCAAACGACGCACCTCCTTCCTCCGCGGATCGAGGGTACCCGAAGACGGATTTTTCTCGCGACGATGGATTCAAGTCGAGGGATGTCCGCGATGAACGATGGGAGATCCGTCAGATCGTCGCGCGGTGCAGTCAGCAGTTTGACTTAACTGGAACAAGCGGAGCGGAGCACCCCTTGACCCCTTCTAACCACTCTCTCGCTGTACGATCATTTTCGAGTGGTCGTCTCGTGTTTAACGTTCTCTCGTCCCTTTTCTTTTTTCGGGTCCCACCAGCAGATTTTCAACCGTGGCTGGAACGCGTTTTTTTATACCGGAATAGTAGCAAATGCGTATAAGAAAGAATAGATAGAACTTAAAACAGTCTAATAAGTATGCCGGGGCGAACGTATCACGCTTTGGAAGTTCCAAAAGTATCTATTCTAGCACATAGCTAAAATATTCAAAGTTCCGTCTCGCCTCGCATGTCTGAACCACGATAATTCGAGTCCCCGTCTACCCACGGTATGACGATGAAACTTAGAATATTTGGTTAAGGATTGGAATATTCTGCCGAAATATCAGACAAGTTTGGATCATCATTTCTATGTGTGGTAGAATGGAAGATATATGAATTAATTTGTATTCCAATGGAACAATCAATACAAAGTTCTTCGACAGAGCAACGCTATTTTAAAAATTATTTTTTTATTAATCAATACATGCACGATAACTTCTAAAAAAACGGATCTTCTATTGAGTCAATTGTTTTCGAAACAAAAATTGTTGAACATAGCGATGATTTTCACGCGTCCAAGGTGGCTCCTCTTTTAATCCAAAATATTACAGTATTTTCAATAAAATACTATTCTTCGAAAATCAGCAATATTTGATGCGTCTGCAGTCGCCTGGTCTGCAACACGCGGCCACGTTCGCGTGTATTTCACCGACGGGAGGGAAAGATCCAGCGCCATTTTAATGCCGTCGCATAAAGCGGACACGATAAACCGTGGAGATTTACTGTCCCCGGTTGATTTACTTTCACGGTGTTTAATGGTGTCGGTGCACGGGAAAAATTTAGCCCGGGGAAATCTCTGCAGCACGGATCGTCGTAAACGACGCGTCGGAGACGCCCGACGCCGATGTACACCGGAAAGGAATTCCGTAATTAACCGGCTCGAGTAATTAATGAAAACTTTCGCCGAGGTTGGGAAGATTTTAAGCTCCTCGGGGATCGAAAGTTTTCGGAAAATATCACTGAATTGGAAATGGAACGGCATGTGACGGCACCGCTTTCCTCCCAGTGTCTTGTTATTAAATGAATTAATAAATAACCATTTAAACTTCGCTTTGCCGAGTCCATTTGACTAATTACCGGTGCGCTAAAGGACCGATTTAAAAGGATTTCGTATTGCGAAGTAAACGGCTTTTTGTAATAATGAAACCAACGAACCGTTTATTTTGACCAATGTACGGTTAATTTCTTTTGAAAATTATACAATAACTAGCTTATCTCGGCGAGCATTATTCCATTTCATTTGTTTCTTAATTCTTTAAATCGCTTTACTGAACAAATGAATTTGATAACGACTCAACTTGAATGTATAAGCTTTTTTATGATTATTTGCGCTACATAACACGAAAGCGCAATCTTTGCGTAAGCTTTTCTTCCATATTTCTCACTGTATTGACATTCTACGAGAACGAAAAATCTGCATTCTTTTCAAGTGGTGATTTCACCTCCTCAAACCGTAGTACAGCACCAAGGAAGAATGGTTTTGTGTCACGGTTGACCTACTCTACTTGCACACAATTTTACCCCTGAATTTTCAGGCTCGTGTATTCCTCTTGTCAGTATTCTACTGAAAATACGACAGATTATTTCCTGATATTTACTTTCTGGTCGTCTACTTCAATCCTGAAATTACGTTTCTTTTAAAAATTACCAATATTAATATTCAAACGTACGAATTGCAGTCATATATTTACAACAAAAGTGATTTACCATGCACAACTCAAACGTGTAATGATCGAGAAAAGTTTATTGTTAATGAATCTCTTAGTCAGAATCCGCCGTTTTTAATTTTTAAATTTTTAGTTCAGATTTGTAATCAGCGAATTTATTAAATGTCTAACGAGGGGATGAATTTATCAAAAAGATGTTTGCAAAAGTTGCTTGGTATAAAAGGAAACGTAAAATGCAGTCAATATACAGTTATATGAGAAAATTATTATTGAATGGAGCCAGGTAATAAATATTATCTAGTATGCAGGAAGCTAAGAGACCGAGTCAAGAAATTTAGACGTGCGATGGGCACGAATAGGTTCATGCCTAGTAGTAGCTGAATTATTAAATCTTAACTGAGAGTTCGACTGGAATAGCAGACGAAGATAAATGAAACTGAACGAAGGAGTTTGATAAATTATGTAACAAGAATGAAGGGTTCTACCCTGCTTGGTATTCAGTCATCCAGACACTCGTAGCCTTGGTCTTTGGATTTTGATATAGGTACAGTGTCGTCACGAATACATATTGCAGACCAATTTGACTGAAATATATCAATCATTACGAAGAAATGGTGGGCGAAGACAAATGGAAGACTGATGACTTCACCGAGCATCTACCATTTCTTTTTAGATGCCCATAACAACAGCTTACAAATTGGAAAGTCTCCATATGTTTTCCAATTACAAAAATTCATACGTAGAAATTCATACCAATGAAAAAACGTCGTGATAAATTACAATTTGTTGTGTTCAATATTTTAGGGGAACAAAAATCGCAAATACGGCTTATTTTTTGGCCTAACAACGAAGAAACTCCCTTTCAACGAAGCAAAAAATTATGATGGTGTGCCTGTCGCGTTAAACTTGAAACGCGGAATGCCTACACGGCGAACAATCAGGTTTCGCGTTCAAAGCGAAACGCAGTAGAATAGAGTGTGTCAGACACATTGTGTAACACGTGTACCGCGTGTCAGACATACCAACGGAATCCGAGTTTGTCGGACGTGCACACAGGCCACAAAGTGCATAGGGTGCAATGGGATGCAACGTCTTGGCAAGGACTACGGAAAGCCAAGCAATGGTCGTAAAGTAAACGCCACATTTTAGAGTCGGAGTTTAACTGAGCATTAAACGTTTTTAACGGATTCTGCGCTATATCGTGGACAGTGTTCTACAGGAAGCGTTACTTCCACCGGAAACCATAAACGCGATTACTCCGTCCAAACGAGGACCCTGCGAATTTAAAAATCTCTGTGGATAGAGATAGACCAGTTTATGGGTAGAAAGAATAGAAAAGGGGTGTGAATTAAATTCGTGATCATGAATAGTTTTTATTTATCGAAAAAGAGTCTAGAAAAATTCAGGAGAATCTAGAAGCAAACAGGAAGTTTGTATCATGGGCCACGTTTTTCTTGATTATGAAGAAGAATGTAACATGTGTATATTAGGAAAATTAGAAAGGAGTACAGAAGAATTTCGGAAGATTTAGAAGGAAATAGGAAATACACCAACTCCACAATAAGCTCAATTTTTCTTCTATCGTATTTTATCATATGGCATGGATTCCACGCGTGCTTCGACCTGATCCCGCAAATGGAATCGTGTAAAACCCTCAAACGACACGTCCTTTTACCTTCGCGAAGGTTCTTAGAAGACACTTAATCACCCCGAAAGAGAAGGTGTGGGTCCTTTTTTAAAGAAGTTACGCTCGAATGGGAGTCCATCAGTTTCCTGAATGGGAGCTCTACCAGCTTTCAGAATTCTAGTACGATTGCCAGCTGGGCGATAGCAATGGAACAATCCCTGAAGAAAGTTTCACGCTTATCACGATAACAGGTTTTTCGAGGGTTCCTTCGTTTTCGCTGTCAGAGGACGATTGCCGCAACCGAGCTATTTATTCAATACGAGCTCTTTTTTATACGACCGATAAGAAGCCCGGAGCGGTAGAAACGTCGTTTCAAGTTTATTTTAACATTTTATTATAAATTTATACAATTAAAAAGACGTTACCGTTTTATTTAAAGGATAATACTTAACATTTAGCAGAATTTTATTTGAAAAATATAAATTAAGACAAACTTTAAAATTAAAAGAAATTATATTTAGTTAAAGGATAAAATATTAACACTGTTTCGAAGATAAAATATAAATTTGTATAAAATTTTTGAGTATATTCACGACTGTTTTGAATACTTTTCCACGACTACACCCGGCGGTAACACTAGTACAATCAAATACGAGGAGGGTCCCTTCTTCGAAATAATTCTCATTCAGTCGTTTCAATTTGCAAAACCTACTCGTGGAAGCATTCAACGCAATTCATCGGGAATTTCATCGAACGCGCACGAGCTTTGCAGTAGTTTCTAGGAGCCGTTCGCGCGTAATGAAATGAAAGACAGCTTTGTGCTAGATGTACGTTCCCGAGGAACTGCGCGATTCGATCAGAGACTTGAGCTTCCTGTTCTGAAAACGATGCATCGCACGTGCTTAGCGGCACCGTCTGTATCTCTCTGTTGCGAATTCGCCAAGGTTCGTTAGCCCGTTCCAATCGCTCGTTACAATAGCTTCGGTTCGATATCGGGCTCTTTTGTGGGCGGAATTCGAACCGCAGACGGTGACTCAAAATTTCACCGCGAATCTGCGGCCATCCGCGGTTTCGGGAACCACCGATCTTTCGTCCGTCAAGTACCTTTGCTCCAAAGTCAGGTCTTCACCTTAGTAAAACTGTTACTGTCGTTGTGCTGGAATTTTACTGCAATTATTCACTGTGACGCAGATCTTTAGCAGAGCCTTTGTAAAATAACATTACTTGAAATATTTTATAATTATTTTCATTGTTCTAATCACTCGTAAAATGACGTTATCTCGAATATTATTTCAAATAACACGTTCTTTTATTTCACAATTGTTTCCATACCTGTGGTCGCTTTTAAAATAACAGTATCTGGAATATTATTTCAAATACCACGCTATTTTATTTCACAATAATTTCCATATCTGTGGTCACTTTTAAAATAACAGTATCTGGAATATCATTTCAAATGTCACGTTATTTTATTTCGTAATTATTCTCCTCTTTATTTGAAGCCATAACAGCGTTGTGCTCCCTTCAAACATATAAAATTCTACCTACCTGTTCCTTCAGCTCAGTTTCGACCGAACGACAACGCGAAGGACACTGCCGTGTTTCCTTTTACTCGCGCATGTGAAGGAATTGAATAAGAATGGACCTTTCAACGAACGAATCCGTAGATGGCCCGAAAATCCATGTTCTTCTCGATCTATGAGTTAGATCGCTAGCGAATTCCGCGACAGGAGCGCAACATTGGACGCGATGCTCTTCCATTGAACGTCAATAAACGTTTTACAGAGGGAGTACGACGGTAATGTCGCACATTCGCCAAAGGAACCTTGAGAGCGCGAGGGATGGAACAGGAGCAGACTAAGATGGGAGCCATCGCATCGAGGAGGGTTTCTAGGGGAGAAAATGAGATTCCCAGTCTTTTCTGGCGGCTGTGCAAACGTGCTGTTCCCATTTCCCTGGGCCCTCCACGTTTTTAGAAGGGAAATTGCCGAGTCGAAACGCACGCGTTCGTTAGAGTACTCGACATTCGATACTTTCGTTGTGTTCTGTGGTGGGAAACTTCCAGGTTGATTGAATTTAGGAAATAAAGATGGAGATAAAGATAATAGCTGAAAGCGCATAGTAAGAATACTGCTTCGTACAAAGAAAATAGTGGTGATTGTTTTGATGGTCGCTCGAGTGCTATTTTAAACAAATGAAAGAAATGAATCTATGCGGAAAGTAACGACATCTCGATAATTTATGATTTTCAGAGGCGATCATTTTTTTTTAAATCTGGTATATTTAAATTAATTAATCGTTAGGAAGAATATTCCACGGCAAAGGAATAACACCACTTGAAAAACTAATAATTTTTCCTGCCTTCTATATACTAATAATGTAGTAACTTATTACTATACCATTTCCAGCAGAAGTTCCACGTTTGTACCAACTGTACCCAAACCCACAATTTAAAAAAGAATAAACTGCAATGTCAATCATATCAATTAATTATCAACTTTATCTTAAGAATGAAAATATGAATTGCTACGAAACAAATTCGTCTTCGTGCAATGTCTCGTCCTAATATAATATCGAAACCGTCTCTTCAGAGAGCCGAGATCCGTGAGCGTGTCCGGAGCAATCAGGGCAGCGGCGGTTAAACAAATTTCATCGTGAGTAGAGATCAATAAAATTAAGTGGATCTAAGGAGGTCCGGGAGTATATCGAATTACGGTTATCAGGAGGAAACCGAGACTAATTGATCGGACTCGATGCACGCAGAGCACCGTGACCGTCGCGTGTTCGGTTGTAGTTTGGAAATTAGTTTCGACTCGTTTCGTGTTGCTTATTGCTAACTGTTATCGGGACAATTATCAAGCTGGTATTCGATGCAAAAGGAAAATTGAATTACTACAGTTCCATGGAATGTTTCGCCGATTTGCACGCACACCGTTGTCCACAGGGGCACAATTTAAAGAGAAATATGGTAATGTCTATCGAGTTGTCATTCGGTTAAAACTGGGCGATAGCATCTGGAACGACAGATTGGTTAAATTTGATTTTTCTTAAAGAGAAACACGGTAACTTCTGTTAGCTTGTCATTCGGTCGAAACTGGGCTGTAAGCACTCGAAGGACAGCTTGACAGAATTCTCATTTTTTGTTAATTGCACACGATACTATGGCTTAACTTAATCCAGTTGCATTATATCTCTTCACAATCATTATTTTCACCACTTCACCCTAACACTTGTTTACATTTTCACTTAAAAAAAATAATGCAACTATTGATGTCACATGAATTGGACTTGTAAAAAAATATGCATCGACAAATATAGTACTCTCTGAACCATTCATCTTTGATCTTCGACATTTTTCTCAAAATCCACTGTTAACGAATTTATGACTTACACATATAGTACTCCACCCTGTGAACTCATTATTCATAATCAGTGATATGGGTAGCTGACTGTGTTGTGTCTACCAGGTGTGTCCTGGAGACCCAATACTTGCCAGCCTCGGCAGAAATGCACTCTTGGATGGCCTCCTGTGCAAAGTTTCTCTCTGGCGTTGGGCGAACGGTGAGCGTTGGGTTTTGGGCGTTACGGTTACATAAATTTTCACCCCCGGTAAACAGTTCGTTTGCCCTTTGACCGAGCGCATCCATGAATCACGGCGGCTCTATTCGACGGAGTTCTGCGCCACGGGCGATGCAGTCTGGCGAAACATCCTGCCGGGAATATTACTCTGGAGAATTTTCCAGCGCCGTAAACCCGGTTGCGTCGACGACGGCGAATATACGCCTGGGGAACATACATCGCGCATAAAACACACCACGCCCGGGGCAAATCATCTGTGAATGGGCGCAGCGATCGGCCGGACTCGACGGACGTCGCCAGAGTTGCCCATTACTCGTATAACCATTCGAATAAGGATTCGTTGCGACGCATTTCCATTTTAATAACTTTCGGCGAGCTCGGGTATAAATTGAATATCGTTCGCGAGTAACAAACAGAGCGTTTGCCTTGATACAAGTTTATCAGGATATTTACTAAAATGAGTTTATTTACAACAAATGTATTAGAATAACAAATTTGTATCGTAATTAATTAGTATTCTATCGTATCGGAATAATTTTCCTCGAAAAGGAATACAACATTTTTTTTAGATAACAATCGTTTGAAACAAATATGCATTACAACGCATACGAATAAATATCTCTGTGTATGACAAAAGGACATCGAAAGAAGCTGTGCATGAAAAGTGTCCAAATAGAATACGACTATAAAAATCGATAATTTCGTTCAATATTTATAAACGTCCTCAGAGCAATTTCACGTATTCGTATGCAATAATCATGGAAACTCTATGTCAATTATTTCCGTAATTTATACACTCTTTCGATACATCACAATTTCAACGAACTGAATAAATAAACACGAGACTTAATTGTTACACAAAATACTCACGGACGATACACGTTTTCTCTCGTACCCTTTGCAAAAAGAATGTTTCGATATGTTACCTGGTTGCCCATAAATTTATTGCAACATTGATTCGTCGGAAGGGCGACGAATTTCGGTACATTCACAGCAGTTATGCGAAATTCACGCGAATGATACGGGTCTGTGTTTGCAAGGGAAAATACATGGTCCGCGTATAATATGAAATATCGTAGAAATCGACGTACAATGCATTCGGCCGGCCTCTACAAATTGGCATGATTATATTGCAGAACGCTAGCCGGAATATACGGGCCAGCTTTTATCACGGGAGAACACAGCATAATTCGTGTCATACAAGGCGAACAGAACGGGGCCCGTTCAGCTTGTAATTAGCGCTATTAAACCTGAAAAGGTCGCGTAATTGAATTGGTCATTCATTATTTCTGTCGTGGCTCGAGCAGTGGACCGGCGATCGATCATCAGAGATCCCTGATAAATTAATGGCGATACCCGTTCAATGGTTCGTCAACTAAAATGCAACAAAATTTCTTTGTATAGCAGCAAATTTTATTTATTTATTCGTTTCTATTAATTGGAAGTAATTCAGAGGATGGAAAATGACGAGCGGTATCATATCCAGAAGTCGGCATTTTAAGTAACTTCAGGTCGATGAAAAATGGGAGACCACATTGTCCTTGACGCAATTTTGATTTTTCAGGTTGCAATGGTTCGAGTTTTACCATTTAAAGTAATCTCAGATCGTTGACAAATGAGGGAAACAATTTTGAACAATTTTGATTTTTCGAGGCGTGCTTGTTCGAATTTCACCATAACAAGTAATTTCAGGTCATCAGAAAAATACTGCCTTTGATGAAGAGTTTTGATTTTTCGGAGGCTTGGTTTTTATCCGCGATCCTCTCGCAAATGGAATGGACGATTGGCAATGCCGAGGAGATAGCTAATCAGGTCCAGTGCCGTTCGGTGTCCACTGAAAGTTCTGGAATAGCGAGAGACTGAGAGAGAGAGAGAGAGAGAGAGAGAGAGAGAGAGAGAGAGAGAGAGGCCAAAGGCGCGGCCAGCTAAAGTTAATTATAAAGCGCGCCCCCGCCGGTTACAGAGGATGAAAGTCCAAAACGTCCTAGAAATCTTTCCATCCGGTGCACTCGCGAAATTTATATTCGAGCAACGATGGACATGCGCGTCGCGCATCGAGCAAATTAATTAACCGCTTAATTAACTAATGACGACAAGCCGTCAACCCCAGATGGCCCCAAACGTCAAAGTAATCGGAAAATCACATTTTCCATTTATTGTCCGCTACTTTTTATATCCTACATTCCTTGAACGTCCTACAATAAATTTCTCCACCCTTTTTTTTTTATATCAAATCTGACATATTCGCAACAATTTTCGTACGTTTCAAGGCATCGCGCTTAATTTTCTTCTGAATGTGTCGAGTCGCTTAGACGTTTGTCAGAGTCGACAGCCACTTTTGACCACGTCGTTGGAACGGAGAGCCACGTAAGCCGGCCGTCGCCGGTGTAACAAACTTAACGGAATTAATGTCGAGAAAGTTTCTTATTAACGCCGCAGATGCCGCAATTGCGTTTAGCTGGCGCAGCAGTTAGTAACTCGAGAGACTGAACAGCCGAGTTCGATTATGCAAATCACCGGCGCGATCCTCCGCCAAGTTACGTAACGATTACTATGACCATAACGGGGAAGCCGCGCCTAGGTCGAAAGAATCGGTTCCGAAGCAGGCATTACGTCCTCTTATAGACGATGGAGTATAATGCTTCCATGTATAAAGAATATTGGAGCCACTCGATTGACTCCGTATTGGATATGGAGTCTATATACGTACATGGAATAAGTGGATTCCATATGGAAACATGGAAATTTAATTGGCGCCACTAATCATTGGACCGACCAAGTACACGGGAGAGTTGGTTCTTGGCGCCGGACATCGCCAGGCGTGTCTTCATTGTTAACAGTTTTTCTACAAAATATAGGGTGGTTACTCTTTCAATAATTTTTGAAATCTACGTTTCTCGCGTCTCAAATACCTTACAAATATATAAAAAAAAGAATTCCTACAATAATAGGAATAAACTTAAAAAATTTCAAACTTTTATCTTCATTATTTCCTTATATTCATTCCATTTAAACTTCGTTTCTTCGTGTACATCCGTAGAAATATGAATTTTTATAAAAATTCGCAGTCAGTCACGGTGACTATATTCTGAAACAATATGACAACCTACACGTCTCAATGTTCTGTGCATCACGCCCGAGCCTTGAATCGATAGTCGTTGAAACAAAAACCAACTACAGTGATCGCATGACGCCATTGGCGACAGCCGTGACACGCGAAATCACTTCCTATCTAACCACTGCCTAAGGCCAGGCGCATACTATCGACTTTCTGTCGCGCAGGAGTTCAGACCCGAGGCCTTCTGAATTGTTCGGTTCGGCAGGATCACACATATTGTCAATTACGTGCCTTCATTATTTCTGCATTACAAACTTTCCGTAGTATTATTTAAACTACTAAACTATTTTTGTTTGTTCATACCTTTTTATCTTTGCGAACGCGATAGAATTAATATTTAATATCTATCATGCACTGAACGGTTTTCTAACATATACTTCACTGTGATTATTTGATTACTGTTGGAAATGGGGTATAATGAAATAATAAAGTACCAATTATAATAAAAAAAAATTTTCTCCATTTCATGGATGCCTCTTCATATCCCAAGAAAGATTATTTGGGAATAATTAATAATTTTTAAAGCTGTTACACTGGAATACCTTCTTAACTGAAGCAATTTCTGTTACTATTGGACTCATTAACCAGTAAGTAACTAGATTTTGTTTTATTTCATTGTTTTATAGTATAGTCAACGGGAAATCAGTAGTATGCGCCTAGTTTAAGCGAACCAGCTGGACAACCGAGCCGGACCGATGTTCCCGTGAAGAAGCACGAACATACCGGGCCTGACAGATATTTCCGGGAGCATAGCTAGCGTTGAATGTAAATTTTCATTAAAATCACAGCTCACGAGTACCCACGTTCCCTGAGGCTCCGCGATTTCGCCGCTGATTGCGACGAGTTAGGCGGCTTTCCGTTGATTATGCGGACACGGGATTCGTAGATTGTTTGTTTTGCCGCGTTCGTCAACGAAACGAGTATTTTGAACTTCTTTGGCTCATCAAATGCAACGCTCATCTCGAAGTTTTGCGTTTGTCGATTACTTGCGAGTCGAGTGAAATCAAAACGAAACGTGTCTCAAAGTCTCGTAGATTTTGCGTCAAAATAAAACGAGAAAAACAAAGGGACGTTCAGATTTTTGCATGTTGTTACTTCACTCTAATCACCGCCAGCAATATTTTCCATTATTTCTGAACAAAATAATAAACATTGAATAAACATTGAATAAACAGAGTAATCTCTGTACAAAATCTTAAATCACTAGCATCATCGAACATTAACGTATCCATTTTCTCGAATCAAATGTTGCCCATCTCAGTCTTTAATCATGCAGCTTGAGGTGGAAATTTCTGTCGGAATATCCGCATCTAAAAAGTGACGCTATGGTTCCAACAAACGTAAGCCTGGATCCCATTTGTTTTCAAGATGGAACCACTTTACGTTATAGCACGAATTGTACGCGAGGATTTGAAATTTGCATAGGAAGTAGGAGGAATGTACGCGAATCGTGTCGACAAAACATGATTTAACTTTCTACGACGTAACGTAAACAGATGTGCGCGCACTCGTAATATT
The DNA here is from genome assembly GCF_026225885.1 of Hylaeus anthracinus. NCBI lineage: Eukaryota > Metazoa > Arthropoda > Insecta > Hymenoptera > Colletidae > Hylaeus > Hylaeus anthracinus. Next base: position 14,424,327 of record NW_026533254.1, read on the forward strand.
TGTTCGCGAGATCTCGCTGCATTTCGAACATTTGTTGCAAAGTAACGCCTCGAATCAAAGTTGGCTCTGTCTGAAACGCAAACGTTTCTAGATTTATGTTTATTAGACCTTGTTAGTTTGGTAGCTATTTTTAAATCATTGTTTCGACAACAACACCAATCTACACTAGCAGCGCTAAGAACAAAGAAAACCAGGATGCGGTAAAAAGGTCGGTCAGTTGAACGCAAACGTACCAATGCACGGTACAGTGTATTTCCGTTGAACTAATAATTAGTCCCTCGGAGGGCCAATTACCAGTTCAAATTATTTCTCGAACCATGCAACGGACGCTATCGCGTTTCAGAAGCGAAATCGTGTTCCAACGTCCTCCGGAGCGGCTCGGCTCCTGGGTTGGTAATATCGCAAACGAGGTCGATCGAATCAGACTTCGCGAACCGATGAAAGCTTAAATGTCGTGAAAAGCCTTCGCGGCGACACGTGATTTCGTTTGGACCTTCAATATCGCCAATTGGCCCTCGATGGCTGCGCTGGGACGTTGGTAATACGGGCCATCGGGATCGGTTCGAACACGATTTCGCATTAATTAATACGCGGCCCATTGAAATTGGAACTGCGCTGCGATCGCCTCGACGACACTTTTCCTAGTACTGTGAGGAAATAATGTTTATTTACGGTGGCTATGGGATCTCGCGAAACAGTAGCCGTGGCATTTAAAAAAAAGTTCTATTCACGAGCTTATTATCCATGTTTAATTGTTATCGACTCTCTTGTGTCCACCGTGACAGAATATATTCCTTATACTCTGCTCCAGTTTGCTCTGACTCTTGGACATTTTAGTTTTTAGACTGAAATGGTTCACCAGGTATTATCGCCTCGATTTACGTCAATGTTGCCATACATAGCGGAAAATGTTTCAAATGGTGTTGGAATAGTTTCGAATGGGGTTTATTTATGATGAATAGTCAGATATTCTCTACAAAAATAAATTGAACTATTTGTGTCCAAAAATCATTAGCTTAGGATATATTTTCATTTTCATGCTTTTCAAGCAAAGAAATAATAGAGCCTAAGTCATTAGAGCAAATACCTCATCGTACGACCAAATTTTCAAGCTCTACCCGCAGCACACGTTCATTACGAACTTGTGCTTATGAATAATTACTCCGTGCCCGGAAAACTGTTAGCCGAACAATGCCCGCGCTAACTAACGGCCAAGTTTAATTATCGAGGACGGCCGTGTTGTAAACCGCTGCTGGGGGTACGGGGAACAGCCTATTTCGAAATTGGCTGTCCGTGAGTGTTTCGAATTCGAACCAGATCTGTTACTAATCAGTGTCGCGCGCATGAACGACGGATTGTGTCTGAAAATCAGTCCTGCACCGACAATGACAGATGATCGCTAATCGCTAGACTCCGAATGTTTATGCTAATTCATATTTTTATAGACGCAGAAGAAGAATTTAAGCTTACGCAAAAGTTTGTATTCCATTTTTTAAATATCATATACACGGTGAGGCTTACACCAGTTCTTACACTAATTCTGAGACACCCTGTATGGATATAGTACGCTATAGTACAATACGTACTACCACATCGCGTGGAAAGCTCAGCTTCCGATTATTATAGCGAAGTGTGCAATTTCCGCGTAATCCCTTCGGTAGTGCTCGCGAAGACTGCGCGTACAAAACAGAACACAATGGTGTTCCCAGCAACAGCGTCAGGCTTAATAAGCGAACCAAGCCGAATTGAAAAAAATCAAATTGCTCGGTTACTCTCGCGATGTCCCGTCGAACGAGCCCGTCAGCGTTCCCCTAACCGTGCCCGGAGTAATCCACCGCAAACGGTCGACGAGTTCCCATAGCTGGTTAACGGAATTACACGGGACAATCCAGTGACGTTTTCTTTTTCTGTTGCAGAAGCGGTACTCCCGGGAGCGAAGCAGCAAGAATGAGCGACGTTCGCTTGGCAGCTAACGAACACCAGCAGGATCGTCGTCCACGGTGAGATTGAACCGAGAAGCTCTAGCTGAACGTGCCGCGCAGCGACAAGGGTCGCGGAGACAGACAAGAGCAAACGAGATCCTCCCATCCCCTCGCAGCGATTTCTTCGCCCTTAATCCACCGGCGTAACCAAGCGGTGGGAGGAATCAGCAACCACCGACGGAGGTTGAACCCAAGGAATTATCAAGGATTCGTTTCGTCTCTCAACGAGTCTCTATCGTTTCTGCTCTCCTCAGAACCGCGATACGGAAACGGTCCCCAGGGCGTCCCTGGTGAATCCGGATTCGGTGAATCCTGTTCACAGTTCACCGACAGACCGTCTACAAGATGTATCTGTACGCGTGACGAGACTGGTCGTTCGTTAATCGTTCGATATGACGTCGGTGAATCGAGTCGAGCGTCCGTCTTTGAGGAGAACTTGAGTGGCCACCGGATAGGGTAAATTACAGTTCCGTGGCTCGGATCGGATCGATGATCGTCCCTCTGGAGAGATGCGAAGCCCGTACCGTAGGAACCGCGTGGCCGTCGCAAGGAACTCGATTTTAGGTCCTCGCTCGTTTACATTCACCAGCGAGTGGCTGTCGCCCGGCGTACGGGTCTAATCGGCGCGTCGTAAGTCTAAATTGAATCGTAATTGCGAATCGGATATTGGACCGTGTCCGAAGTGATAGAATCGATGAGCAGGAACTAGCCGGGACGAGTATCTCGGTGTAATAACGGTGTCGCGGTCGCCAGTGCGGCGAATCCTCGACGGTGGTGATATGTCAGCGTAGGGTCGGCAAAGATGATGAGCGAGCTGAACGCGACGAAGGTCGTCGAGACCTCGAACACCACGATGAATCTCGTATCGACGATATCGTCGTCGCCGCCTAGCGCGGTCGCAGCCGCGATTAGCGCTGGCACGGCGATCCCGACTAATCCGTCCACGACAGTAACGGGTGGAGCTGCGGTGACCAGCACCCCTAAGCCCGACCATCACGTCTACAACACGACTGGATACCTCGTGGAGCACGACGAGCTCGATCACAGTGAGTAATAAGACTCCATGAATATGGTTATAAGGGATTGTGCGGAGGGAGAAAGGGAGAGGGTGGTTAAGGAGTATAACTAGATGTCAGTAATGGATGGTATTAAATAATATACAATAAATTTTTGAGCAAATAGGTACTGGTGTTCGACAGGTTAGGTAGTTTGTATCTAGGTTTCGTTTGGAGGAAATGGATTTTAAGGACTTTGAAAGTCGAGGGCATAGGACAGGACGAAGTTTAGGTTCAGATGCGGTGATTGGAAGTTAGGACGAGGATGAGACAGAGTTCGTAGTACGAGTAATTTCGTTCGAAAGAAATTCTTTTATTCGCTTTGTTTCTTTCATGATGGTAAAGGGGAGAACGTTTTCTTGAATTAAAATTTAATTTCAAATAAGATGCAACGTATATTCACACGTCATAGCTATGGAACGGAATTAGAGAGAATCAATAGAGACATCCGCCAAATCAAATATTTGATAAACGCACACGTGTTACACTATTGCACACGCACTAGGCACCGTACACATATTATAGAATTGGAAACGCACTATACATCGTACACACCCTATTCGAATGCACCCGCATTGGACATACATTTTCGGTATCTACATAAAATGCCCTGATACGATAAAATTGTCGAACAAATTTAATGACATTGCGGGTGTACTAAAAGTTGCCATCCTGCTCCGTGGTCTTAACAATCTTACAACTTTTATCCATGAAAAGCGAGAGAGATTCGATACGTTTCAGGCTAATGCCAGTAAAAGTTAAGTAACAAAGTTGCCAGCTTTCAACCTGTCAAAGAGTGGAACCAGCTTTGATGCCCTTTCGATATAAAATTGCGTTTGCAATGGTAGGATTGTAGGTCACAGAGGGCGCAGCACTCGACGGTGCTTCGATCCAGGCTTCGTCGATACAGCATGGTCGCTTTGTTCGCTCGGAAAACAGTTTCACAGTTTCCACCGATGGCGAACCACGTTTCCATTGAATTAACCGTGCACCGCGCGAAATGCAATTGACGCTGTTCAGTTTTTTTCAGCCGGCGTTATTCTTTTACCTCGCGACGATTTTTCGTTTGAAGAACGTCCACGATTGGTGTCACCCTTCAACGATTCGGAGGGCAACGGTTGGTTCCGTTCGAATGGCGAACCTCTGACGAAACGTTATAGGGTCTCCCATTTAAGCCATTCTGGTTCGAACGACTGAAAAATAGCCGATTTTCTGGAATCTGGAATAATAGAGAATAATTGAAATAAAAATTTAAAAGAAATGTGGAGTGCGGATGGTTAATCCTTCCTCGTCATTTGAATTTACTATCGGGGCCTTGCTCGCCTCGTGGGCTCTATTGGAAAAATATCTCCCCCGATACGTGCTCGTTGACAACTGTTTGCCGAAACTTTTCCCTGGAAATTGGAGGATCAAGAAGTTTAAAGCCTGTCGTCTGCTCCTCCAAGTTCGAACGAGACTTTGCTTTTAAGTCCTAGTTACTCGTGGTGGTGCATTTTGCACTCCCTTCACTCTTTAACGTGGCCATTTTCAAAATAATTTAACCTGATGCTGGTTAGTTGAGAAACTTTAATGCGTTCGCTGTATTATATTAGAAATTCTGTAATTCTGTAATTCTTTCATAAGACACATAAAAAAAAAGTAGTAATTAATCAAAGTAATTATCTCAAACAATAAAATAGTAATTGAATGTAATTAATAAAAAAAAAAAGGAAATAGCACCAATGCTTTTTCGATAAGAATCCCGTTTGCGATGGTATCGTTACGTACTGTACCATAGATAACCCGTTATCAAGTGCAGGCTGCGTGGCGCGCATCCTGCGTTTCAGCAGGAGCAAATCTTGCTGTTCCCCATCCTTGTCCTTGCGCGACACCAACGGAATACTAATCGTAACGCTGCGGTCTACCAAAGCTGGATCGATACCATCCATGCGCTACGACCGTGATGTACGACGAAATTCAGCCTCCGATTGAAGCTTTTTGTCGTTAGATATTCATGCACTTCTGCGAGCTGCTCGCACCGTCTGCTTTTTTGCAATATTTATGGGGGTTTCCTATCGCGCAAGAACGAAAGAGAAGTGAAAACGATGTTCATATCCAAAGGACAAATTTGAAATAATAAATGGCCATTTGTTCTGATTGTAATTGTTCCTCGAGTAAATTGAATGCTCACTAATGGTCATAATATTAATATTCGATACCTAGAACTATGAAATGGTTATTAAATTATGTGGATACCGTTCGATACCAAGTAGGGCGATATCAACTAACCAATTACAAATTATAACTAGAGGTTTCGTGTGTTTTTGTGAAACAGAAATATTTATTTCATTGAGATATTACTTCTATTTGTGGAATTAAGTGTTTTTTTAAATGATGCTCGAGTAAATTCATTGCTAATCAATAGTTATAACATAAACGAATGATACCAATTCTTTTCAAATGGTTGCTAAATAACTATTTGTAAATATTTTCTGAATAAATGCGAAAATTAAATGGAATATATATATATAAAAATATTCCCGTTCCGTGTATCGGAATTCAGCCTCCGTTTGAAGCTTTTTGTCGTTAGATATTCATGCTCGTCTGCGAGCTACTCGCACCGTCGGCTTTTTTGCAATATTTATGAGGGCTTCCTATCGCGCAAGAACGAAGGGGTAGTGAAAACGGTGTTCGCGATCGACCATCTGGCTTTTTTTAAAAAATTCCGGCGCGGCACAGATTCGGAATAGTTTCGTGGAAACCAGACGTCGGTAAACGGTAAAATTGGGGGGAATATTTTTAACTCGTCGAAATTTATATTTAATGGATTGAATTTCATGTTCTATAGAACAAACTGTCATTTATTAAAATAACGGTATTGAAATAAATTGAATGTGTTGCATTTAATTAGTGTAGAGTCGAGTTAATGGTGTAGCTTAAAAATAAAAATAAAATACACTTAAAGATTCTCTTCTATGCATATTTTTAAAAGGTTTTTTTCATATAAACGTCTACTTTGGAAGTAGCATTTTATGGCTATCCAGCTACTCAACCTTCTTATCTCGATTTACTTTATTTAACTTCTTTACTACGCCATCGGAAACCCGGGCACAGAAAAGAAAGGAAGAAAAAGTAACACAAACTATATAATCCACTGGATTTCGCCACAGCGAATGGACGGGGTTCAGCAACAGCTGTTTTACAACGTTATAAACTTACCAGCTTAACTTGGAAATAAAGAAAATCTAAAGAAGGTATATAAAAAGAAACTTGAAATAAGGCGAATGTAAGACACTGGCCAGAACAAGTGCATATAGGACATTCCCTCTGAAGTGTTGCAGAAGGATTTTGGAATTTTATATTTTGATACAACACAAATTCTGCGGAATACATCTATTTTTTTTTTTATTTTAGGCGAAAGTTTACATAATCACAATTAAACGTGAACAATTTTGTTATTGATGGTTACAACAGAAAGCAAGTTTGCAGGAGGAATTTAAGTGCTGCGATATGGAGCGATAATCGATTCACCCATAGATGTAGTAGTATTCCAAGTGTGTTTACATGAACCAGCACTGGCCACGTTAATAGACATAATCTACATAATTGATATCCTGGAAATTCACACTGAATACGTACGGTAGGGTTCCGTTATTGATGATCACTAAACTTTGGTGTTGTATCAATGTAATTACTGGAGCACGCTGGTTCTGTGGTTCCCTAATAAGTGCAGTTATCACTAGACTCCAGATTTTTAATTAATCAGTCTTTATTCTATCTATACAAAATTAACATATTTGTAAATTTTGCAATACAGTGATCCTTTAATTATTCATTCACAGTATGTTAAATTTAAATCTGATAGTTGCCAGACAGGTCAAATTCAATATTAAATATTAACGATTTTGTCGATATAGCATCAAGATTTAAATTGTCCCTTATTTCTTGATCTGAAAAATAGTACATCCAAAATATGTTATCAATATGATAAAAAAATAATACTACTCGATCGTACTTTGACCGTACGAGGATCTGATCTTTTATTATACTCGAGTAGTATAATAAAATTAAATAATTTTGTAAGTCTCATAGTTACATGTGATTCTGCCACAAGGTTCGCTAAGATTTTCCGAATTTCCGATTGCGCTCTATTTGCAACGGGTCTGCCCAATTTCCTCAAACAACGCGCAACAATCGTTGAGAAAGCTTCATAGTGATCCGAATCGGTCTCAATAGAGTCACTATAAGACGATGCGTTGTGTAACCCGCAGATAGTAAATTCGTGTTGCTGTTCCTGTGGCAACGAGAAGATTTAAATACACACATTCTAAATTCTCTTCCTTTCAATAATAATACAAATATTTCTTTACAATTTTATTTGAAATTCGTGCATTTTGAAATTTTCTTAAAAAAAAAAAAAAAAAATTGTACAAGAAAAATGTAGATACTATATAACGTATACATTTTATAAATTCGTAACGCGCGAGTAACTTCCAAAAATTGCAAAATTTATACCCTTTACATATTCATAACACACAAATGAAAAATTCCCATTCGGATATCAATGAATCCACTTCAATACTCGAATAATAATACAAACACTAATCGAGACCCGTTGGAACGACACACGAGGCAAATAACTCTCTGTCTAAACCAGTCCCAAACAAACTACCAAAATCCTCTAAATGGTCCCCTTTGAATTCCGGCTGAAAGGGTTAATTCGCCCCCCCCCCCCCCTTTGCATCGTTAATCAACCTGTCGAGTCCCCGTCGAAGCGTCCGTGGTGAATCCATCGAGTTCGAAATTCCCGTGGCAGGAACTCGAATCGCTGTCCACGTGGCAAACGTTGCCGGAAGTGGCCCCGTCCTCGCGCGTAATACTGCTGCACGACCGGGGACAAGTTCTAGGACGAGTCCTGACCTCTGGCAAGGAAACGACAGGGGAACTGGTGGAAGCCTGGGCGCAGAAAGCTTGTCTGGGTGGCAAGAAACGATCGACAGGTCTGTCGGCGATGTTCCAGTTCGACAAGGGACAGTCGACGCAGCAGCAATGGGATGGATTCCGACGAGGATCGTTCGTTTCTCTAAACTCTGCGATATCGCGGTCGCCATTCTGCGGATCAGTGGAAATCGATCAACCGTTAACGCGTTTACTGTCTTGTTGGTCACTACGGTGACCTGCACTTTGAACTTACAACGTTTACAACCGGCAACGGCTGCAGATCGATACGATGGTTGTCGAATAAACGACGTGGACTTTGTTTGATAACAAGGATGCATCGATGCAGGATTCTTTTCTTTAATGAAGGTGAGGTTACGTAAATGAAGACATAATTAAACGAAGCAAAAAAGTATTTAATTGAAGAAAGTAAAAAGGAATCATCCCCTTGTCATCGTTAAATAAAAGAATCCTACATCGATACATTCATTGTCACTGGTATTATTAGAAATTGGAATTGTTTTTCGGTGGTATTCGGTTAAATTCAATGCTAAGGAATGGTTGTTGGTTAAAATGTTTGGTACTAACATGTTTGAAATGGTGAATGTTTATGCAAATTCATATTTTCACAAACACAGACAAAGAATTGAAGAAAACATATATATATATATTTAAGTATTTATTATTTATATATTACAAATAAATGGTTACTAAAGGTATAACCATTTGTAAATAATTCCTAAATAGAGACGAATAATAAATGGAATATATATATATATATATATATATATATATATATATATATATATGAAGATATTCAACGTTTCAAGTATCGAGCACAGAGGAAGCGCGCCGAAGAAAAACGTAGCCGTATCGAAAGGGTTAACGGTGAACCGTAAATTTCGCGACGGGCGGAGGCGGATGGGGGGCTATAATAGCACGGAAATTGCACCGAATGGGAGATCTGTTTTTAAATATTTACGACAGCCGTTTTATGCACGCCGAGGCTTCGCGCCAAGAGCCGCTCGTGCATTCCCATTTCTGGACTCGTATCTTCCTAAAAATTCCCTTGTCTCCTTAGACGGTTTACGAGCCGATTGGCCAGAGTCTACTTATCCTGGCGCCCGTTCGGGCGAACGGATTTTCTGTTCGCAGAGTTCCGAGCTCGTAAATGTGGATCTGTGTGAGCCAGGATGAAGGGAAATGCTCTGATTTTCAGATCAGGTGGATGGTTGTACGATAATTGTAATTCAGTACCATCATGGAATATTAAAATTACTTAGGCTGCAACGATTGCGAATAATAACTCGTTTTAACCTAGCGGTTCGTTTTATTTATTTTATTATTTATAGTACGACACCTTTAATTAGGATAGTATAACTGGATTCGAGAGTGCAACGGATTAAAATTAAAAGATATATCGCTTCAAATATTATTTCATTTAGCATTGTCTGGAAGTCGCGAAATAAATGATTTTTAGTAAAAGCGTTTTGCCTTGGGTGTCAAGATTTGATACAGACGAGTAATCTAGGTTATCATTTTTATAATTGAACGTGATATTAAATTTGTTGTTTCAAAAAGAAAGCTTACGATCCTCTTTTGCAATAATTCGTTACTCAAAAAGCACATTCTCTGTTAAACCAACAACCTTCATACTTGGTTGTTGAGCAATATGACTCTTAATGGAGACAAAGTTACTTTCAATGAACCTGATATCGACTGTGAGTCGTCGCCGAGTTCGAAAGGTTAGAATTAACGATATTAGTTCAGTTCGACCTGGATTATCCGGGTGGCAGCGTTGTAATCGGAGTATCAAACCCGTTTCATAAATTGTCCTAAACGGGGAGCAGCGTAAACGAGAAGCTAGAGGCGAGGTTATTATTGGCAAACCCGTCGAGTACCGTCGATGCTAATGGCGTAACGAATTTATCGATACGAACGTGCAACTCGACTGCCTCGTCGTAGTCCAGGTACGGATAGAGGAATCGATGCAAATCGTAGAACCAGGGAAACGTGTTCTGATAGCAGTCGCCGCTCGACTCGGCCTCCAGCAGCTTCTTCAGCTCCGACACGTATAGTTTGCGCATCCCCCGAATCCTCAACACGATCTCCACCAGAGTCACCCCTGGCAACCCCATGGCGTCGCAAATGCGCCTGTAGGAATTTATAGGGTGAGGAAGGTTGCACTAAAGTACGTTTTTAATAAATATATCCTTGCAGCCGTTTTCTGAAATTTTATTTAAAATAAAATTACCTCTTAAATTACTGTACAATTTTATCCAAAATAAAATATAAGAACTGCTGTAAAGCTGAACATGTCCAACAAGTTTAAAACATGTAGTCATTTTTGAGTTATAGAAAAATCAACAAGCTGGATAAAACTAGAAACTTATTAAGAATGTATTTGCTTGAATTTAATGTATAAGAAATGACATTAATTTTCAAGTCCCCCAAGTATTTTTTACAATACACATCCCCAACTTGTTACTTAATAATTTGTGCGGAATATTTGCCATTCATCTAGTATTTTTTTTTTTTATTCAAATCGTACCTGTACGCGCGGTGCCTGCGCTCGCTGTCAAGATAGTGCCTCGAGTCCTTCTTCCACAGGCACGGTGACTTTCTGTAAAGCGGCACCAGCTTCCGGAAATGACAGTTCGTCCATTCCTCCTCTGTCGCGTCCCTCCAATCCTCGAAACACTCGTTCATTTTACGTTCGAAATTTGCGGCTTATCATAGCGTTTTGGGGTCAATGGAAACGAGATCGTTGAAGGGTTAGTTTCGCGTGGATGCATCGTTGAAGGAGGATCGAGTCGTGCCAGGGATTGTTTCGAAGGCTTGGAAATTGTGGTTGTAACCTAGAATTTGAAGGATGAAAGCCTGTAATCGAGTAAAATTACATTCACTTCAGCTATTATTTTATACCAATTTTCCTTCAGATATTTATGGTACGTATACTTAAAAAAAAGTAACGTTTTATAATTCACCAGATGCTATACATTATATAATACGTTATAATAAAATATTGTCGTAAAACGTGCTGAGAGAAAATTTTGGATTTAACCTATTACAGAACTTGTTATTAATTCTTTGGTTAAGAAACGCGAGATGTTTGAAATAGGGAAATTAGGCAAGAAATTTCTCGCTTACTTTTAAACAGATGTCATCTTGGAATATCCTCGCAGCTCTCCTCGTCGAAATTAGGTGAAAATGCACGCAATGCGCGCCTCCATGAAAAGTCCACGTTTGTTCGTTGCATTTTGGGTTCTTTTAGCGCTGCTCGTATATTTCTTTTGGCGTGATCGAAATGGTCATGAAAACGATTTGAAAAGAATTCTAGTGCATCGATTAATTATAATTTTAAGATATTAGATATTCTTTTAAAATTCTTTTAGAATTCCTTTAAACCCAAGCAGAACGTCCAAAAGCTAAAAATGATAATATCGTCGACATGTCGATCGAAGTATTAAATACGTTTAAACAACGAATGACGAGCAATATTTTGAAAATAATGTTTTGATGTGTTGCAGGTATACTCGCTGGTTTCTCAGATATACAAACAGTTTTTCTAGCGTGTATCTCGACGCTGCTGCCTCTGATCGTCGCGCTGGGAATCGCCTTCGGTGTCAGGTGAGATGGCTATGGTTACCTTGCCGCGTTCGCTTCGAGAAGCGTCGCAAACTTTTATCTCTGCCTCCGTCTTGAACCAAAACTCCCGTCTCGTCGCTGGCGATTTTATAACGCGCTAACCGCCGTACCGTTCCTCGAAAGATAAAACGAACAAACCGGTGAATACTTTGAAGTTTTATTTCCGATTCGTTTGCGAGAACTCCTGTGAAATAAAAGGACCTTCGCATCCGTAAAGGATTTTAACATCTCGACTACCATTTGCGAGCGGCACTCGTAATTGGCTCGCGAATAAACATAAGTATGCGACGGAGAACTGAACATTTTCTAAGAAGAAATAAAATTAATAACAACCGTATGCGATGTAACGTTCTAGTTTTTGTGCAATTCCAAATTACTGTAGATCCAAGGATCGTGGGTTCCAGTCTTTATGCCTAATTTTTCATTAACACTCATGTAACATTTTAATGCAAACATTTATTGGAAATGAAAGTGGACGTAGGCAGACAGGTAAATTTAATAATGTCTAATAAATAACATGAATTGAAAGTAAATAAAGTTGGTCTCGATTTGATTGACACAGAATTGAATTCTATATCAAATTTAACAAAACGTAGCAGCTTTAAAAAAAAGTATTTGTAATGAACGCGTGTCGATATCGGTAGGGGTTCAGTAGATTCAAAATGAATTAAAATAAAATGGAAAAGAAATGGTGCCGGAGTGAAAAATTCGAATCGAACGACAGAACCGAATTCTTTGTCGGTTCCAGGCGTTCGGTATCGCCGATGAGAGGGCGGGGAAGCAAATGGCGCATGGATTTAGCCATCGATACGCTGCGAGGGATGAGAGATTACGATCGGCGGGCAACGATCGATCACTGCGCGAATATCCGACGAGGGTGGGCGTTATGGCAGCGAGTAGGTTCGACAGTGATCGAGTCGCGCTCGTCGCGCGGGTTGACTTATTGTTAGCTTTTAATTGCTCCATTAATCAACGTCGAGGATTTCGCTTTCGCGAGCTGACCGCGCATGGTTCTTCTTGTTCGTTGTTATAACGTGACTGTCGCTGTACCGTTAACTTATTCGCTGACTTAACGGTCTTCCTGAGATGATCGTTGCGCGGTTAGTGACGAATCTTGTGTCTCTCCTTCAGTTTTTTGAATGGCACGCAAGATTCATAGGGTTGTAAGAGTTACTTGATTTATGATGTAAAATATAAAAGTACTGGCTGATCATGGCGAACTTTGTTCTGTCTTATCGTTAAATCTTTTCTTGTTCTTTAAACTATTGAAACTTTATTGAAGAAAGAAAATAGTATTGACACGATCGATGAGTCGGATAGAATATAGAATATATATATATAGGATAGAATAGAGTTAGATTGAAAGGATACTATATGAGCCATTGAAACATTATTTCATCGGATTTCTCAACTTTTTGTTTTATGGAGTTAATCGATTCGTGCAATGAACGACTCGTATGTAAATATTAGGTGTAGAACTTAATTCTGTGCCTCTATATTCGATCATTCACATATAACTTTAGTTCAAATAGAAATATATTTACGTTATTTTGTTACGATAAAGTACAAACGTCCTTTACGTTGCATTCACAACATTCACATCCACCTTCAACTTCTAAAATTAAAACTAAACAGACGGTTTCTCAAAAGGAACTGTATGTTATAAATTTGTTCTTCCAATCCAAAGCTAAGCTTCACACCCCCATCCTAAACGCAACCTCGTATTTCCAGGTCGCCACAGGTGCGAAACCCCTTGATAAAGCGCTCTCTGTCGACATTTTTGCGCCAGTTAGGGCGAAATCGCCGGCAAGGATATAAAATTCCCACGATCCCTTGATCCAGAAAAATTAACCCCCAGCCTAAGTCGCAGTGCCTTTGCGATAAAAAAAGGAACCCGATGGCCCCGCAGTCTAACGGATTCGTGCGCGTCGGCTAGGAACTCGCAAATTTTCGTTCTAACCAACGTAGGGGTAGGGGGTTGACAAGTAATCCCCCGTTATTGCAGAAATTGCGGCGGTGGGCCGAGGATTACGTCGCGGTCGGTCCATTCGGGGGAACGGGCAACTATTTATCCGATAGTTGTTCAAACTGCTCGCTGGTCGCATTCGAAATTATGCTCCGTGCACGCGTCGAAATTACTTGCGCTCGGCGTACGAACGATTTCGAGATTTTCCGGGAGAATTTACGAGTTACGGATGGCACTCGCGCTTCCTCGATTGCTGATTGCAAACGCACAATGAAAAATTATAATACGCGAACACTTTATAATTTTTACTTTGGCTTCTTACTTTGAACTAGACAAAATTAAATAAATCTTTAAAATAGAATATTAGTACATGCACGCAATGCATTTTTCGTTAATTTTCTGCGTCAACGAAATGGGACCTCTTCGAATGTTTACCCTCCTAGTCTTAAGTGCCACCCTCGAAGATGGAGCTTGCGTTCCGCAACAGCTTCCAAAGAGAGCGATTATTGAGCACCGAATGACAGAGACGCGTTTTGTCCTGTTTCGCAGACACGTATGGAGGAAATATCGGAACAGACGAGACAGCTCGAGTGGATTGCCCTGGTACAGGAGTGTTTGTTCTAGAGACAATACCGCCGAATCCTTGCGTCATCGGCCCCACTCGGCAAGCACGACCATTCAGTCAGCCACGCGGATTCTCTCTGCACAGGACGTGAGTACATTTTTCGTTATCCCGAACGCTAATGTTCAACCCTTCGCTGTCTGTATTTAATTTTTTTCGCTGTGCTGGACAGGAAATCAGATTTTCTTCAAGCGAAGACTAATTATATAACGCGTGGTAATCTCGGCGAACGTTGGTCTCGTTACGAAGTGTTTTTTTTTTTTTTTTTTTTAAACACTTTATTGAAGAAAGAAATACCTTCGATGCTGGTTTACGTCCTGAAGTCGCAGTTGCTGTGAGTTGTAATAAAAAAAAAAAGAATTTACAAAGAATCGTTCCGACCAATAGAGTGAACCACGAGGAACAGCGAGTCGCGACAAATCGTGAGGGTTTAGGTCACTGCACACGCGGGGAACGTCCCTGACGGGTTCGGAAATCGATTTTCCGTCGATAATTCGGTGGGCCGCGATGCTAATTTTGACCAGGCGTCGTGCATAAATAAAACGCTCGGCCCGGCTCGAAAACCGTGCCGAGTTCTCGAGCGTGGAAAAACGGAATTCTCGCGCCCCAATTGTCACAGATCCCGGTCCACGCCTAGCTCCGTTGACTCTGCTCTTATTCTTCTCTACGATTTTTGACAATAAAACGAGCTGCTCGCCGCGCCATCGATCTAAAATATCAAAGTGAATGCCTCGCAAGTTGTTTGCAACTCGGTATTATGTAACATGGTCTTTCTCAAACAATGAAACCAATAAACACAAAGCACCTGTAGTTTCTGCAAACAAAATCGAAACGTAGTAAAACTTGTTTTAAAGCCCGTTAAAGAAATGAAATCCGGAAATCGAATAAGTTAGAGCGATAAAAAGAGTAAAAACGGTTGCCCGTCGACGGAGATCCAAACAAATATAGAAGGAATGGGAGAACGGGAGTTTCGTGGCTGCTGTTAATGCCGTATAATGGAAAAACAGTGTACGGCTGCATTGTTGCAGGATGTCACGTCCGCCTATCGGACAACTGATTCGCGGGGATTGTCCATTATCTATCTTTCCCTTCGTTCGGTTCTGCGGCTCGACGCCCTTCTCGTTAGTTTCGTGCCATCGTGTTTGGGAAAACGTCGAGCGAACTTGCCACTGTCGAGACGTCTCGTGTGAAGGTAATTCCTGAACAATTTTTAGTCGGCAAGACCTAGGGATTAATACGTTCGTCGCCGCTTCAGTCATACAGCATTGTGCAAACGTCTTATGCTAAGCTTCTGTTACACTTAAATAGATCTATGTTAGTAAAATATATATTAGGTCGTCCCATAATTTCATGCCACTTATTCTTCTGCTACTGAAATTAATAGAAAAAATAATCTCTCTTGTTTTGCAATATTTTTCCACCCTTCTGACATAATTATTATACCGTCACTATCAAATTTCTGTAGTTTTTTTTTTATATATTATATTTATCTAATTTCAGAGGGTATAAGCTAAGTTAAAAAATGTTTACTCTTTTTATAGCGGTAAAAATGTAAAAGATGTAACGGATCGTAAGTGGCCTAAGACTTTTGCACAGTACTGTATACATTTCAGAATGAACGGCTTGGTAATACCAGAGTCCCGGACCCGTGCATAATAAATAACAAGAATAATTGATAACCTGGCGGTGCGAAGACTATTCCAGCGGACACCTCCAAATCCCTTCCGGTTTGTCTCTATTATTCCAGGTGAATGAGCGCGAGGAACGGGCCGCGATTATGGCACAAGTTTGCACGGCCGCGTAATTATCCCCCGAATTAGCCTGCGGCCTGGTATCTCTAAGAAAACACTCGGGCGCGAAGGAAGCATCGGTCGTTGGCCAGAGTAAATCCCTCTTATACTCTGGAATCTTGGCATTTCGCGAATCTCATTCTTCGCCATTAGGCGAGCCGTGATACTTTAAGCGTAAGTCGACGAATCCAGTCTTCGCATTTGTTTGACAAAGTTCCGTGTTTGGCTACCGTCGTCTGACGGAATTCAAATCGGTTTATTTAAAACCATTGAGTTCACCGAGGAGGACTTCGCGCTTTCGCGTTGTCAAGATTTTCAGGAAACCTTCGCTTCAATTGCGAGAAGAATTAGAATAATTGGGGTGGCTGATATCGAGTGGCAATATTTTCTTTTCCCAACTTTATAGAATCGGTCATTCGAATATGTTTTAATACATTTTTCAGCACATTTTTACGTTTAATTGCAATTGTACGTGTTTTCATTGAAACTAATAAAATTCTTAAGCATCTTGTGGGAAGCTCTTCATAATTTTATTCTAACAGTAAAATTGTAATTTTTTCCTCTAAACGAATAGTTCTAAAATCCTCGTTTTATTTAAATTATAGTTGTACTAGAAGAAATTGGCAAGCATTAAAGATATAATACGCTTTCCAAAATAATTTAATAAACCTGTTTCGACGAAAATAAATTTCGACGCGGCTGGGAACGCGCCTAACTACAACCACCCGTTCATGTCGCTCGTCCGCTTGTTCTCATTCATCAGGCGCAATACAGGGTGCCTATTGAAAGTTAGCAACGTTTTTATCACGATTCTCTTCAACTTTCGCAATATCGGAAATTGGAAATTTGTAATTGTATTATTTCACTATGACCGTTCTTTATTACACCTTGGAAATTAAAAAAAAAAACATAAATTCGTTTCTTTTAACTAATACCCACAATTTACAGAAAATATTTAAATTTTAACAAATTTTCTGACTCACTCACTGAGCGCTCACGGAGCGACTTAACAAGCGGTGGCCCTTCCGGATGGACTCAATGATTCCCTAATAATTGTCGCTTGCGCAATTTATATCGTACTGATGGAAAGGTTGGGAAGCACTGCCCGTAATGGTTAGCTTTGGATGGGACAACTGTCGGAATTGTTCGGCGTGAATTTAGACAGGAACGCACCGACCAAGAGACACATCCGTTCGAAATTTGAAAGCACCGTTAAGAGTGTATCTGTGGCCGATGGCGCGTAGACCGAGAGAGAGAAGAATGCACCGACCATCTATCGGCTGCAGCTGACACGAGCGCCGGTTCCTTCGGCTGTTTCCAACGAGGCTCCTATCGGGCGTCGATCGAATATGCAAAACCGAGTGGCGCGCGATCGGAACTGAAATCTATACCGCCAGAGGCGCGTCGTTGCGGTGAACGATCAGCTTTTAACGGCCGGACGTATTGGTCCGGCGGCCGCTGCGAATGCCACTGTCACTGCAACGATTCCAAAGGGAGATTCTAGTCCTAGCGGCAAAATCGATTTTTTTTTCTTGTATTTTCTTTTTGTTTTAAAGCAGCGTTTCCTAATATTTACCGAACGATAGAATTGAATCCTTTGCACACCACGCAATTTGCCGTGCGTTGATAGTCAACTTTAAGAAATCTTTTTCTATTAAAAATATTTATTTGTACTTCCCTAAACATCGCTCGTTTGAACGCTAAAAAAAAAACCAGAACCCTGACTCGAGCGGAACAAATGTAGGTCAAACGAGACGACTCGACGGCGCAGGCCTCGCGCGTCGATGAACACCCGGCGCGAGAGTTCAACTTTACGACCGCGTTACGCCCTTTTACGACGACTTTTCATGCTCGCGACGCCTCCCACCTTCCCTCCCACGGTTTCAAACATTTATGCTCCTCCGTCCGTTCCTTTCCTCCACCGAGGACGATCCGAATAGCTCCGTTGAAGCGTGGATCTTCAATCGGAAACCATCGCGGAGGACCTGGAGTTTCCTAGAGTTAGAAGACTTAGAGTTACCTAAAGTTAGAGCACCGCGTTAAGAAGTTTCAATCGCAAACTTGCGGAAGTATCTTACAGTTAATTAGGTTTTAATCATATTTTGAGTTTTTTTTTTTTTTAGTCGTGAATCTTAAGATAACCAAGCATTGGAAAGGAAGTATAGTTGATCAAAGTACATGAACATTATAGAAATTGTAAGTTTAAATTTAATTAACATGTCGAATGGAAATCTGCAAAATTTGACATTATAAGATGTCACATGTGTCTAATTAAGTAATATGATATTAATAATAAACTAATAATAAAAAATAAAATGTACGATACTAATGCGTGTAACTTCCATTAAATTCCGAGGAAACGAATTCTACGTATACCGCTATGCAGTACAAAATTATATTTTTGTCTTTGTTCAACTATACATATATCTCTCTTTACGTCTGAAAATGATTAGTATATCATTAAAAATGTACCATATAACAGCCGTGCGTCGTTCACCTGAACGAACAACGGGAACATGCCGCGGGCACTCAAAGAGAAAGACAGAGCCTCGAAGGGATCCGCTGAAACGAGAGATACCTCTCGTTTAAACGACGAGGCAGCGTTTTTGAAGGAAATTAAATTACTGCCGGGCAGGGTTGAAGTGAAGCTCGGGCCAGCCAGGGAGAAACGCGGCGCGGAAAAGGTGCGTTTCGTGAAACGAACATCAATTTGGCACGTTGTCTCATTTAACTTCTCTTCTTTTTGCGCTCATATTTTAACATTTACGTCCTGACTGACTTTGAAACGCCGATCTTAAGCGATTAATGGATGGGACAGCTACCCGGTGCAACATTTCTGCAACTTTTATCGGTCGCTTGCATCGCGCCAGCGATGTGCAATCTGCATTTCGAGGCATCAACGTATCCGAGAATCGGTTGTTCGTCCATCGAGGCGAGCTCGAGCAGCAGATGGTTAATTAATTAATTACCGTTCAGCGCCATCGTCGCCTGACCCTCGTTTTTAGCAATTGTGAGGCGAATTGTAATGTTCATGATATTACTAAGTGATAGACTGCGGATTTGATCAATCGCGAATGCAGAATTTCTAATAATATTAATATTTTATTTCGCGAAGGGGAGTGTTCGGTGTTTGTTCGACATATGCTTTTCATATTTGTGGAAGCCGTAAATGGATAGAATTCGCGATTTAATAATTAAGAATCGGAATTATATGATTAACCTTTTCATTGCTGAATAAACAAAAGCAGGAAATGCATCAGCGCTGATGCAATTTCAGAATTTATTATTTAATTAATACGTGTATTTATAAACGTATGTAAAAATTGATGTTTCATTATATCGAGAGATGCATTTTACAGGTGGACATCGTCTCGTTAATTGATTCAAGAAATAATTTTTTTTTTTAAACCATATATTTTAACCAATCATTCAGAAATTATGACGTTTGATAGGAAATTGCTGCGTTGAATTTAAGATTTGAACATAGAGTTAGACAGGTCAGGTTAGGTATTAGGAATGAGAAATGTACAGGGAATATTTTAGATAAAGTATCGATCGAACCATAGATGTTATAATTGAAGGCCAAATAAATTTCAAACAAGTCGAGATGAAATTTCACACATTCAAAACCAAAACTTTTATCTGGAAAAAGTTTAGAAACTGAAAAGAGAAGGGTTGAACGCGGAACGAGAGGACAGCGAGTTTGATTCCACCGCGGCCACCACCGAACCGCAAAAGTTGAAGCGGCAGAGGGAAGCGTTTCG
This sequence comes from Hylaeus anthracinus, assembly GCF_026225885.1. Taxonomy (NCBI): domain Eukaryota; kingdom Metazoa; phylum Arthropoda; class Insecta; order Hymenoptera; family Colletidae; genus Hylaeus; species Hylaeus anthracinus. The sequence continues at coordinate 14,444,071 of NW_026533254.1, forward strand.
TCCGCCCCTTTTGCCACCGTTTGCCCGCCCAGAAACCCGCAGGGCATAGGGGTGCCCGTTGCGCTAACGTGGCTCGAGCAGTTGGCCGTGATTTCTGTGATCTTAACTCATCCGTCGAGCAATCCTTCCAGCCAGGGCGAAGTCCCTTTGTCGGTGCGTTCCGTGCCAATATTTGCCCCGGCACTTGGCGCTCGTTCGCTAAATGATCAGAATTTGCTCTTCCTAAGCCGGCAGCGACAGAAATGAATAACCGCGAAGCGTTCGAACATACGTGTGTATTATATCATGAAGTCAACCCGCGTATCGAAGAGAAAAAACACGGGGTTGAGACAGGGTGGCGTTTAGTTCGTAGAACCAGTGGTTCCTGAACGTCTTCGAGGGTCCTTTTTCGAGGAGATGGGGAGTCTCTGCACTGAAGACGTAGTTAAAATTAACCTATTATAATGATAATATTTAATACGATTCATGTAATTTGTCATACATAATTATGAGTTATAGTTAGTACTTTTCCATAATATGATACTTTAAATATTATATATGAATTCAATTGCATTATATAATACTATATTTAATAGTAGATTATGTACTATCATACATACGTATTACACGTATAATAACGTTGCAAATGCGAATCGTCGTACTGACCCGAAGCTACAAACACGTACTGACCCGAAGCTACAAACAAACGACCAAACCACCACAGGATTGCGCACAATGCGCGCCAGATGGCGAGGCGCACACCGTTCTCTCTGTTCTCGGTCCTGTGAACCCCGGAGTGCTCGAGTTACCAAGTAGCCAGCTTGTACGCTCATTATCTATTTCGTTCGAGTTCTCGTTTTCTCTTCTTATTGGAATTTGAAACATGTGGCCCGAGGTTAGGCAGGATCGCGTGCGATAGATGCACATCGCATTTTCGTCCATCGAGCAGTTGCCGCCGCGACCGCACCATGATAAATTGCATAAGCCATCGGCATCGCTCGCTAATTCGTCCGGCCTTTGTCCACGGATTTCGTCCGTCGCGGTGAAACGCATAATTGTCCGTTAACAGTACAGCCTGATAATCCTTCCAGCCGCTTTAGTGCCGACGAACGCTCATTAAACGCTGGTCTAAGCGCAAATTCCGCTTCTGCCGTTTCTCTCTCCCTTTCTCCTTTCGTAATTTAATTTTTTTCCCTCCTGGCTACAGGATCGTCTCCGTACACTATTCTTTTAATCTGTTTGCGTCGTTGGTGCGTACACACGCGCACCCTTTTCCGAGTTATTATCATCGGGGAGCGTGTTACACAAGAGTATCGACACTTGGTGTCAATAGTAGAGAATGATGCATATAAGACATTTTCCAAAAGGAGGCTTAGAGATTTGTTTTTTGATCAAGCACAAATGGTACGGGATATATTTTATTTTCAATGAAAACAAATGGCTTTGGGTAAAAAGATGTTGATCATTTAAGTGTCTACCGCTGTGGACAAACCTATTTTGTTATCAAGAGAAAGTGTTATATTTAATACTTACCTGCGTTCTGCGTTTAACTGCTTGGCTCATAAGCATCAATTACAAATGACACATTAAAGAGGAAATCATATAGAGAGTTATTTATGTATATACATTAATAATACATATACATATAAATTTATAATAATTACTTTCCATTATAAATATAATATAAATATTTCTTTCAATGTAATTCCATCAGTAATCGACGTACAAGTGTCTACTGGGAAGTTATTACGTCAAAAGGCCATCTGCAACCCGGTTTACCAAGTTAACTAGTCGTACGAACCACGTTCTAACCGAGCAACAACTCGAGGGGAATTACTGTATTTCAATTTCTGATGACAACTGTGAGTAGTTGTCGATGCAGGTCAGGCGACGGATTTACAGTCCACGGTGCGCTGATTTCCCAAATGTGTCGGTCGGTCTGGGACCACCGAACCAGCGTGGTGGCTCTCTTCCTCCGGCACGTACGATTGAGTCTCGTATTCCATTTGCATGCCGGCACTTCGAGCGGTGCTCCAACGAGGATCGATTGCGCTACGAGCCACCCTTTCATGGGCGCTAATAACTGCGTGTGCGAAGACCTTGTTGCTCTTCAGGATCCATCTACCTCTTGATCCTAGAAACACTGACGAGGGTAGCTAGGGCACTTGGAAAGTCTGACGAGGTTGTGCAGGAAAATGGTAATCTAAGTATAACACATAGGTCCAGTATTAAGTTTTTTATTTATATTGCACGATTAAATACTATTACAGAGTTTAACCATCTATGGGCTCGTGTAACTTTCAAGTCACACGTATTATTTTAAACGTTTCGACCCAAATTGTTGAAAGATCCTTTCAATAAAGCTCGTTTAATACCCTAGTAGCTTAAATTTATTTCCCATGAAAGACGTGCTCCATTGAATAGCAGTGTTGCGTGGAGCACGAAATTATGGTCTATCATCGATTAAAACAAAAATTGTTTGAAACACGTAAATACGGCAGTTCGCCTAACGAGTCTGACGCAAAGTTACCTCTCTAACAGAGTCATTGAAGTGGATGTAAATGGCGCACTCTCCGAAAGCAAGAAAATTAAAGCTGGCGTGCCACAAGGCTCGGTAACTAGGTTCTCTTCAACATATAACTGCTGCTTGAAAGTTTTGAGTACCCTTCGATCTTCGTCGAAATAAAACTGTTTTATACGCCATAAACTGTTTTATACAACTGCCGCATACTCGTTTCATTCGAAATTTTATTCTTTTATACGGAAATGGTATTGCGTATTGTTAGATATATGCAGCATACGATAACAAATGTATATTGGTAAATATTTCATGGAAGTATACGAAAAGTTGTCAAGAAGCTTTTTATCGAGTCAACACGAAGTAACGAGCTTGGTCATTTGGCTGGCTATGTTCTGGTGTTTAATTTTGTTTAATCCAATAACATCTAAGAATAATATTTCTAATCAAGTATGTGTGCACTGGAAAGGGCACTGGAAAGTGTTTTGTGTCGTCCAGTAGAGAATCACTTATATCAGGATCACCCTGTATAACAGTTTCCCGAAGCACATGGGAATCCTATGTGCACATATCCCGTCGTTCGTCTATGTATGTACCAGCACCGATCCCATTTTATCTGGCCGACTTTATTTCACCCCCTTTTACTCTTTTGTTACCGTTACCGGCTAACATTACTGGAAACGTGGTTCCCCCACCACTCGCAAGGGGTCGTTATTAATAGACACAATTGGAGGATTCATTATTCGACGGACGTCTACGTCAATCACACTCTAAATGCAAATCGTGCTAAACAATGAAACGCCTTGGCTCCCGAGGAACTCTGGATTATTTTCTGACACTAGCGTCAACGTCCTCGTTGGAGGATCAATAAAAGACTTTAAACAATAATTTTCTCATACGGTCTTCGTTCGATATCTGGGTCGCTATAATAGTAAATCCAATTTACGTATTTTCGGGTGACAAAATGCGATTAGAGTCGTTCTCATCGGTTAAAATTAAAGAGCGACCTCAATCTTTTCTCCGGTTGGAAGATACTTTTCATTTATTTCTCGTGCTCATTTTCGGTGTCGATAATTAAATTGTTTACTTACCTGTAGTTCGAATCCATTGCCTAGAAGCACGATAAACAATTATATTTATAGTAATCAAAATTCAATCCTCAAGATTGGTAATTCTAGTTTCACAAGAAAATACTTTGAATTCATTTCTCGACATTCCTCACCTATGAAATTAATATCTACAACAAACAATTAATGATTGACACGGATAAAATAGGATCCATGTTTACTATCGAGGGTGGTCCTGGTAAAAAATTCACGCGCTTACACGCGTGGATCCCCGACGACAGGGCGAGTTGTTCGCTGTTTCCCGAGCGCGACGGGACGTCGACGGGAACGAGGCGATTATCGAGATTTCGGGACGTGCCGCGATAAAAGATTAGATCTCTCGGACGTGCGCGGCACAAGGAGCGTGGTAGGTGTTCGGGAGTGCACTTTAATCTCGCAAATGATGCGAGGACACGGCTCGCTACCCTCCGCAGCTGGGAGGATTCTGGGTAAAGAACACCGACCCTCGAGGATCCACCGTGCCTTTCGACATGTTTATCGCAACGCTCTAGGCGAAACGATTTCTCGTGTGTTGAAGGAAATTGAAGCCCCGAGCTCGAAACCCTGCTCGGCCAGGATTGAATTCCGTTGAAGATGGAGGCGCTACGGAGACCAGGTTCACAATAGCTCGGTATGGTTCCACTATAGAAAATCTAAAATCGTTTAACCCTTTGAGTCCTGAATACTCTTGGCCGAAGCAATCCACGCGGACGGAATTCTTTCTTTCTGGTGTGTATTCTGGAAATTGAAGTTATGATGCCATACAAGGTCCGACGTTGAGCTGCGATTGTAATTCTTCTAGGCTAAATTAAGTAGAACGAGAAAGTTGTATTGGGATATTAATCGGTTCTTAGTTGCGTATGAAGTCTATTATAATTGTTTTCAATATGGAGGATAAAGGTAGGAGTTTTAATAAGTTAATACGACTTTCAACTTTAAACATACACATAGGTATTCATAATCCAAACATTTTACTTTGACGAACTTGTAATAAATACTGACAACTGATTCTTTTAAAATTGTATTTATTTTTTGTTACGAATTCGAATCATTTAATACAGTATTATCGTACCAGAAAATCGATCGAATCGATAAGTCTACGATTTTAAGTGCCACTTATTGTAGACTATATAATATACTAATGTTTATACTTCAATTCGTCTGTATCTTAGTCTAAAATGACGAAAATAACAGAGTTCCGAGGCGAACATCCATAGTAACACTTGATCACAACGCGTCGAACGAGAATCCTCCCGGTCGATGGCGCGTCTGCGCAGGGTACGTGCGCGACATACATTAGCCGTACGACACACGTGCGAGTTATGTTAACAATGCGCCCATACGTACGCTCGCGATTCAAATTTTCCACGTGCTACGGGGAGCGTATCGCCACAGGCGTAAGCGGTTTACGGTCCCGGCATGTCATAGTGCGGCCACCTGTCTAAATGCAATTGCGGATCACCGGCGGCGCACCGACGCGATCCGTTGAATAATTTTACGATCGTCGGGATGGACTCTGGATTTATGAAGCTCGACCGCGCGCCTCGTGCTAGGGAAATGCCTGAATCGACGGCCATGATGGCCATCGCGAGTCGTGATTCTCCGATGGGGAATATTGTCCGCGCGGATAGACGCGGAACGGAATTAAGGATTATTCAAATAAATCCTTATTATCACAGTAGGGATCTATTGGGACAGAATCTTATTTTTTTGTTCGAATAAAGTTCGAATAAAGAGTTTGTTCGAATAAATTTTCATTCGAATGAAGATAGGCTCGTACAAAGTGTTAATCAAACAAGGTCACATAAAAATCAATTTTCATTTGAACATTTACTCGCAACGTAGTTGCTACTACGAGTATTCCTTTTCTCTTTTCGTTATACGAAGTAAAATTCGCAATAACAAGCTGAACGTATTTATCCCCGATTTACAAGGGCTTGAGAAATTTACATCGAGAACAAAATTCAACGTTTTTCGTCGATAAGAAACATTCTCTGGACACTTTGTTCGTGACGGGAGCACAGTATTGAGGAATTTCGGACGCGTAATAAATTACCCGTCAATCGAGCTTGCGGTCGTCCTTCAACCCTCTGAAATTATAATACGACAGCGGGGAGGCTTTCGCGATAAATCATGCTTCTCTGCTGGACCACATGAATATTTCCACGGAGATCGATGCTCCCGAAATTTCATCGCGAGTTACTAACACACTTCCAATGAATTTGATAGTACACGCCTAGTTAGAAAATATGTACATATACACCCTTGCGCAAGTAATAAAATAGTAATATTATCATATTAATTAATACAATATATTCCACATCGATTACGCATCTTTCTGCATATTTTCTGTATTAGTGTTAAACCATTGATGCGCAAAATCAACGATCTATTCGTAATTGACTACTACACTTCGTATAAATGAATCACATTAAAAAATAAGTATTTAACCAATTTCGCGAGTGAGTGTAGGTCCAAATGCGAACAAAAATATTGTACAGGATATCGTTTTGTCACCGTGCTCGATGAACCGCGTACCCATCGAGGACGTCGCGCGGTCGTCGACGCGCATTTTGTCACCGAAACACAGTTCCCCCGATTGGTAGTCATTTTTTCGGTGCGGTACGTCGCGAAGATCGACGAGAAGATCCTCGTGATACGGCGAATTCAATTTCCTACCGGTGGCTGGCCACGAGGGTACGACTTCCTCACCGTTTTCGGGGTGGCAATGGTGCGTGGCCGATTCCGGAAATGGTAATTGAATTTCCAACGAAATCCGATCGCGCCGAAGCCTCGAGGGTCGGAGTCACGTCGACACCGTCGAGGACTCCGCGTTTTCAATCGTCACTTTTGATCGAGCTTAATCGAAAGCCGTGTTTTTCAAACGGAAGCCCCTCCGCCCTCCCTTGATCGCCTCGATTCCGTTTACCGCTGTATAGTCCTGCCAGGAGTAGTTTTCCGAAATTGCGTGAAATTCCAAGCTAGTAGGGACGCTGAGTAATCTCGCGCGAAACGATTTCCCGAACGACGGTGACGGTGAATTATGTGTTTGCAGATTTTCCAAATCCTCCACGGTCGATCTCGGTTTTCTCGTCGACCTCTTGATCTTGAGCGGCGTGTTGGGAATGTGTTAGTTTTTATAGACGGTTTCTGGGAGGTTCTCGAGTTTTCCCGGTTTTTAAGGATTTTGATATCGGATTTCGCCTACAGTAGGTGATTGTAGCTCACGAATGGGTTGATATGAAATATAAGGATTAATAAGTTGTAGTAGCTGTAGCTTCACAGTAGGATAAAGGAAAATAATAGTGGAGGTTGCTTAGAATGGAGATATTGTTGGAAGAAAGTACATATGGACATGACAGAGGATAACTAAGGGTAATATTTACTGCATTCTAAAACCGTACCTCGAACGACGAACTTGGTGAGATGTTCCCCAAATAACCCACACACTTTTAAGATGAAACGTAGTTTTTCCTAATCAGACGGCACTTTTAAAACACTTAAAAATTCATCAGGAAAATCTTCCTAAATTTTAAGAACACACTCACATAGAATCGGATCACTTTCAGATCGAAACACATTCACCAATCAATTTTTCTTGCCAATTTTCAAGGTGCACTAACTATAACTCAACAATAAATTTCCCAAGCGACGATACAACACATAGACACTGAACTTTCAAATTCTACACAGTCGATTTTCACTTCAACATTCGTTGCACTTTCGTAAATTGATTTTTCTCGACCATTTCCCATCAGGAACTTTGACCACGATGCTCCAATTATTTTCCAGCGATACACATTCCAAATCCAAACACGTCGATGTTGAATTGTGTGTTTAGAGATTCCAAAATTCTGTACTCGCTCAATTTACAATCATTATTGCGCTTTGGGTTACATGGAAGGAGAGTTTTACGAGTAATTTTTCCGATACATCGGTAGTTCATTTTCCAAACAACCACACGATGCATCGACATTGCATTCTGCGTTTGCAGATATTTTATATTTTCCCCAGCTTATCAAACACGACGCTAGAACAATTTTTCAGCAATTTCCACTATCAAACACGTCGACGTTGAATAGTGTTTTATAGATTTTCCAAGGATCGCATGATCTATCTCAGCTTCAAATTTTCGTTGTACTTTCGGTTACATGAAAGGGGATTTTCACGAGTAATTTCTCAGGCATCCTGTGCTTGCTTTTCCAAACAATCTGGTTGCGCACTTGCGATCCATTTTCTCGACGCATCTACGTATGCACTTATGGTTGCTTTGCCGACGGCGTAGCGATGAGATCAGTACAGTATTTTATTCATCGCTATACGAGTTTTCTGAATTCAAAAACCGCGTTTCCGAGTCTCAAAAATGGCTGACCTCGGAATCAACGAGCACTCTGAAGGATCGATTTTTTTCGAAGATTTTCACGACGCTGGAACTACTCCCCACAAATCAATTTTCCAAACATGTGACGCTGTGACTCGGGTGATCGCAGATTTTCCAAATTTTGCGCAAACAATTTCAGTTTAGCAAAGAATCTTCCGATTAATTTTCCCTGCGCCTCTATGGCTGTTTTTCCAACAGCTCGACGGAACGTTGTTTTCCAATATAGAATTCTCTCAAATTCGAAAACCGCAACTTGGAATTCCTAAATCCAGCTGATCTCTGAACCAAACAATTTCGACTTTTCCAAAGGATTTTCTACAGCGTGCCACTGCTACGACCCTGCAACTATTCTCCAATAATCAATTTTCCTAACGACACTTGATACTGAAAATCGTGAGTTTGCAGATATTCGGAATTCTTCGATCTAACCGATCTGTGGATCGAAGAACGCCAATAAATTTTCCTCGAGGATTTTCCGTCGCGTATCTCCAGCCACGAATTTCCCACTATTCTTCAATAACCAATTTTCCAAGCCACACGAAACGTGATGCTGAGAATCGTGTGCTTGCAGATTTTCCAAATCTCTACTCCGATTTCAATTTTTAATCCTGTTTAGCCACAAGTAATTGTTCTTCTTAATTTTCTCTGTCCTTTAATCGCTCCTTTTTCCGACGGAATCTTGTTTCCCACCGTAGAAATCTTCGCGAAATTAAAAATCACGACTATAAATTCGTGAAACGAAGCAATTTTCTGGGTCGAAGATCACTTTCACCAATCGATTTTCCTCGAGGATTTTCCGACGCGTACCTCGGCCCCGACGGCGCAACTATTTTCCAGCAATAGTAAGCGCGAGGCTTGTCTATGTCGACCGCTAGTTGCTCGCGTAGTACTCGAGGGTGGGGGGTTGGCGCGCGCCTTCTTAAAGCTTTGCGGTTTTTTCAAAAGCGGCGCGTCTCCCCCACTCCGACCCACAAGCACCCCCACCATCGAGTTTCGAGCCTCGTTCGCGTTCGTTCGATCTCTCTCGATCGTCAGCGTTCGTTCCCATCGCGGTTCCAGCGTCTCTGTTCGCCTAACTCTTATCTCCCTCTACGAGTTTCCTTTTCTCCGTTCCGCCGCCTCTCTCCGGCCTGACGTTTTACTTCCTCCCCCCGTCCCCCACCCCCCACCCCTCTTTTCCGACGAGTTCGCCTGCATCGTCTGCATCGGCTGCACCAGCTCAGCCACGCACTGGGCTCGCTGCGAGTAGGGCTCGGACTACTCGATTTCAGTATTCGAGTATTTTTCAGGTATTCGAAACTGCTGTATCACCATTCGAATGTTGTGTTTGAATATCGTGCCTCGATTTTCGACTGTAATATTTACTATTTCATTCTTGCTCGAATGGCACTGTTAGTATAAAGTCTATTACAGTTTAAATAGCATTCTTTGGTTATTATGACTCGAAATGGTTCGAATCACTATTCGATTCTTGTTCAACCGACATCGATTACTACTTAAATTTGAATACTGTCTCGGAAGCATGCATTTTGTTTCATACTTACACAATTGGTTTTCGACTATATGCTTCATGCATAAATGATAGATATTTAACCGCGTGATAAATAAAAATCGTTGTTGCGATTGCATTTTATTTGTTTTAAGACGTGTAATCGCCCGAAGGCGATGGATTTTCGAAGGAACAGATACAGAATCGAATTCTTCCCTTCCTGCCGTGGGAGATTTGACGTTCTCTCCTATCCAATCGAGTTTCCATGACCCGTATTCGAGGCGTCAAGAACGACCAGGTATTTTCGGGGAAATTTACGATACGCGCGGGCGCGTTATGGCTGCATGGATTTTGCGAGGAATCGCAAGGCTGAGTTCTTTACGAGAATGAATAATTTATGTCCTAGCGCGGGGCGAAGTTGTCGCAAGAGTTAGCGATCGGTTTCTGGTTTCATTGCAACGCGTTCGACTGATTACACAAGCCACCGTATAGAGTGAAATCTGCATACACGCCGAACTTGGTCTTTCTAAAGTTTCGTGCGCGACGAAACGACGGACTTACGGTGTCTCGCGAAATGCCAAAACGAATTGGAGAAGATTGCGGCCTCCCGGATACCACCGCGGCCATTTGTCATTGAAACGGTTCTCCTTCAACATAGCAATTATTTTCCTTTTGCTCGTGCAAGTATCAATGGTGACTGGAGCCTTGTTGCGAATTAAGAATTGCAGTATTTTGTAATAAAAAATTGTTGTATCGTAAAGTGGGGTCATCATTTTCTAAATATTCTGTAATACGAGCTTCAGTATCTGTAAATAATGTAACAGTGACGGTAACATCAACCGTGTACCGTCGATATCGAAAGAAAAATGAACGTTAATACCAAAGATTGACAACTTTTCAGACATTCGGAAACCCGAACTTAGATTTCATTCGTCCATTACTCGGATCAAATTTTTCCCATTTCCACCAACTCGCCACCGCCATCCAGTTGGCTCTTTTGTAAAAGTTGCCAGAGAAGTTTACACTCGCGCAGCGACCACGATTTTCGTCCCCTTCGGAGTTGTAATTTCCAGCCAAGTTTAACGGAAGATGCTGTTTCAGCGGCGTACGCCTGCGCTCGAGTAACTGTAAGGTAAATAGAGGTAATTAGTTCCGCTAGCGAGTATGCATCCGCGAAGGAGTCACGCGAAGATGCAACCGAGCGACGTTATCCGTGCGTCTGGGCGAAAATTACGCGACGATTAATCGCGAAAATTGCATGACGATTAATCGCTGCTGGAAGGATCGAGCTGCTCGATTGAGAGCGACGTCTAAGTTTCCGTTTGCATGAGTATTATAAAAGTCAGAAAGACTTTAAATATCTTCTAGAGCTTCCATTCGACTTTATACTTGAAACTAAAATTTCCAAAATTATGTACATCACCTGGCCATCTTTCTACGCTCTTTTTTCTTCGGTGTTTAGCGTCGTATCAACTACTTGGCCGTTAGCGCCTGTTTGAGTCGTCCGATTCGATCGGATTTTGATTCCAGATAGAATTTCAGTTATTTTATGATATCTTTTATGTATCTACGAGAAATCAGAGCTGCTTCTGTTAGGATTCTGCGGTTTTGGCGTTGAAGATCAAACTTTCTGCATTCGAATAGGTGATCAACTGTTACGGGGTCTTCAGTTTTTATTTTGTGGAAGTCGATCGATTATGGGTTCGCGAACGGCACATGTGGAGAACCGCGGGCCCGAAGAACGCGGCCATTCGGCGGCCCCGTGGGAGATAAAATCCTGTCCGCGGCGAAACGAGCGGACGGGTCGGGAGAGATGCACTTGGTTGCAAGCGGGGAGAACTAGCTGGACGCGGCGCTAATGCGCCTGCTAACCTTACTTTCGCATTGCTAGACTCAATTCATGCCAAGGCTGACTGGGTGCGTTGCCCTCCATTGCCCCTATACCGCCGTCATTGGCTGCTCCCTCCCAGCCCCCTCGCGAGCCCCTGGCAGTCGCCGTCGCCCGCTGCCACGACGCCCACCGTCAGTTTCTTGCCCCCCTCGGCCCTCAACCCCTCGCCGGGCCCGCTTAGCCCCCGCTAGGCGACTTCGTCTTCGGCTGCAACTTCGACTCAGCCTCCAGGTTCAGCTTCGGATCAGTCAGACTCTGTCTGATAGAAAGCTACCTCTTTTAATGGTTCTTGTTAGGAATGCGGGTTACTCTTTCTTCAAGAAGGGGTACGAGTGATCTCCCTCTTTTAATAACTCTTATTAAAAATGTGGATTACTCTAACCATGAAGAGGATCATTGGCAGACAGAAGAATTTAAGACGTACGCTATTAATTTCGACACGCCTCCGTATTTGAGAGTTATCGAAGGAGGGATGCGATGAAAAAGCTATTTTTTGATAAATTCATATATCTTGAAGTGGAGTAATCAGATTTGAATTCATCGACAGGGTTCTCAATCGATTGGATACATGATTTATTTAACGTTGTTGTAAAATCGTGACACGTTGTGAAATACATGGATTTTGTTTAAGTTTCGTATGAAAAGTTATATCCATTTTTCGGTTCAAACGTGAATAGTACGTATTCGCTGTTTGGTCGTTGAAGTATGACGTCGCGTGTTATTGTAAGATCGTTAAAACGAGCGTGCAATAGTCCATTTATAGTACGAGTCCTAACATGCGAGATCCGCTTCAGTGATGGATTCAGGACACAAAAAAAAAAAAACGATCAAAATGATGCATATAAACGTATTCCCTATTTGACCTTGTTCCTGAGTTATAGCCGTTTTTGTTCTCCAGTAATGTGCAGTTGCTTACCTTCACGGAAAGTGCACGAAATGGTAACCTTCGACCTAAATACGAACCTGCACTCTTCCTGTCATAGAGACTCTCAATCTTTTCGATGTTGCAATTTCGATAGCGATCGTCTTGCAGCGTTTGGCTACGATGGATGTAAACCCACGATTTTTGTCGTCTTTTGTCAATCACAAAATAATTCTTCGACCGACTACATCATCAATTCTTACGGTTGTCAATTATTCCAAATATTAGTAATCATAATTACGACAATCACGACAATCGCAAATTATCACAACATTCACGACAATCTACACAGTTATCAGTGATCGCAATAATTACTCGTTACATTACTTGCTATCAATGGCAATGAATGTCACACCTTTCACCTCAATCAATACAATATCTCCCACCAACCTTCGTGAACACATTCAGAGCAAATTACATATACATATACAAATTGTATACGTGAAACCCAATTACTTCGATTTCGACAATCACGGGATTCGTGTCAGGAAAAAAAAAAGCATATCTGCGTCGCTATAGTTGTAGTCCTCCTAGTCGAGCCTTTCGTTTTCAAGCGTTCAAATACTTTCGTGGTTCACTGTACGCGAAGCACGATTCACGCTCGAAATAGCGAGGCGACCGAGTAGAGGCGCGAAACGCGGCCGATGCAAGCGTTATCGCCGATCAAACACACGCCTGCAATCCTCGTCACTGATAATGGAATTGCGTTCCGTCGCAACGTGGAAAGTTTTCGGTTAACCAGACAAGTTGACGCAGATTTCAGCCTCTACGAAATCGCGACAATATTTTCCATCTAATCAAGGCACTGATTACCGACTGTCGCAAGTGGCACTCGTGCAAAAGTTCTACAAGCGATATCTGTCGTGATAACTCGCGATTGCGATATTTGACGACTATAATGATCGTCGATCGTATTAATTAACGTTCGCGATGATTGACGTCGTTGTGCTGAATTTTAATTATCCCTTAGCGATCCCTCTAATTGCTTACACCATGTAATAATCACCATAATCGAGGTTGCAATAATCGAGATTCTACAGTACATAGATTATACATGTCGTATACATTCCACGTACACGTGTAAACACGTATAACGTTTAATGTTAACCCGATTACATTAGCACACGCACACTTTATGCGATCTGTATGTATAGCACATCATGGCAACACGTGTGTGGTACATGCATGTACACAAATAAATAAACATCACGCATACACAGCCTGTCAAAATGTTTTGCAGAAAATTTGTGTAAAAATGTAATTATATTATAATTATATGTAACATTATATAAATTATACATTAATATATGTACTACAATGTTATGTACATTTTATGTACATTTTCTATATTATTGTCGGTCATTATTATTATTATAATATTGATATTTTATTTTATCGAACTTGTTCCAAGTTCATTTGTGATTGGATGCCTTTTATACACAAAACAAACGTTCTCCAAGTCTCAACGATAATTGTAACGGCTATTCGCATCAGGTTGTTCGCGGATTCTGGTTGATTCTAGCAGCCAAGAACGCGAGTCCCTACAAACTCTCTCGCGAGGCAATTTAAAAGCCCGACGAAAGAATAATAAGAGCGAGAAACCAACCACTGAGATTCGCAAACGGAAATAACTTTCCCGTATTCGATCCGAAAACAGTTCCTCCGAATTCTATATTCGTCGCGGTGGAACGTTTGCCTATCGATCGCGATCGCTCCTTGCTTTCCATCTGCGATCTGGTAGCCAAATATTTCTCGAGCATTGCTTACTTTTGGACAGAGAAATATCTGGCCGTCGACACGCTCGCACTTCGGCATACGACGAGAGAAATATGCTTATATTTCGACCTGTAGATGCCGAAGTTGAAAGTTGTTAGAAAATCGGTATCATTAGGCGTAGGAATTATTTCTGCGACATTGGATTCGATCGTTTATAATTCTAGACTAAACAGATATATTTATTTAATCTAGAATTATAAATATTTGAATGTAAGCTATGCATAATTACAGAAATATAAATTGTTTCGGAATTCGCAATATGACGCATTTTTCCAGCATCAAACCGTTCGTTTGAGAACGTTTGAATACTTTCGTGGCCCACTGTATGTACATCGGACTGCACTATTTCGCTCGACCCCGCCCATAGTAGCACTGCCTATTATTAAAATCTCCGAGCACCGCATAAACTTCCCCAGAAATAAAACTGCAGCATCGTGCTCTCGACGCGTTGCTATTTCATTGGACGGAGAGAGAGAGAAAGAGAGAGAGAGAGAGAGAGAGAGAGAGAGAGAGAGAGAGAGAGAGAGGATCCCCGAGTTTCCAGATCTGCTTACCTCCCTCGTATGTTCCGTGCTGGAAACATTGTTAGATAAACTCCAAACACGATCATCTGTAATGGAAAGTCTCGCGAGGAATCCGATATTGTGTGCAATCCACGACACGAGTGTATAATGGAGTATTTTTTTATAGGACAATTACTTTTCCGACGGTATTTTATTTATTCGTACAAAGATTTAAAAAATTGATAGTTTGTTAAAGCATGTCGAAGAAATGAACCAATGTACACTGGAACACAATTTGTATTCAAATTTAAATTTGCAAATCCCAGCAGCAAGTAGAACGATGATTTTTTACTCGAAGCTATCGAGGCAACATGATCCAGAATTGATCACCTAAACAAAGTGTCGTCGTTAGTCAAACGAGGACAGGCGCTTTACATCCGACCTACTACACATCGACGTGCATCAAATCGTGGGAGAAACATCAATCTGGATCTCGGCGGAGCCAATCAGCGAACGCTCGATTTGATTCCCAAATGCGAGCCAGGCACTCGAGAATCCCGTAGGATTGAAGGGAGCGTTAATTGGCCAGCGATCGGTGTCTGCCGCTCCACGGCTCTGTGTTTGCATTACCAACGAACACGTCGTCGAACGCAACGCTTATTTATAACTTTTTCATCCGGCGAGTTCTCTTATCTGGCGTCTTGCCATCGGTACCCCTCCCTCTATTGCTCTATCTCTCTTCGTGTATGATCCTCGTTGCGACTGCACAGCACGTTGATCGCCACCGACACCGTGCCAACCCGAGTTCGCGTCTCGACGCTGCGCTATGGCTGCAAATCGTGTTTTCCTTTTTTCGTAGAAAATTCGTGGCAGTTTCTTTAGAAAATTAGATAAGCTACAAGGCTCTCGCGAGAACTTGTGAACGAATATTGATGGTATTTACGAAAAGGTGCGTAGAAGTTCGGCAGTTTCAAATTTTAGCGAAAACTTGGGCATTTTTGTGAAAATATTTGTAGCTTTTCACTGATGAATATGAAAAAAACTTGATTTTCTGTAGATTCTGAAATTTTTAGCCGCCAATTTGGATGCCTTTTGATCTAGAGATTCTAGACTATACAACTTTTGATTAGATTATAATCTGGAGCTTGTAAATTAAGGAGGAATAACGCAAATCGAAAAATCACAAACTAGAGTTAATTGTCTATATACAATGCTATGTATCGGGGTCCATTCTTAACTAACTGCAACCAAAAAAATTATTATTCCTCCTTAGGGAGAAACTCGTACCAAAATGATCAATAATTCTACATAACCGCACTTATAATTAATTTTGTACGTTGAACCAATTCCAATGCAAATTACTGGAACCGTTCTCATTCGAGGAAATTTCTAACACAATTATCAGCTGCTTTCTTCGCACGTTTCTTGTGTGAAGAAAATTTGTACTAAATCGGTAAAAAGGGTTGAGGGAACTGGAGCCCTTACCCGTTTTGCTGGAACGTTGTTCGAGGTCTTTAGTGTTAATGGTAGCCGTTTTTGCGAAGAGGAGACGCAGGGATGAGAGGAAGAGGGCTGACTTGGATGATGCGTTCGCGATGCAACGAGGAAAAGGACGCGATGGAGACGGGATGAAAAAGCGAATGGCTCTTGCCGATCGTGGCTAATCGGTTTTCGCGCTGTAACGAGCCAATTGGCATGAACGTGCTCGACAAACTCGACAAAGCGTGACGGGGGGCTGAGGGAATCGCTCCGTGTGACGCTACGTTCAGTTAGAAGATGAACTGAAAGACAATTATGAGAATCTAATAAGATTTAATAATCCTTGCCACTCCGGCTAATTAGGAAATGCATTGGCAGTCTACTTTATGGAGTTTCTTCTTTCGATTTATGGGTTTAGACAATGAGAAGGAAAAAATGTTAACTATTTGATAAATTATGTGACTGTTTCTTTTTAATTTAAAATTTTTGTTGATCAAGTATACGTATACATAAATTAACATAATTTAATTGTAACGGAGGATTTCCCAAACAAAATTCAATTCCGGATTTAATGTTTAACTGGGGCAGCCACGATAAATGACTTTATTTTAATTAATTTCCGGTGAAATTTATGGAGAAAGGCAGAAGATATTATACTGTAATGTTATTAAACTTTTTTTTAGAAAGGAAATGGGTTATTGTTTGCCCCGTTATAGATACATCGATCGATAACCTGTTATTTCAACGTAATTTTATCAGAATTTCCAGACCGTATTAAATCGCGATCTTAACCTACATCAGCGTTCAATTCACCGAAGGGGACACGAAAGCTAAGGTCGAAATCTAGAAGCTTTTGAATATTTTTAATTACGGCCGACCTGGGTTATAACGAGCACAGATACAGTGAGATCGCGGCTGTAATGAGCAAAAAACCATAATGATTTCAATTTACTGCAGGTTATTAGGGGCGTGCATGTATTCGGAAAATTTGAGGAATGTCAGAATGAACACCGTGAAGACAAACATGAATTTCCAAATTTTGTAATAGAAACTTTCCAGTGAATCTCTTAATTACTCATTAGCGGTACTCGTCACTGTGAGATTTTTAAATTACGGATAAGCAAATTGTACCTGGTCATTCAGTGTATTATGATAAACAATATAGTGTGCACCAGCATAGTTAATAAACTATATATTCAACACTAAAACTACGAACCGGTCACACGATTATCAACAATCCTTTTTACTACAATATTCGAATCACAATTATTCTAATTGCGAATTAATATGATCAATAAATTATAAAAAATATTTGTACGAAGAATAGGTATGACCCCGACAGTTTCGGAGCATAACTCCGTGTCTAACGAACGGTAAAAGGCTTTGTTTGCTGAAACGATAGGCCGTTCTTCCGATTCGACGCGTGTATACGGACAATGAAAACTGCTGGTGTAATTTTTAGATTACTGAGTTCATTTTTCTATTTAAACGCGTTTCAAGGGTCGAGTAGATAACTCAGGGAGGCAAGTCGGGTCGGCTTACAACGGCTGAGGATGCGCTACGCGGTTAGTCGTGCAAGCTGAAACGATGAATACGGTAGAGCCGTGCAAATTGGCGTGCACATTGCCGGCGCAGGTTGCGCTGCTCTCTTTAGGGCGGATGCAACTCGCTCGAGCTGCCACGGCGTTTGGTACACCTGTTTACATGGGCGCGGCGCGCAAGCGCGAGCGCCTTGATATTAAAAGGACTTAACGTGGCGTGCGTCGAGAGGCGAGAGTTACGTCGAAAGGGCGGGTATTCCCCGTAAGAATCAACACACTCTTCCGTACCCCTCGCCATCCTCTCGCATGCACCCATGCGTCATAGGGAATGCTTCCTAAACCGTATCCTTTCCGAAACCGTGGGAAACTTGCCTAATAACACGACTCGGCACAATTCTAGGAACTCGAACGAACATTATGAGTTTGGAACGAAAGTTAGGGTATTTTTTTTTTAAGTCAAATTCAAAGATAGTTCTTATACATTCGTATAATAATACTTGCATTTGATTAATTACGTATGGGGGCATTTTGTTGCACCAACCATCTTTTAGGCAATTGCATGATTCCTCCCAGATCTTAGCATCGAACGTAAGCATACAAAAATTCAACGTGGAAGTACTATAACGGATTCGTAGTATAATGGATTTTTCAAAGAAATATATACAAAAATATTACATAAATTAGATATATTCCATATCGTTTGCGTTTGATGGACAGATAATATCCTAAAGCTCATTATAAAAGACCTTTCTACTCGACACACTTGCGTCCGTTATTGTCTCCAGAAGAGTGCCGTGGACGGCCTTGCATCTTTCAAGGCACGCGCCGATGCGTCGTCGTGATTCACGTAGAAAGTTATGCGAGGCGCGCCAAAATTCTATACGGTTCGCTTATTGTTCGTTCCCGCGTAATTAGAATACGAAATCCCGTGGAGGCGCTAAGATTTTATGCGAGCATTGCCCTTGACCGCAAATTAGGTTGGACCACCGTTTTAGATGCCTTTTGAACGAACAATGGGTCGGAACGTCGGCAGTAGGGCTGGGATATACTTGTCGAACTTTTCTGCATTTCGACATTCGGACACTTCGGTGACTTTGGACTGTTCGTGTATTTATAGTTCGATATGCGTATACTTGAGCATTCAAATACGTATCGAAATACCTGACTACTTGAATAAGTAAAAATTCGAGCAGTTCAATATTTGAATACTTGAATATACAAGCAGTATACTATATGGATACTTGAATTCTCAAATAGTGTTCGATTCGCATACTCGAATGATTATTTATAAATTTCCAAATATTCGACAAAATATATAAATAATATTATGATATCGTTAAACATTTACCAATTTACCACTCGTCCACTCGATAAGTCAAATAATTGTCTATTCAAATACATCGATACGTGTTCAAGTACATACTTGAAAGAATGAAGATTCCATTCTTGAACTTGAATATTCAAACAGTTTACTACTCGAATACGCGAATTCTAAGTATTCCACAGTCCCAGCCAAAGTCGGAAGTAGTTGGAACTGGTCAGACCACGTTATTCGATTTGGTTCGCGAAGCGTAGTCAAATGCGAGGCGATCGATCCTTAGATCGTGTTGCAATCGCGTTTCTCGATACATACACCGCGTGTCGCTGCTCTGTTATTGTGTTTCCTATTCTCGGTAGGTTTCTCCTTCGTTTCCAATATCATAACTGAGCTTTCTGCCTCCGACTTCTGTCGAAGTGGAAACCAATAAGTGCATCGGCTGCCAGGACTCTCGTCGGTCTCTTTGTTCTACTTGCACGCCGAAATTCCATTTCGATCTTGAAACATGGATTCGGGGAAGCCTGAAACTCAATACGCAGCCTCCTCCGAGGCTCGCCACTGTGTGCATGTACTTTCGAAGTGGCTGCCTCGTCCTCTCTATCTATCTATCTTTCTCACACGCAACAGTGAGACGAATTTTCCAGTTACACTTTCCACTTGAAGGTCGCCAAGGAAGACGTACGATGCTTACGTGTTGCAAAACTCTAAAATTAAAAAGGGATTACAGTTCTCTGAATAAGTTGGTGGATCTACAGTCGTTGGTATTATATTATTAGAGGAAGGAGAGAAGGGGTGAATGAGAGTTCAGAAACAATATAAAATATCTCAGCGACACGTATTATCGAATAACTATTTCGATACTTTACTATATATTCGAATGCTTAATTACACGAAACAGAAATGATGTGGAATTCCTAAAGGAAAGCACGATAACAATTATATTAGACTTCCATTTTCATATATAGAATCAAATATCCGCCTTCCTTCGATTACTTCTTCGCCAAACCTAAGTTTCGTTACGTAATATACATTTCCAGTACTCTCGCGAAGTGTATCGGTCGCGAGTATAGTCGTCGGCGGAGCTCGCGTCGAGTACACATTACGGTTACTCCGGACGCGTGATTACACGATTCCTCGAGTTCGTCCATCGGACTGTCCATTCGTCTGTACATCTGTCCATCCTTGCATCCGTCCGACCACCCGTCCGTCCGCTCGCGTTGGCTCGTCCGCGGGGTGGCTGACCTAACCGAAGGGGTCGTTGCACTCGGATGGGCCCGCTTTCATCCCCTCCAAGACGTCTCTGGTTCTTTTGGTCAGCCTCGCGGACCTAACCGCTCTTCTTCTCCTCTCCTCGCTTTTTCCTCTCCGTCTACTTTCGGCCCGTTCTTCCTTCCTTTCTTCCTCCTCTTCTTGCGCCTCTTCTGAAGCCGAGTGCCGCTTACTTCGATCCCTCTCTCCGTCCTCGTCGCGGGCTCATCCTTCTATCCGTCGTACGTGTGTTGGCCAACCTACTCAACCCCCGGGAGTACCCGTGGCCGGGTCCAAAAGAAATTATAGTTATTTACCGTCGGCTCTCTCGGATAGTCGGTTATTTCGCGGTAGTTGTTCCCTCTCTTGTAGGCATAACTCGACTTGGGAACCAAGAGACAACTTCTTTGCTCGGCCCGGCGGAGGGGTAACAACCACGATAGAAAGAGCCACGAGAACTGGGAGAGAAAGAGAAGGATGAACCGAGCACAGGCGAAGGTGGGGGCGAGGGGGAGGTCGAGAGGAGAACCCGAAGTGGTCGGGGGCTGGTAATGCCGGTGATGTTGCTGCCGTTGCTGCCGCATCCACCGATGCCAGCGTCGATGTCGAGGAACGAGGAATCTTCCTCTCCACCCTTTCCTTTTTCCTTTGACAGGGGATACGCGATAAGTATCGCCTGCGATTCGCCTATCGCGTCGCGCGATCTCGGGAAAATTATGATTCCCTGACTGGGGCTTTCGGTGGTATCTGTCCCATGGGTCTCATCTGTGGTTTCTGCTCTCCTCAGCCTGGGGATTAGACTTTGTAGGACTTTGTAGTACGACGCGAAGACTACGGTAGCGGTTTTCAATCGTACGATGGTTTGGTCGAGGGATGTGTACGTCGAAGCGAGGTAAACACAGTGCTTAATTACAGGGTAGGCTGCTCATGTTTCTTGGTTGCGCAGTGTCTATACTTTCCTGAACTTTGTTAAGGAATAATAAAAGCGGAGCGACTGAGTTATTTTGAACGTGGATATTTATGGTAAAATGGACCCAATTTGATTCCAAGACTACAGCTTTGGTCCACGACTAATAGAAACATTAGAGTGCCATTGTGGTCGCGGCATCGACTCGAAGACCAATCAACCCAGAATCTCTGCTTCCATTTCTCGCATCACCTGCACCCCAACTCTCGCACGATTAAAAATTCCTAGTACAACCGATTCCTCGCGCGAACCACCGACGATCATTAGGATGACAAGAGCAGAAGCCACGGAGGAGACGTACGATGTAATTGTCAACGCGATAGAGAAAGAGACGATCGGTGGGCAAGCCACGGTGCCTCGACCCAAAAGAAAGAGGAACGAATCTGTCGGGCAGAGGTAAGGTGGGGGGTTGCAATAAAAACAACAAGAGGGCAGATGCAACGACTTCTAGATCGTGGTTCGTTCGGTTTCGTGATACTCTCCGCAGGAGTCAATGCCTTCTCGGCGGCCTGGAGTAGCGGCGTGTAGAGAGAGAGAGAGAGAGAAAGAGAAAGAGAGAGAGAGAGAAAGAGAAAGAGAGAGAGAGAGACAGAGTGATGAGAGGAGAAGCGAGGAGCCGAAACGCTTGGGCCGGGGAAGGGAAAAAGAGGCCCAAGGAAATCACGCTGTTTCGACGTGATTCACGAAGCGTGCATGACGGAAATGCAACGTGGTCGTGCAGCGGTGGCACGAAACCCGGGCCAAGACAAAAAGTTCTCTCCGCAGGGGAGGAAGAGAAAAGAGGAAGCGCATAGAATGGTGGCGAGAGAGGGAAGAAATCTGCCTGGTCGAAGGGGGCCATTGGCCTACAACACAGTGGGACCCCGAGGGAAAGGGGGAGCCGAAGTTTTCGAAGGAGCTGTGCACGCGCGCACGTTGCCGCTCGGAGGTGCCGCGATAGATATCCTGGCGCAATCCTGATTATAGCCCTCTCGTGTTTTATCGAGGTGCCGATCCTTTCCGCGCGTCCTCGCCATTCCTATTTCGCGCGATCCTGTCGCTGCGTACCCGGAAAATGAGATTTTTGAGAGGACATATATCTATTCTGCTGAGTCGGAGTATCGGGTATTGGGCAATCTTCTAAATTTCCACGATTTCTTTCTCTAGGGTTTTCGATTAAGAGGATTCGTTTTAAATTTCGAGACATTTGTAAACGGTCAAACGTACAGGGATCCTGTTTGATAGCTGGGAAATAAAAGCTATACTATGATGGATAGAAATAGTGAAAATATACTACACGCAACGAAACAATCGCATTGTTGTTGCATGAAATGGTGATATAAATTGACCGCTACGATTGATAGATTCAAAAATCGAAAATTTACTCATACGGCTATGACGGTGACACAGTTTTATAGGATTTCATTCGTTCTACTTTTTAAGCAGTGTGCAAATTTAAAAAGCTATCAATGTATTTATTATTTTAATAAATTTTACAGCTTACGTTTATTTTTCTAACTTTTGTTCACAAGAACATCATCCAATGATAAAATACGTACAACCAAATATTAGAAACAAACCAATTGCAAGTGTACAATTCGATTTAAAAGTCTGGTATCAAATTTGAAACTTTAATGGTTAATGTATTTTCTAATAGGAATTACGCATATTCGACGTTAATTTGCGATGATGTTCAATTGGTCAGAAAAGGTGTATTAAATTTCCACAATACCGTTAGGGGATCAAGGGAAATTCACTCACCGTTGCACAGTCAAGGTATCGATATCAATTTGACCTGAACGTTTTAGCAAGAATAATTGGCGAGCATTTAATCGGACTGTATTATGAGGAATGGAATCCCAATTGTTTAGGAAACGAGTTAACCGAATTATTGGAATGCACCACGTTTGAAACTCAGCGACACAGGTGATTTATGCACAATCATGTTCCACCTCGTTTCAATCGCTTTACGAAACAATTTTCGAATAATAATTGGGATCCATTATTGTTGATGAGAATGTAACATACATGGATTTCATTTATTTGCGTCTTGATTCTTGTTGCCTGTCCCTTTTAAACCATTATTCGTTTAAAAATATTATAAAATGGAACAAGGTAGACGGAGCATATTATATTACGTACAATCTACTTACCCAATTATGTTTTATTTGTAAAAAAAAATGGTACTACTTTGAAAAGTATCCACAAGAAGAATTAAAACAAAATTAATTGGATTAAATGCTTGCTTCTATTCTATAGGAAATTGTATTTTTTACTCCATACATGACACTCTAATTGAATCTAAATAAAAGATTATTAAAAAATTTATATACAGTATATACAAACCGAAATATAGCGATATGAGTGGTGCATAGAACTACAGATAAAAGCACTCGTTTAAAAAATTCGAGAGTTATCATGCACGAGTGAGTTTAAAATAAATGGATAGGATGTGTGATACGTGTCCTCTGGCTAGCTCGATTTAAATCGAATGAATTTTCACATGAGAGTTCCCCTAAAATTTATGGTTTCTGGCAGAGTGGTAGAAAGTGTTCAATTAGTTCGTCGAGAGGTACGTCGATGAATCAGAATTGCACCCATAATTTTCTCGCCCCTGTTCAACCCCTCCTGGAACAAATTTTTTTACATTATTCACTTTTAACCAGTCTCTCGTCGATCGCTAGTGATAAAGTTTAATACCGAAGACGAACGCGAAAATATATTTTTAACTGGGAGCAATATTATTTGAATTTACTCGCTCATGAATGGTCCTATACTGAATACATCAATAATATTAAGCGGATTTAATATAATTTTATTCTGTGTATTTGCATATTATCGTGTGAGATTTATTGGAAAAAATGTCCAAAACTGTTAGCCGTTAATGGTTCGTTGTCAAATGTTGAATTATTTATTTATTGGAGCAAAACTGAACAATTCAGTTATTTTTCATTTGTATTAGATAAAAGAAATCGTTTCCGCAATGTCTCACTTCTCGAAACATAAAAATACAATAACACAAAACCACACGCTATTACTACTGTATGATGAATAGAATCCTCGAGTTACGTCCGCAAATTTTACAATAGACTGCGCGCATACGAATAAATAATAAATGTAAAAAATGTAAATAATAGCTTTAAATGAATTCTCCAGCGTGAAATGGAGAAGTTGTTGGGGTATCGATCCGCACTTAGCGGCCGGAGGATGCTGGAAAAATAACGGATCCGTGAATTATTCGCTCGCGAATTTAGGTTTTTAGCACGAAATGGCGCACGGCGCTGGTTTATCGGGTGACGTAGCTGCCGCGGACACGATAAGACCGCTTGTTTACCGTGCGTTCCAGACTATGATAGCTTATCTCGACTACGAGTCACAAGGAAGTCTCTGTCCATTCGCTGGTACTATGTCAATATTAATTCAGTGACCGTCGCGGTGCAAATAACTCTCCGAAGCATCGAAACTGCGACGCGTACGTCGATCAAGACGTTACGACGCGCGTCTTACGACCAGAAATCTTCTGATTGGGGGTGAAATATACGTCGAATCATGAACGTCAAATCAGTAATTTAATAATGTAAATAATGTACTAATTTCGCATCAAATAAAATTGTAACAATGCCAGTGTGTCACTCGAACCTCTGATGGAAGCCCTTCACCCAAAATTATCAAGTACGAGTAAATAAAAAAAAAGAAAAACTGAAAGAAACCCGAGCTTCCAACGCTGGCTTCGCTGAAAGCTCGGTTCGACGTCAGCTCTTCTTTTTCAGTTGGGTTGCGAGGGCAAAACGAAATCATCCACTACACTCCGTTACCCCGCAGTGTATCGCCCACCTCCTCGACCTAATAATTCGTTACAAAGTCGCGGAAATGGTGGGAAAGCAATGCTCGCGGTGGTCCAACGAACCAGCGCGCGCGATGGTTCATTCACGGGCGCTTCAAACGAGCGCGTCCGCGTTCCTTTCGCCGTGAAACTTAAATTATTAATGCCAGTTGCTTTGGGCACTCATGCAACATTTATGGGAGGCGACGGTTCAAGGAAACATGGCCGAGAGATTCGCCGATTCGCCCTGAGCGAATTCGCTTGACCTTTATAATAAAAGCGGCCCGAAATAAATCTAGTAGCGGATTCAGCGAGCGCCGCTCATTATAGTTCGACGATACGCTTCTCCTCGTTCTACTCTTTCCATGAACGTCACGTCGAGGATGCTCGATAGGCGTCGCATCAACCAACAGTTTCTCCCGCGATAAACGCGTTGAGGCAAGCAATTAGGGTAACTACGACGCTGGCCAATCCTGTGGCTTTCGGAGGCGCTTGTTTATTTTTACCGGATTCGAGGCAATTTTCGTGATTTTCTGTTTTACCGTATCCCCGTGTTAATTTACAATGCGTCTTAATTTCAAGCGAATAAATTCATTGAACATATTTATATACGGTCTGAAGTTTTTCGAAAAATCCGATTTCACAGTCACGCCTCGAGTTTGCAGTACGACTTGTGCTTATAAGCTAATAAATTATAAGTGGTGACACCGAGATAAAGTTTTTATCAATGGCGATAAATGGTATAAAATAAGATCCATCCGTAGTAGATACCTCGTTATAGCTAACTACTATACCTGGCGAGCAACATAACTTGATCGTTTTAAATATTTCATATCCAAAATATGGGGAAATCTATGAGAATACTTACAAACGCAAAAGTATATAAAATATCAAGAGTAAAATACTAGCTATACCATTTAACAAATAAAACATATCATCATCGAGATCTCAATTATTTTTCTGTACCTATGAAAATATAAAGTCATCTCAACCATCGTCAATGTATCATCAGTGGACTATCGCATGTAGCTATTACTGGCAAAAAAAAAAAAAAACATCAAAATCTAATCCGTACCTGTTAAAAAATCGACTATTGTCGATGGTTTTCGCATCTCGATTTCCCTACCACGATTTCATTCTGGATTCGTCCCGCCAAAGGACAATTTTGACGTGAAAAATGGAATGAAGAATTTTTTTCACGTTGGACCAATTCAATAGCTGGTCTCAAAGTCAAATTTCCGCGCGATGAGTCTCTGGCAGCGGGCAGCAGTCGTACGATTCGATGGACAGATTTGTTTAATCGAATTACCGAATTCAATCGTCGATCCAAGTCCGCGTGTTTCGCCTCTGGCTGAAATATTTTGATGGAAACGTTGGCTGGTCGTGGGCGAGGCGTCTCATTTGTTACCACGCTTTTCAATTTCCTTCCGCGCGAGTTCCCAGTTCGATGCGAATCAGAGCGCTGGAGCCAGGCTTAATACGTTTTCAAGAACCCTCGATGAGTATCAATCTCTGTTAAACGTAGACGCAGGCCTGGCTTGGCTTTGGAAGCAAACGATGCATCTAGGTAACATTTTTTCAAAGAAAACGAGGTCGAAGGGAATTAAAAGCTGTAATTCTTTGTAAAAGGAAGGAAAGAGAAATTTATTAAGGAGAAATATTAATCGAGATGATAAAGAAATATGTAATTTTAATTATTCCAAAAGGAACAAGTAGCAATTATGTACCAGTTTTATAATATAAATAAAAATTGATTATTTTTGTCATATTTTTGAGCAAGAATAATTTTTAATAAGTAAGTAAGTATTATATAAATAAATAATTTCGAAAAGTATTTCATGATGATCTCGTAGGATCTTCATAATATAATTATAGAATGTAGCAAATTTTAATGATCCAGTAGTACCGGAAATATGTAATTAAGGTGATCAAGTTACGTTCACCCGTTACAACACCGTTCTCGCATCTGCTAACGCCCACTCGCAGCTTCGAAATAGTTATAAATTCTGGTTTTAGCTCTGCAAGCCATTTTAAACATATTTTATATTCCACAGCGCTATAAATTCTCTCGGTTCCACCGACCATCTACCACAGAGTTCGATGACCCCTTCACGTTTTAAACGTTATACTTTCTCCAATGACCTAACGCTACTATTGGGGATTTATGCGTGTGTATATTAGAAAATATTCTCCACGAAGGAGGACAAGTTCAACGATCTATGATTAAATGTCATTCGGGGGTCAATCAAGGTCAAATTATAACGTCACAAGTATCATGTGCATATACTGTTGTAAACAATTTGGTTCAAAAATATCCTGTACAATTTAAAAAAAAAATTACATTTTCCATATTATTTATAACGTTTGAGGTATTTTGTACGAAAATGACACGTGTACTCTGTATTTTATCTGACACGTGACAACAGATTTGACAAACTTTTTACGACCCTTGGGCCAATTTACACTTTCCTACTAGTCGTGGACCCCAAATGTACAGTTCTTTTATAACGGTGACGAATTTTATGCTACTACACCATTATATCACAAAAAAAAAACAACATGTATAGCATCGAAAGGGAGGCTGTAGTATTTCCACAGGAATTAAACAAATGAATACCTTCATTTCCGTTTTATTTTTATACAAATTTTTGACAGTTTCCGAACGAACCGCCTCTATCAGAAAAGGTAAACGAGTGTACATATTTTAATTTCCGATGCTTCGTTACTCTCCAATATCGAAACACGTCATATTTACCTACTCCCAAACATATTATTCGATTATGAAAATTTCCCCTAACGAGAGAAATTGAAAAGAATTAAAAGAGAAAAAAGTAAAACGACCAAACGCGTACGACATGCCCGCCTAATAATGTTTATATTAATGGTTGTCGGCACACGATGACTAGCAAAGTGAAAAATATTAATCCAACTTTGAAAACATCCCTCGGCAAGGATCACTCGATTAAAAGCACCACGGAGTTGTCGCGCGGGGAGTGTTTGAAAATTTAATTTAAAAACTCATTTCGATGGCGGCGCGCTGCGATTCTCAGATTAGCGTTTCTGTTTCTGCTACTCCGGCCGGCGCCGGCTCTTCTATTTTTCATTAGTTTCCTCATAAATCCCTTCGGGCAATCGGCCTGAAGCTCCTGGCAACAATTTTCTTCCGTTCCACCCACACTCACGGGCGTTACTCAGGGTTGCTATCACGCGACCAGAGTGGGGGGAAAAAACTTTTCCCGTTTGCGTTAATTGCGAACTCGAACGACAAATACGCGGACAAAAAATTATCCAAAGCCACCGGTTCGTTCGTCGTGGCTCCCATGGTGGATGGTCTATCACTGAAGTTTGTTTCGGAGGTTTTCTGCTGGAAGGAAGAATAAATAGCAATAATGTGTCAATATCGAATAAATATAAAAAATATACGTAATGTACGTTAAACATATTCTACAATCAATATAGTAATATTCTTCTTTCGTTTTGCACAAGCATGCACTGCACACATCTATCAGTCACGTTTGGCATGTATTTGTTACATTATCTTGTTTCGTAAATCCATAATATCCACAGTTTAGTAATCACAAATATTTCCCAATGAAGAAGTATGTACAAGGAATTTTACTTTAGAAGTATAACTTCAAGATAGCGTTGACGTCACAGAAGAAAGAAAATTTGGAAAAGGATTGTCACTACAACTCCTATTTTCTTTTTTTTTCAATTGTAGCAATATAATTGCGACCCATTCAAACATACTCGAACGCAGTCTCGGAATCCACTAGCGGGACACCCAGCGATAAAACGTGCCCGACCCGTCACATAATCAACTCCTGTGGTCACTATACATTCTCCCAACTTCTCGAGCATAAGTAACCTCAACGCCGCCCTCCGCGACTCGTCCGCGTTGGTATTCACCGTACGAAGTAGAGGAACGAAGATCAATTTTCTCCTGGTTCATTCTCACCGTACACCCCGCGACGGGTCCGCCAACTTCGCGACAAGCGTAGTTCGCCATCATCGTCCTTCTCGGCCAGCGATGTATTATCCCTGCGAAACTCTTGGCGTTAAGAGTTCTCCGGGTGGATGAAGGGGCATCGCTAGCGCCGGCAGCATGGTCGATAAAATATGGCGAGGCGAGCCGTGAATAATTAAGCCGTGACCTCATGCCGGAATTGTCCGCGGAGGATCTCGAACCGTGGCGCCCGGGTCGGTCTTCTTTTTCTCATCCATCTCGGCGATGTATCAAATTCGCGAGGCCGCTTTCTCGAGGCCCTCGTTAGTAGGTGGCCAGCAATGGCGCTAGAGAGAGGAGTTACGATCATTTGATACAGGAAATGGGGCAATAACGAACCATATTAGGAACTTACTATAGAGAACAGCTGTTGTCTTCAACATTTCTGTGCGACATGAATTGAAAAAATTACCAAATGTACTTTAAGAAATACCTAAAATATTCTCAAAGTTAAACAAATTTAAGTAAATTCCTCCCAGTAAACGAATTTCGAAGAACTCTTAATACTTGGTCTCCTAATGTGCCCCCTCCCCTCAAGGAATGATGCCTTGTCAATATCGTGCATCAGCTACCCCGAAATTGTCCACCAAGGTTTTTTTTTTTTAAAAATCGGAGAAGCCTCCACCAGTTAAATTCCCATCTGGTGTCCTTTCTCCCATCCATCTGAGCGATGTATCAAATTCGCGAAGCCGCTTTCACGAGGCCTCGTTAGTAGAACCGGCTAGCGCTGGGGCTAGAGTGGAACTTATGTTAGTCCACTTCTCGGTGGGGACGCGGTAAACCAGTCGTCCGTTATACGAGTACACGTTGCGCCGTATACCGTTAGTACAGGAATAGTGTAGTGGCACGGCCAACGGCCAGGTAGTGCCCCGTGTATTATGCCCACGTTTCTCGTATAATACACGAAAGCAATCTGCGTCGGAGAGGTCACCGAGACAAAGACCAAAGATGGCCCGGCGCGATACTCTGCCGCCAGCTTTGCACCGTCCACGCCATTATATCCTTCTCCCTGGGTCTCCGATTCCTGCCAAGGGAAACTGTTGTTAGCTCCCCTCTACCCCCTACCGCGCCCTTTAATATCGACCATCCCCTTGACATCTTCCTTATTGTCTCCGTGGCAGTCTTCGATAGAAAATCATTCGATAATAGACCATGTCGAATGACTAGTGGATCTCTGCTCTTGGGCATCGGCGATGCAATTAGGTGATCGTTTCCTATTAAGTATGTGACCGAGTTAGATCGATTTCCGAGGGGTAAGAAGTATTTCTAGTTTGTTTATAGGTGGGTAGAGGTGTCTGCACTTGGATATTATGGGCTAGAGGTTCGTATGTCAAGTGGAGGACGAGAAATATTTATTTTTGATGAAAAATTCGGCAGTATTTCATTTAAAAATTTACTGTACTTGCGTTTAAAGATTCCATACCGTGTGTGTTTTATTAAAACGAAAAAAAGAATTCTAAAGCTCCGTTTGGAAAGCTCTTTATTATTTAAAATCGTATGGAAATAAGAATAAAACAGGCAAGAATGATGTCAGAGTAATATAGTTTACTTATAAATTAACATTCTATTTTTAACATTTCAGATATTAACATTCTATTTTTTTTTTTTTTTACCAGGTGATTCTAATTAAATATCGTCAACCATTCGTGTTTTATTAGAAACCTAAAACCTCCTCCTACCCAACCCTTTGGATAGAAATGGCGACCGTTGCAATCGAGCACAGGGGTGCAATTGCGATCAAATATCGACACTTCTCCGTCGCGAATTCCATGGCCACGTAGCACGATTCTGATCGCAAAAAAATCGGTATCAGGAAGCAGGAAACGAAACGACCAAGATGTCGTCAGCGATTCGTGAACACTCGTCTTTTCGTTGATCTTGGCCGACTTCTGGGAGTACGTTGCCGACCCTCTAAGCAGTTCTATTCCGGTTCTAGCGCGCGTTGGTATTAGAAACGCGTCGATCAAGGCCGCCGCTTGAACTTGACCAAATTTTCTGGCCGTGTTCGCCAGAAACGAAGGACGTCTAATGGTCCCGCAGCCAACGACCACGTTCCTCAAGGTCGTTTTCTAATGTCACGTTGAGGAATACTCGTTTCTAGCGACGATTTTACTTTCGATGGATTGTAGAAGCTTCCAAGAAACAAATCTATTCATTTTTTTGTTTTTGTAGTTTTATTCGAGAATTCTTTCATGAACTGACGAGATATGTACGTATCAATATTAATCAATAATTAAGAAAGATAACTCAACTCGAGGTTAGGCGATAAGCTGTAAAAGTAGTAAAAAAATTTATTTGTAGAAGAATTCTTTAATAAGCAGTAAAATAACATACAATGTTATTGCAAAATTTGTCGCTAACTGTGTTTGTCGCAGGCAAATTGTTAACTCTGTTGAATAATCAAAAAGGGGAGAATATTTTTCAATGGGTGCTGACCCAAGGTATGCCGCATATATTGTTCAAACGAAAATTAAAATATGTACAGAAGGTCGCTGGAAAATTCAAAAACTGTTTATCTTTTTAACAAAAGGTAAACAGGGTTTGATCAGTTGTTTGCTTCGTGAGAATTGCAATCTGAATTACAAAATGAAATTATATTTCACGTTGACCGAACAAAGGCTTCGACAAACATTGAGAATAAATCGCTTTTCGTTGGTTTTATAGATTATTCGATGGGGAATATGGATTCGAGACCCCGAAGCTCTGGTACCATGATGCATAATATGGAAAATATCAGATAGCAGCAGAAACCAAAAGGAAACATTTTGAAAATCTTCCATTTCCAGATATAATAAAAACGTTTGTCATTGAAGCCATTTACAATTACTACAGGAGGACATCTAAATTCACTTTGTGTGAAATTTATTTTGTAAGATAATACAAAGTTTATTTTCGATAAAAAGTTATAATTATACAATTCATACACAATTATTTCAAGAATATTGTAAAGAAACGTGGTATAGTGAGAGGTTTCATTAACCCATTAACTGTCAACTACATCTCGTAGTTTAAATAAATTGAAATTATTAAATGTGCTTCATGAATCTATAACATCTATCTGACTTCGATATCGCAAAATGAAATTTTAGCGAAGATTGCGATTCATTAATTTATATATTTCTACGTTCCTTTTATCTAATTACCTGGAAAAATAATTAAGGACCAGGCCAACGAGGCATTTGCGATATTTTTCCTCTCTGTTTAGGACCATCTCCCTCGACGAGGCGCGCAGTTTATTGCGGCTCGCGCTCGAACTCGGCGGTTAGAGTAATTACCGCGAAACACGCTCGCGATTCGATTTTACTAGGCGTATTGTGCCCGGGGTCGATTTTATTTTCACGCGAGGCGATAAGTCGGGCTTTGAAACGTCGAAATGAGTAATTACGTTCTCACAATAATGGTAATGGGGAACAGCCTGGCCCGCTATTTCCATCCGTTTGTTTACCTCTTTATTTCTGACTGCAAACCGGTCGACCGGACGTTTCTCCGCGTTTTAAAATTCAAAGCCAGACCCGAACCGCGGCCTTTGTTCCACGGCGTTGTCTAGTTCTTTTGCGTCCTGCATTCCCCTCCGACCCCACCAAGATTCCGACAATTTACAGGGGCACAATAAATTCGAGCGACCCGAGTGGACCGATCTGGCGCTCGAAACGAAGCTCGAGTTGATCCTAGAAAAATCAAGCCCTCTGGAATGGCGTGAATAAGTTCAGCAGGAGCTTAAATCGAT
The DNA here is from genome assembly GCF_026225885.1 of Hylaeus anthracinus. Taxonomy (NCBI): domain Eukaryota; kingdom Metazoa; phylum Arthropoda; class Insecta; order Hymenoptera; family Colletidae; genus Hylaeus; species Hylaeus anthracinus. The sequence goes on from NW_026533254.1 coordinate 14,476,724, forward strand.
CTTTATGTTTCAAGTTGGTTTTTAAAATTTTTATTACAGGTAATTATCCAGGTGTATTTGATTAACAATTGTACCAGCGATACGTATAAGTTACTTGAATTTAGAAGCAGTTATGCAAATCCAGATCATGACCCCATCATCCCAGTACAAGCTATAAGTTTCGTGCATCTATTTTGGTCTGAAGTTTTCTCCAGGTTATTCCGTCGTGTGATTTGAATATATGTATAAAATTTGCGTTCATCAGGAAACAGTACTTTTTCGTAAAATTCAGGATCTCTTATTAAAAATTCCTCTGCGAATTCTTTCTTCTTTTTTTGATTTATTTCATTTGTATACGAGATATTTCAGTATTCGCGGTGTAACTCTTAAACAGAAGTCTTTTATTTATTACCTTAATTGTAATTTCCGACGAATCGAACCTCGAGCCACTAGTCACTGTTACCGTTTCCTGTTTTCACATCGACGACTCAGAAGTGCGTTGGAAACCCGTCGGTAGTATTTTTCTTTCCGGAACATAAATTCGCAAGATTGATCTAAACAATCGAATTAATGGGCCGTGACGTCAGGATGGATCGTGAACGTTTGACGACAGCTCTTCATCGTTCGATGAAAGGAAATAGCGGAATCCCGTTTGGCGAAACGCGAGAAAGAATGGGTCCTTCATATTTCACGCGTCACGGGGACAGAACGAACGTGACTGGGAGTCGATACCGAGGGCTGAGAAAAATAGGAGGTTCGTTGACAGAATGGACACGGATTTCTAAAGCGGGGAATATTTTTGATATTGCCCCGAAAGGAGGAAGAAGCAGATACCAAATTAAACTAGGAGCCAGCTGCGAGCGCGCTATCCCAGCAAATACGAACGAATTTTTGATTCAAACGAAACGCTCGAATAACGTGTCAGGTGTGAGCAAAATTGGAAACACTCACGGGTGAATAATTTGAATGATATATTGTCTCTCTGTATTAAAAATTTATGCTGTACGATAATTAAATTATGTGCAAAGGTGAACATATTTTCTCTGTTTCTGTTTCGACATTTGAATACGTAGTGTATGAAATAAAAAGATTTTCATAATTTTTTCATAACCGGTAGTAGAATTCAAAGTGACTCGAATACACGTCAGCGGTCGCGAATGTGTTAATTTTACGAAACAATTTTCGTCTATTCAGACAATCGCTATAAGAAGTGCTTATTCGTCATCTATTACTCGAATCAAATTCTGCCCATCGCTGCTACCCAGCATCAAGCCTGCCAAGCCCACAAGTCTCGCGTGCGGGAAAGGAAGAAAGAAAGAAACCAGTTGGCATTCGAAGTTCGCCATTGCGAAGTCACATTTGCAACCGCTTAGGCTGTCGCTTAGACACTTACGTAATGCTCAGAACCGGTGTGGGAGCGAGCGTTACGGCAAAGTTGCGCAACCGAGCTGGAATAATAAGGAACCTTGATCGTTCTAACGAGCCTAGCTCCGAGCGACCGTCTGCGACCCTACCATTAGAAAGCAAAAGTTAAGGCTGCCGGCTCATTCTAGTCAATCAAGATTATTTCCTCCCGAGACGGCCTTGATTCTCTTTTCTGTCGGTCTATTACCGTGAACTACGTTAACGAAACCAATGGCACGACCCGTCTTAGCAATGCGCGAAAACGACCGATTTCGCAGAAACGACGCCGAGGATCTTTTGCCAGTCGCTTGAAAATATTAGCAAACCACCGACGTCGAGTTGCCGGCGTATCGCTAATTATATTAGCGCTAAAACTACCAAGACGTTCAATTTTGTCCACGTATGCTTCAAACTTCTTTCCAAAGTCACTCAATTAGTAACGGTGCTCGATTATTATAACAAACAATTCATTCGATTGACGAATTAGTTTCCTCCTACTTTCTCTAATTACGAAGATATAGTTGTGCGTGTTATAGGTACGCGTCGTAGTTTCAGTGTTAATACGACCGGGTTTGTTGAACGGGAATGGTATTGGCTCCTCGCTGCCCCACCCTGAGCGTCGCTTTAACGACAGGTCAATTATTTAATTGGCGGTGACGCGCTCGTGATTCCGATTAGAAATTACGAGAAGTCTCGGGTTACTCCTGTTGACTGTGACCTGGGGGACCAAGATCTGTCTAGGCCTGAAAGGGAGCCGAGCGTCTGGAACGATGCGATGGAAAAGGTTGCGAGTCGTTCTAATACTGATTCATGACAGAAATTTAAACTAACAAGCGGTTCGGCTTTAGAGATGGACTAGTAGTTTACTCGGATAATATCAGGTTGTCCCAAAAGTTTCGTCCGTGACTTGCACTCAATTATTTTGTGCGGCAGTGTTTATATAAATAGACAACCTAATTTCTTAGATGTTAATATTGTATAACAGTAATTGAGCAAAATGAATCGTACGCAATTTAATAATGTAACATTAGACATAAAATATTCTGTGTGTATTACTTATTAATGAAATGGAAGAAACTTTTGGGACGACCTAATAGATGACGCGTAGAAACGTTTTCTAATGGAAATGGGGTATAATGAAAGAATAACATAGTAAGTTTATTAATTAAAAGTTTTTATTTTATCACTAAATGTCACGAGTGAGATCCTTGCTTTACGAGGAGCTGGTGAATGCTTCATTTTTACAAAATCTTTCTAAGCATTTTATTTAGTTGATTTATACTTATAGTCCTCTACAGTGTTTCAGTATTTAGAACGTGTAACAGGAGCTAAAAACTAGCATAACCGACGACCGAATGTCGTCTAAAAACGATCTCTGTTTCTTTTCCTTTCCAGCAATTTGCAACCGCCTTCGACTAGAAGGATCCTCGCACACGAAATTCGCCTTCCATCGGGCCTTGATGGTTAGAACGTTTCCGTCTAATTGCAAGTGTCCTCCAAAGCTTGCTTGACCGTCTACAACCTCTAACGGTGTTGGCGTAAAAACTAGTCGTTAAACAAGGATCCTTATCCTTGAGTGTCTAGCACGTCGGTGCTGGAAGGGAGCGATGGCTCTCTAAGAGCCTGCTAATGCGCTAGAGATAGAGATCCACCCACGTCGTTCCTAGAATCTTCTATTCCTCTGTTTCGTGCGACTCCGCTCGTCCCTTGCGATGGAATTAATCGATCCCTCGTTCATTCCCAAGGAACATCGTTTCGACGCGCCCCTCTTCAACCGTGTATTTCTTTGGTGTTCCGATTGTGATTTCAAGGAATGAAACCTTGAAGTGTTCGCAATATTTTCTGCAAATATTGAAGCTGGAGTGTTCGTGCTAGTCGTTCTTAGTCGTTTAGACCGACCGTGGTCGACTCACACCTCGTTTTATGGCCCTTTAATCTACTAGTCTTACCATGTATTATGTAAAATATTATTTCAGTATGCATATAGGATTTATATTTCCCTTTGTTCGTTATTGCCAAACAAAAGAATTTTATTTAAAAAGTTCTATATATCGTGTTTTCAATTTTTCAAAATTTATTTCACACTTCAATATTTACCCTATTCAATTTGAAAATAAAAATGAATAATTTTCGTTCAATATTATGATCGATTCGATCCATTGCAAGCAAGAATATGCATTCGCCTACTAAACTGCGAATAAAATATTACTATAAAAATACGTTAAAATATTGAAGTATTTATTATTCTATTAACATACGGATGAGAAACGAGGTTTCGTTCTCAACAATTTCAGATCTTCGAGTAATGCATGAAAACTACATGATATTGAAATATGAAAATTCTATTCTCTCAGTGTCATCCCATGTAGCAGAATCACCGCATAGGATTGCGAGAGAAAGGTTTGCGAGAAAGAGAGAGGCCCGCGTTCCTGGAAATCTCAGGTGTCGCATTTGAAAATTCGCCCGGCAGGCGTGGTCGTAAAATTCTGAGAAATGCTCGCAAACATATCTCTCCTTACGGCTAGATCCGTCCTGACTTCCTTTTCTTTCCACGTGAAGTATGTCTTCGTTTGGATCATCCGCTATTCGTCTACGCCGCCAACCCGCTATCTGGAAACTTCTTTATCCAAACTGTCATATCCGTCTGTCGTTTCCAAATAATAAAAGGTCCCAACGTCTATCCAATCTATATTTGGAAATGTGCCAGGAATATTATTCTCGAAAATCATTTTATCTTATTCGGTTCAGAATTTTTTAGGCAAAGAGATATTCTTTGTGTGTCTGAACTCACGAGAAAGTTAACGAACACGATGAAAGTAGAGAATTGTAACGAACGAGTTTACTCTATAAAGTAAATTGTATAGTTACGAGTTGATGCTTTCGTGGATTGCGAACACCGTTAGAAGAGTAGTAATTCGAAAGCAGAATGACGTATCGGGTGGTGGTCGATCATGGTCAGTGTTGGTTGGCAGCCATGTGCCATGGACGAGGCTTTACGTGGGCGTAACGTAAACACGCGTTTGCAGACTAAGCAATCGAAGCCGCGTCTAATCTTGTGGCCACTTCGCACGACCTCCGCAGCTCAATCGTAAATAGAGCTAGGACTACTCGAGTAATTTTATCATTTAATACATTGTAGGTATTCAGATAGTCCGAATGAAATTCGAATACTTGAATATTCAAAGATCATTGTTCGAATATCATTGTCTAAATATTTCAGACCGAATATCATTTTTCGAGGACAGCTATTCGAATGTCATTTTTTGGATATCGTATTCAAACAGCTCAAAATCGAACTAGTATTCAAATAACATTCAATGACAAAAGAATCTCGAGAATCAGTTCCAGCCCCATTCCTGAGTACCCAACTTACGTATACACGTAACGTCCTTTGAACATTATCGCGACGCCATTTCCCTGAAAGGCGGAAACGCGGTTCTAGCCGCGAGGCCCGATAACGCGAACGAAATCGAGTTTCACGAGGCATGAATAAATTAACGACCAACCGATACCGCCACTCCCCGTCTCGTTTCCTCGCCAAATCATTCGTGGAAAGGTCTAACTATAGCGGCACAGTGCACGTGAGTCATCGAAACTGACTCAATCTATTTTTCCATGGTTACAATTGACTCATTGTTTGAGCCAGGCAACGCGAAACAGGCTCGTGAAACTGAGCCCCTCAATTGGCGATCGAGAGAATCCAGGCCAGCCGAGTTTTACAATCCTCGTAAAATCAGGCGACTATGCTTGAAAATTTGATGCCCTCCTTCAGTATGTGGGACATTGAAGTAGAGTTTCAAGGTAAGGACATCGTCACGTTTCCCGGGAATCTTTGGTACGGCGCAGCGTTTAATGTTTAAGCAAACGTCGGTTCTTAAATTGCATTTAACACCGCGCAAACGCGACTGGATACAAAAGGAGTGGTGCAACGCCTCGTTGGACGAGGAAATAATCCAAACTTGCCCTGCACCGTGTGCTAGCTACGCGTTGCGTACCGCAAAAATTTGCCCGATCAGACGCTGGAAAATTCCACTTAATCCAGTCTGACCAAAACACGCGAAACATGCGCGTCGTGTCGATTAACAAAGTGGTACTACGACCGTCGCTACACAGTGCAATTTCTTTATCGTCTTTCCTCCTTATTGTTTCGTTAATATTCCATCCTATAAATTTCTATGATTTATGTACGCAAAGAAACGTTTTCGGACAAACCATTTCTGTACATTTTGAATAATTTTTCCTTACTTTAAAAATTCCAAGAGTTACTATCTTTTAGTATGAAATACTAAATACTACAAATACTAGAATATAAATTGATACCAACAGTGCTTGTTATTCTTGTAATTCTTCTGTACGGAGTCATCGAAATATCGTTTTTCTTTTTTTTTTTTTTTAATAGGAGATCTATGAGACGATTCAGTTTGAGAACCACTGTATGTATTGGGCCGTAAAAACTTTCCCGATCAGGCGTTGAAAAATTCCACTTAATCCACTTTGATCAAAACACGCGAAACTTCCATACCGTCTCGGTTACCAAAGTGAAACTTTAGATGCCGCTACGTAAACGTTAAGTTTCTTAATTAACGCGATCCCTTGTTAGCTTGTTGGAATATTGGCGAGCTGACAGGTCTTTGTTACCGATACTTTATTAACGTCGACAACGTTCATACGGTTTAAGTGGCGCAAGATCGTTTACCTATGCGTATGCGTTCGTTTCCCAATTTCCCTTCTTTTTGTCTGACCAGGCACTGGAAAATTCTACTTAGTTAAACACTGCAATCGAGAGACGCTGATGTTTCTTACTACCAAAGTAAAGTTGGCGGTGATAATATTGCAAAGTACAATATAAAATTCATCAATTCGATAAACACATATAGTTTACTTTTCTATTGTATACCTATTATTCTATTCTATACGTTATACCATTCTATACATTTATCGAATAAGAATACACGGATGGAAAAGATTTTTCAGATAAACTTTGTTTAGTATTGTTTAATATTTTCAGTTTTGCTCAAATCTGAGTTTCGTTTAGTTAAATTCAGTGATGTTCAGTTTTATTTAATTTAGTTTAATGTTATTTAACTTTTCTCGGTCTGTCTCAGCCAGCATGTTCATTCTGCCCCTAAATTGCAACTTTGAAGGGGATAGACCAATTGTTCCTCAACCCGTAGACATTCCAAGAAAACGAACCAGACGCCGCTGATTGATATAAAACGACAGCTTTGGCTGCAGTAGGAGTTTCGAGGGCGCGCGAGATTATGGACTGACTGGGCGCATATTTTTAAACTGGCTGGCGTAAACGCCATTAGATCTCGTCACGATCTATGACTCAATTCCTTCTTGGCCACGCTTGACTCAGCGCAGTCTGGCTGGTGCTAGCCACGACCTTCGCGGTGTCACTAACCTATGTTACCGCGCTAACCGACCAACCAGACACCGTCTAATGCGTTCTCGACCAGTGGAAGAAACTCCTCGGGCACGTTAATTCATAATGTATTCCAAACACACCGAGTGTCAGACTTCCGCTTGAAATCTGTTAGCCTTGAACTAGCATCGACAGCCTTCGAGACGCGTCTGCGTGCCTCGGGAACCCACTCGTCCTATGAATAGATGCTGCGTGCCCGTGAAAATGTTCACGGTGACTACGTAGACCTAAACATCCCGAAGTGGATGACTGAGTCTGCGTCAATGGAAATATGAGACTATCGTTACAAAGGGAGCAAATTGTTCGCCAAAGGGGTTTTTAACAGTTTGGATTTATGGCCAGAGATGGGAGATCTATTGGAGCAATAGACGAAAATGAAATTGAAATCTATTGGAACAAGCGAAATAATTTATTGTTAGTGGTAGGAACTTTGTGTCGAAGGAAAAAGGGACCAAGTTTGGAAATATTTTGATAGTATTTATGAAGTCGAATCAATGACGAAACTAGAGTCTTTGGAAACTAGATGATCTGACTTAACTCTTCCCTACATTTTTTTTACAGATTTCTTTTTATCTCTTGATCTTCTTAAATTTTATATTACTCATCATTTTCTTTCTATTTTGGTAACTATATTAGTTGAATCCAATACACTCGGTGCTTTAATTTTAAATGAAAGCACACTCCGATTTAAATGAAGTACATGCTCCATTTAATGTTTTAGAATGGAAGATCTCCTCAAAAGTTTAATTTACCTATACAAAGACAACAGTTTGGACAATTTTGTCCAAGCTTTTGTCCCTTTTCTACAGCTTTTAACAGATCTACACCGTGTCAATCAAGATCCATACCAAAGTTTGAAGTTTGCTCTATGGAAAAATTTTCTATTCGATAGCTCTCGAGTCTCTCGGCGTACCTGAACCGCGTCGATGAAATTTTGAGCCAGCAGAAAAGGTCAAGGCATTCTTCCTGGTTCTAAGCGTCCAATGCCTTGGAGATAACGGACGCGGGGCTGGCCGAGCAATTAACATTCTGCAACAGAAAGTTCGTTTTCGAACTGCGAAGAAATTTATCAAATTGACGAATCGGAATCGCCGTGCCATTGACCGTGGCTTTCGAGCGACCGGTGTGCGGCGAGTTTTTCAGCCCGAGTCGAATGAGAATTATTTGCAACGGACGTTAGCCGGGGTCTGTGACCAGCGGTCAACGACGAGGATTAGACTCAAGGCCGAATTAGAGCGAGCGTGTAGCCCATTCGAGACGTCTTCGTAAAAGTCTGACTATACCCGGGCGACGACGCTTCGAATGGCTGATCAAAAATCCACGAAGAAATCGATTTTTGCAATTCAAAACGACTGAAAAGCATTCAATGGAATACATAAATTGTATACTTTTGTTAATTAGACTTTTGTCAATTACTTTAATTTTCATCGTAGCATTTAGAAATATCGAAATTGGGTATTGTTTCATTTAAAATTCATTTCACAAGAGACACGATGATTTAGAAAATGCACAAACGGTACACATTTCTTAACTACACTTAACAGAATGCAATATAACAAAATGATATAGTGACAAAGTAAGCTAAAAATGCTTGAATATTAAAAAGTATCAAAATTAGGCATCGATTTGTTTGGAATTTTATAAGAAGCATGGTGAATTAAAAAATACACGAACGGTACGCTTTCCTTAACTAGACTTAATAGAATGCAAATATTAAATTTACTCCCAGTATACACCTAATCATAAACGAAAATCATGAATTACCATTTAGCCCCGCGGTGCGTCGAAGGCGTTCGATTATCCTGGCGACCTTCCCGAAGCCATCGGAGCGAGCAGTCACCGAGAACGATCGATGGATCGATCGGTCGGTTGCGTAACGAGAAACCGCAGGATTTCTGAATACTCGAGAGCATGCTGTTTACAGCCTACGCGATCGTGCTTATCGCGTGTCTTCATTCATATCCGTCGAACGTCGAGCCCTCGACTATTTTCATTCCACGAACCGTCACCGTTCTGTTGAACGTCGCGAAACCGCTTGCGTGACACCAGCGCGAGTTTCGCGAAACGTGAAATATAACTGTGGGTGGTCTGGCGCGTGGGGCATTAAAAGAAATCACGAGCCGGCCAAGTGCAACGTTTCGAAGGCTTCGATTCCACGGAATTCGAGACGGCCAGAAACGGACGGGGAAGCTCGAATCCTGGAAACGCGGCCGTTTCTTGTTCGTCTAAGAGGACGAAGAAAGAGGAACAAGAAGCTGCCCGCGCCATTTCCGGCTCGGCGGCCGATCGCCAATTTCTCCCTGAAAGAAATATCGCTCGTATCATCTGGACCGCGTTGCAAAACGTATGATTTATGGTTAGTGTTTTAGACTCCGTTCGCGTTCGATCTCTTAGCGCCGTCTGAAGCTACACGGTTGGCTCAAATTTTGTTAAAGCGAAGATATTAATTGGGATATCTGTTTCCAAGTATCAGTTTCGTTGAAGCTGGATATTTGATGTCGAGGAATTCATAATAACGAGAAATTTTACAAAATAATTTAGAGGTTGTTATAAACAAACTCTTCTAATAAAGCTTTCCGAAATTTCTTTCAAATTCGTCAACAAATTGCGATACAAATTTATTTCGCCAAGTCCATATTTTAATATTTACGACATCGACAATTCCATGGTACGGAGCGTACCACTAAACAACGGAAATAACTAAATAAATAACCGAAACGCTACAAACGCGACGACTGTACCCAAAGTGAAAGGTTCGATTGGCCAGAATCCGTTTGGCCGGAGACCTGGGGCGTGGAAACCTGGAAACGTGGCCGTTTCTTCTCGTGTTAGAGAAAGAAGCCGATTTCCGGCTCGCAGACCGTTCGCCAATTTCTCCTGGCCGTGTGCTCGTCGTGCAAAAAATCGCGCAGAGATCGTGGCGCGGCCCCGCGCGAGTCGACGATTCGCGCCAAAGGTGAAAGGCCCGGTATATGGGACACCGGCTGGGCCCAGAACTCGTCTACGTGGTATCCTTTTCTTGACGGTACGTCCGCACGCCTGTGCTCGGGTAGGGGCCAAAGATGAACGGGACGAGGGGGCCCCGGGGGACGATCTTAGCCGAACCTTTTATGGGGAAGGCGAACGACCACCGAGAAATCGGAACGCGAATCGCTTGACTATGCTCGTTTTTCGACTCGCCCCGTTCGAGTGCTCTAACGAAGATGGGATGGGACCGATTCATCGTGGGGGACGCTTCGCGTGTCCTCGATTTCCTGCCACACGATACGCTGATTTCCGCATACTTGGGAAACACGATTGAACACTCGACGATAACTGTCTAAATTATCGCCTCTCAACGAGGGCGATATCCGAACGATATTCGACCGTACGTTTTACGTGCAAGTTAGTACTGTGAATCGTTACTATATTCTTGTCTTCTCGAGTCTAATTTCAGGATTGCTAAGTATAAAATAAGGTCATTCTAACGTAACAAGATAAATTCTTGTGATAAATGCGATGGTTCGTGAATCTTTTGCTATCATGGCCAGGCTCTTAAACAGGCCAATATTTAATTAAAAAAAAGTACAGAAATTTTATAGCGACGATGTAACGAGTATGTCAGAAAGGTGGGAAAATGCCGTAGAACGAGAGAGATTACCTTTTCTTATAACACTTAAGGGTATGTTTAAAAAAATAATTTTAGTAGCAGAAGAATAATTAGCATGAACGTGCAGGACGACCTAATATATTGAATACATTCTACAATTAATATAATAATATTCCCTTTTCATCGATGCAAATTCCATTCGGTTATGTTTAGCAAGTATTTATTATATCAGTTTCTACCGTAAACACACAAAATCCGCTAATTACAGCATATACGTTCTCCACCATCGCAAACTCTGGCCGCCTGCTTCGGAATCACCCTGTAGATCCTTCTTCGTCGTTAAAGGACGTCGAGCCCCACTAAAAAAATTGACCGTCCATTTTAAAATAACTCAACGCGCGTCTCTACAAACAGGACACCGTTTAGAAAGCGTGTAAAATATTTCGCGAACGTTCCGATCGATTTGCTCGAGCTAGCGCACTTCCCAGCATCTCTGGATCGCTTCCTCGTTCGGATGGCCGCTGCTCGAGCGGAATTACCGAGACCCGGGCGACTAGTTGTTTCCAAAGCGAAACCGTTCCAGCATCCATGCAAAAAAGATTCCCAATGATGGCCCGGACATCGTTACTAAGCCGTCGCTACGCCGGTGTGAGCGATCTAACAGAAAAGGAACGGAGAAACGCACCGTAGGAGCAATGCCCCTTGGGTCAGGGTCAGTACCCTTTGGCACAAGCCACTCGAACCACAGCCACGCATACACACACACACACACACACACACACACAGACCCACGACTCGCTCGCGCATCTCCACACGCACACCTGCGCGACGCCTGTTTTCGGCGCCGATAGCTCAAGACACCCGAAACCGCGCGTTAGAGCCGCTCTTGGAATTTTGCTAACGTAGACCTACTCCCACGCGACGGAGACGCGTTGCTTTTGCACAATGATCGTGGTAACGGGCGTGGATAGGTGCCGGGGGATCGACCTTCGCTTTTCTAGGACCATTAGGACGTGGGAGGAAATAGGAAATTGTTATAGGAACTCGTATTTGGTGAAAGCTGATTTCGAGGGAGATAAATGCCGGATGATAAACCTTCAATTTTCTAGACACGCTAGAACATGATTCTTAAAAACATCTCCTATTTTCATCTATTTCTTAAAAATAAATGCTGGGTTGCTCAGAAACTCAGATCTTGATTCGTTAAAATGATTAGGAATACGTTGATATACAACGACCGCAGTGTCTCCCAAGAATTTTAATCCAATTTTAAAAACAATCGGTCATTCGTCTCCATTTGCACGAGTAACACAGAATAATACAGCATATAACAACGTAACAAAGCATAATGCAAAATAATACAGTATAACACATCGCGATACAACAGAACAATACTCTCTAACACAGGATAATACAGTAATTTACAACACAAAACGGGAAATGCTATATAATACAGTCTAATACAGCAATTTACAACGTAACGCAGCATAATCTCCCCAACATCCCCTAGAAAAACTGTTCGAGGAGCCAGTCGAGGGTTCATCGAGAACAAAGGGAACGAAAGGATCGTTCGAACAGGAAGTGGTTTCGCCGGTACAGAAGTACGAGTCGCGACCTCGGGAAGAACGATAGAAAGAGCGATAGTCGTTAGTCACGCTCCGCTTGGCTAGACGCATGCTAGACGTAGATTCTTAGACCGGTCGGCCAAGGTTGTCTGCGAGTCTATTCAGGTGTACGAGTACCTGCTCGTCTAGCCGGTCCCTGAATCACGAGCCGTTTGGGAATGACAATGTCAAAGGGACCGACCTGATGGTCGCTGGAAACGGTAATCCGGACCGACGGCGTTACGATTACAATTTCAGATCGCGTCCCGGGCTACAGCTGGCCGAAAAAGAAACGAAACCTAGGCACTTCTTTGCATAACAAGATCGCACGAAGCCGCTCGACCGTCTCTAAGTGGAACGGTCCGTAACGACTTTGGTCCTCGAGGAGGAGGCGGCCATCGACTTGTCCGGCGGAACGAGCCAACCTTTTGCGAAATTCCGTCAAGTGGGAAGCACTTATGACGAGTACGATATTCTTGGATACTTGAACAGAACTGATTTCTGACTACTTCTACTTTGATCGTGATACTTTTCATATTAATTCGTTTGAACTTTGTAATGTCTAAACATAATATTGCTAATTATAGTATAAGATATAGTAACATATAGTATCAGATGTCAAATTAGAATAAGAAGTGTGAACTCTGACGATAGTTCATTGGCATGTTCTAACTGTTATGTAGGGCTATAATGTAATTGCCTACAGCTATTAGAAGCTATTACGAAAATTCGTAGCTATCAGAACACTATTTTATAATTCTATATCTGGATCTATTTTGTCTATTCTATGTATTTTCTACATCTAGAATTCTACATGGCGATAGAATATTGCTTATACCAATTCGTGGTTGAGTCTGGCCATGACAGCAAAAGATTTAAATATTTTTTGATTAGGTGAATAAATCGCGAGTTATTTCAAATGGCATTTCTAATTTACTCACTCTGTATAACCAGGATAAAATTATGCACGTATAAAATGATACACGCATGAAATTAACGACGAGATAATATCGATCAATCATCATTAAATGTTGAACGTAACGAAAATTTTGGCTGACATATCAGTCGGATTTGTCGCGAATCGATATCGGGCATGCGTTTATCGGGTCGAACCGTTTCTCGTCCAATTATCTGACGCCGCGTTTGCGTTCCCAATTAATTATTATCGGGACGACAATTACGGGTACGCGCGACCTGCAATTTAATACAGCTCGACACCTATTACATAATTACGATTTAAATCTAATTCCGGTATCGCAGAATACACATCCGCACCGCTGGGAAACGCGCGCAGTTCGAATCGATAACTGTTTGATGCCGATTACAGCGTAGTCGAAGAATTTCCGGTCAACCGTTGTAAATAAATTGTAGATACTATTTTGGTCGGTCTGATAAAATTATCAGTATATTTTAAGACTGAGTCCGTTTCAAAATTTCACGGATTTTATTATAAAATATTTTCAATATTTGTATAATATTTTGATAAAGTAATAAATGTACAAATAAACCAATCAGTTTTTAGAAAGTTATTAAATCGTATTTATTAATATTTATTGTTTATTCAATTTTCTGCCGAAAACTTGGTTTATTTCAAATTTCATGAGTATTGAATATTTTCAGTGTTTGTATAATATTTTGATAAATTTGTAATAAATGTACAAATAAACCAAACAGTTCATAGAAAGTTGTTAAAATGTTGCGTAATTCTAGAATATTATGAATTTTATTACAATATTTTGTGTGCTAAGAATTACATTGACGAATACTCTGTCTTGTTCCTCAAAAACTATGACAATGGTTGCAGGTATAGGCTAACATACTAATACATATACTGTTACTCTAACGCGCCAATGCACAAATAATTGGCCAACATGGCAGAAATAATTTATTACACCCATTACGTCCCTAACTCGTAGTACGATGCTGGAACCCTCGTAAAATATGCAAGAAGTAACGTATATGACGATTTAGCTGGCTTTCATCCCACTGAATAATATCTTAGAAGCTATCTTTCAACGAGGTACGTCGTAACTCTCTTCATTATTTTGGTGATATCCGCCTAAGCAACGCTCGGGAAGATCAATCTTACTTAAATTTTCATATACCGGATAAATAGCTCCAACGAAGGGAAGATCTAAAGCTGATACTCTGTTAACGTGTCACTACCTTCAGCATTTCTCCGTATACATCAGCTTGACGCTCTTGAAGGACATTTCTCATTCCTTGGCTGTTTATCAATCGAAAATCTACGTAAATACCTTGGCCATATTGCTATCTTCGTACTAGTCATACATAGAATATATAAAGAATTATTTCTATGTACATAAAAGTATATACAATTATTCCCAATCGCTGGTCCATAGGAGGCACTAATCTAGTCGCTGAATTTGCCAACGCTGAAGGTCCAATGGTTCGATTGTTTTTCTTTGAAACTTTGATAAATAAAACCTTCGCTATCGGATGCTCTTGCAGCGGACTCGATCTACCAATTATTTAAATCAGGGGACCCCTCCTTTAGAAATAGTTCCAAGCGGGCGTCCTGTCTCGTTTTAAACTCAGGAATGTCCCCGACGACCGGTTGTATCGAAGTCGATGAAACGTTTCGTATTTCGTGAACTGTGCACTGGTATGCTCTTCCAAGCAACTCTAGGAAGAAGCGATAAAGGAATGGGATAAGAATTCCCAGGAACGAGGGAAACGTATATCGCCGCGTCCCTGTGTTGGAGGGTGACATTAGTTACAGACATTCTCGTGGCTCTGGTCTCTCTTAAAGGGGTTGGTTCGCTTGAAGGTTGCGTAAATAAACTTTTTCCCGAAATTCTGGTCACATTTTAAGTGATTGTGTCTCAGCGTGTGCAATATCATCTCCTTGTGGGCGATTATCCGTTCCGTTATTTTTTAAAGTGTGTAACCATATGCAATAGTTATTACACTGAAAGTTCTTCGTAAATAATACTTCCATTCTTCTTATCATTACTTTGTCTTACACGACACCTGGATTGTTTTAATGCTGTTTGCAGTATGTCTTGACTCTCATATCGTGCACACATGCCACAGCCCCTAAGGACGGGAGATTATTTAACTACGTATCTTACAGGACTATAAACAGCTTGTAAAATTTGTCCTGCTACATCCTACGAAAAGAAATCCTTCTAAGAGAAATCCCTCTCTGGAAAGTCCATGTCACGTTTACGCATACCTTAAAAGGTGGGAAGGTTTGAAACAAAATGCACCCAATATTTTCTAGCATGTGCTATATCTTGTTCCGAAAATATCCAATTACCGATATGCACGGCACGTAATTTCCGTTTTCGTGCGAAAAGTTTCTACACGTGCGTGTCAGGTCGTTCCATCGGGAGAGGTTGGAATCAGCGATTCCTTCGTTCGCGATAAGAGTCTCGGTTATTGCCACGAAATTGGAAATTACGCGACCGCCGCTGTCGATATTTCTGTTTTCGGCGGGTACGCTCGGCGAGGAGCGTTAATTTTCGTCGAGGAGGCCGCTGTGATCTTGTTCGGGGTCCGTGAGCGTCGTAATCGGAATAAAGGAGTCGTTAAGAGCGGACCAAGAGGCAGGAAATTATTTCCCTCTCGATGTCGCCCCTTTAATGAACGCTCGCGAACGTGCCCCCGCGCTCGTTCACCCTTTCTAAATCGGTGAGAGACGATCATCGGGAAGCGGAGGAGGCAATGAACCAATCAGGCATTCGATCGAGAGGGTTGAGAACGGGGTCGCAGCCCCCTCCGTGCGACGACCGCGAAGAACCGCCACCCCCGACACAAAGACGGTCTCCTAGGCTGCCTCAGGCTGCGTCCTTCGTCTTTGAAATATCTGCTCAAGAGAATCTCCAGGGATTGGCAAGATTATTATACCTATTAAAATTTCGAATAAGGGACCAACAACTCGTTCATTTGTTTTTATTCCAGCGCATAAATATTAACATTCATACTGCATTCCTCTTGCTTTACAGTCTTAACAAGCCTTATGAATATATTATCAATTATATATTTTACATATTATACTTTGTCTAGACATTCCAGTTGGTTTCAGTTAGAAAATAGTAAACGGTAAATTAGAGCTATCAAAAACACGTTGAGTTCGTTTGAAGTAAAACCGATACGAGATAGAATAGCGAGGGTTGGAAAACGTTAAGCGTTCTTCTGGATGTATTTAACTTGAAGTTTTCGTGGACCAAGTTTGCGTCACTTTAACTTTAACTGAGTTAATCAAGGAAAAGGTTGTTCCTAGACTCTAGACAGTTTTCTCCTCCGAGTACGGCGAACGATTGCAGGTCTTAATTACTCTTATAAATCATTCTAGGGCGCTTCTGTTCATGTCTCCAATTAAGTACGTTTCATAATAAAGACGTACGAATACGAATTCTATTTTTTTTTGTGAAATTAAGTTACGTGAGATTTATATGAATGAAGCATTAAGAATAAAGTGTTGTTGAATTTGACTTACTATCCCATTATTTGTTGTGATTGTATCGTTCAAGTTTATCCAAAAATATTTACGTTTTCCAAAGACGATGTTGATGCATTCATTCATACTCATAACGAAATAACGATTTAATTCATAAGACAATGATAAATAACGAAATTATTATTTCCACGCTCCTTCGTGCCCTTTCTTAGTTAAATATGGCCATCCAGTATCTTCTAAGCCTCGTAAATGTACGGCCACCGTACAAAGGAAGACGAAACGGTCTCACGTAACGAGAGGAGACGCGAAAATCTGTAGGAAAGTAGAGACGTCTCCCGGCGAAGATCTTCGGCGAGATGTTCCCTTAAAGGGAATATAAATGATTGCATCTGCTTTGGGTCTCCTAGCTTTGCAGACCACTGTTTCACACTCTTCGAATAAATCCGGCGAGCGTGAACTCCACGCCGCCGTGAAGGATCCGAAGCGTTAGACGTAACCATTTGTCGGATAAAAATCGGAAGAGGCGAAACGACGTTATCTCTCGCGTCTCGACGCCCCGAGAAATCTTGGCAAATCTCGGGAGTGTGTGCGTAATATTAAGCGAGCGCGGTTGCCCTTCGCAGAAAAAAAAAAAAAAAAAAACGATGAAGCGTGATAAGCGTTCCTCGTTACCTTCGATTTAGCGACAACCGCATCGACAGTTCCGCGACGCAGTCGTCTCGCTGTGTTTACTTATGTTTCACTCTTTGGCTTTCTGCTCTTATCGGGCATCGTACTTGTCACTTCGTCCATTAACAGGGGCGGTGTCAGACCTCTCGCTCCCCAGGTGATAGTTTCGACGTTGCTGTTAGGCTGTGGTGATAATACACGTGTAATAAATAAACTTTACACTTGTATATATTCATAATAAAAAATTCATTTTGAAAGATCGTATCTACCATTTAACTTAAACAAGTATCTTATGGGACTGACCGTGAAAAATTCTTCGATTCTTATCGAAAAAAGAATTTCGACTAAATTTTCGAATTGAAAAATAATTTTTGTCTTTTATCAAAAATAATGGATAAGTCTCCCGTGTATGTACGCTTGTCTCTCGTTCGTTTTTTATTTCACGAGTGGTGTACCAAGAAGTTATAACATTCCATGTCTGTAGATGCCAATAGTCGCTCGAGCCGATCGTCGATGAATAAAACGCGAGGGAGCCCGGGCAACGATCTATAGATCTTCCTCAGAAACGCTTTTCCGGTTGATTTGCGCGCAGCCACGCCAGAAAGGGAATGATGAATTTCTGCATTGGGAGTTGCCCGGAGGAAACGAACTTCGTAGCGAACGCTCCGCTCGCGGCCTTTTCCGTTTCGCTGTCAATTTCCTTGACAGATAACTCCCCTCTTCCGTTATTCAACATCACCTCCCGGGAATCCCGGTGATACGCGGGTGCCACGCGCGCGCGTATGCACGGTGCATCCATCGGCACCGCTCGCAAGTGCTTCCTCGGGCATAGAGGCGCGATAGGATCTCCTCCGCAGCCGTTGACCCACTTTTCCCCTCGGTAACGAGGCGGGGAAAAGTTCTCGCGCCAAAGAACCGGCCTGGGAATCGAATTCGCCCCGTTCGAAAGCAGAAACGCTCTACGTGTCTGTTGCATCCCAAACTAAACACTCCGGGCCACTCGACACCTCGGGTGCAATTGATTTATCGCTTTTATTCTTTCATCCCTCCGAAGTGTCGACGTGTTACTGGCGTGGGAGTCTTTTTTTTTTTTTTTTTTTAATTTGGTTGTTCCATTCCTACGTTTGTTTGGTAGGAAATTGTATTTGTACGTTCAGGTTTAAACGCGACACTATCAATTGGATTTTTTTTTTTATGGGAATATATTCGTTGATCGATACAAAAATTGTATCATGTAAGAATCGTAAACTTCATTGGTTATTAGGAATATCACTGTTTCCTGTCGACATTAAACCTACCACGACCGGTTAAATGATCGTTTTTAAATTTTTGTATACGGTTTTTATATGCAACGTATGAATTTTATACAACTGTTTCATGCATTATTCTATTCAATTTCACGTAAAATATTATTGTATTTATTGAAAAGAAGTGTTTCTAAAACTAGCCATTTGTTCCATTACGGTAGAAATAGTTGCAAGCGAACGTAGGTTTAGTGTTAAGGTATTACTAATTCTATTGGAGCAATCTCATTTAAACTAGTTCTATTTCGTTACTTTTGTAATGGAAACGGGAAAATAAATGAACGCGAGTTCGCTAACAAAGTTTAATAAACTCAACAACTTGAATGTACAAAGTGGCTGATAGTGAATTTAAACTTCCGCATAGTTTCGACTGGCACAGATCTGGAATGAGTCGCGACTGCAGTACTGTATTAGAGTTTAAAGGTTTACGAGCAGACGTGGGTGTATTGAGAAAGTACAGTAATAAATCAAAGTTTGGGAATATTCAAATTAAGAGATTGAAACTTCACAGAGATGGATCACATACATTAAGTACACATTTAAAGTTCTTACAAATACATTACCTACCTGAAATAAAGAATTTAAAACATCAGGACTTACCATAATTTCTTTTCCTCTGAATTACACGCTCGCAATTCTGCTCACAATTAAATCTGATTTCAAAAACTTATTTAATGGGTATATAACTTCAGTTTCATTAGGAGTTGTAGTAGGTTAATCCGCGTTCATCCGAATACATTTTCTGACTGGTATTTCGTCCACAGTGGCGATCCTAATCCGATGCGCCGTTCTCTCGTCGTGATTCTTTTTAAATCTCTCGCAAATTCTTCGAATCTCTGTCGAATTAGGCGCCCGCAACTGCGCCCTCGGCGACGCGAAACCCGCGCCGCTGTATACTCCCAGATTAAAAACTTTTAAGCGCGACGAACGAACGCGGAAGGAAAAGTCAGGCCACCTTCGCAACTTCGTAACTCGCTGCCCACGAGATTACGTGTCCGCTTGAAACGTGGACGACCGGTTTCGCTATACCCATTTCGCCACGCTGAAACGGCTGGCGACGTTTCGCACGCGTGCAAGTTGCCATTACCAAATTGCACACTAACGTGGCGTCCTCATAATTGCCACGAGTCCGAGCGACGATGGACTCGGCTGTCCGCGAAAATTTTTAATTTAACCTCTCGCACGTTTTATATCAAGCTTAATTCTAGGGAGAAGAAGAAATTATCATCGAAAGAATACTTATCTTCGAAGTTTCTTTTACTACCGTACAATTTCATTATCTTCGAAATGTATCGCTTCCATGCAGTTTTATTATTTTTGAAATTTCTTATCTGAGTAGGATTTTAATTTATATGTGAGGTTTATATTTATTTTATGGGTTAATTCTAGTAACGGAATTATGTTCTGCTTGACATCGGACAGTTTAACCCTCTAACAGGTGAATTGAATATCGAGATATTGTGAGAGAAATTGATTTTATTGCCATTTATCGATGAAATCAGGAGGGACAGAGAAAAAGGAAGAGAAAAATTCCATCTTTTTTTCTGATTTCAGCTGGTGAACGGCCTCGATGGACCCAGGTATATCTGCGAGACCGAGGTCATGGAGGAAGTGAGCGTGGCGAACGCTGTCCCGATGGAATGTACTCCTCCAGGGAATCATACTAATAAAAACGCCAATGGGAACATCATCACCCTCACCCTCAAGAACAATCACCTCATCGTGGAGACGGAGGAACGAGCAGTGAGTACACTAGAGATTATTGACGCCAGAAGAGGAACCGTTATGTAAGCCATTCGTGGAGGAGTTTTTTTTTTTTATAGTCATTCCTTCTACTGCAATGTCTTTGTTTTCGTTGCAATATTCAGTCCAGATTAAATTGGCTGCAGATGCCAAGAATAAAGTACATGTTACATCTAGAACATGAAACGTACTTTTATTCAAGATTCAAGTCTCCATCTATGACTGTGAAAATAGGAACTAGGATACTATAATAGACTATAATAGGCTACGACTTATATAAAGAGAATTTATACGTGAATTATTTGGCAAGAGTCTCGATGGACTTGGGCACTGGCTAAGGGGTTGGGACTGGATTTTGTTGACGGACAGAGGACTTCTTCCGTGGATCTAATTAAATGGAATTCCTCGATAATTAGAAACCCGCTTCATTAGCGGTCCGTGAGATAGAAACGAGAGGAGCGAGAAGCGAGGAGCGAGGGAGGTGAGGGACGAAGAGTATCGTGATCCACGTAATAACTGAAATGTCGGTTAGTCCGCTCGAAAGATGGAGTCTCGCCGCAGTAAGGGCAAAAAGGGCTGTTAATTAGCTACGATGCGGGGGTGTAAATGGACGTCGTTGGATGAAGCTTCTCACTTGAACTACAGAGGTGCTAGCGTTCCCCAAAAAAGAGTTCTTGCCGTAGGTACATCCATCACGAGAGCAATCGCCTGCACTTCTTTCTAGAAGTATAATTAATATTTGTACCGTGAACGTTATGATTAAAAATCGGAACTGAACGAGATTGTAAGTGAAGGAATACTGCAGAAACTACGATAGGTTTCATTTATCATATTTATATGCACTTACAATTCAATCACAAAATCATTGTTGTAGCTACTAATTACACGTTTTTATGAAAACGTTCGCTATGACATGGTTCCACATGAAAATTAAGTGATTCAAGACCTTCGGTAACAAAGTGATCGTTATTATAATAATTACTAAATGAAGTGGATATGAGGCAAGTTAAAAAAAATATTGACTTAGACATTCCCCACGGCACAATATTGGAATAATCGGAATTCTGCGTACAATAAGAGCGCAACAGGTGTGAAACGGTTGTCGAATCGACGAATCGGGGTCGAAAAATGTCGACACGTTACTGGCTTGTGACTAATTAACCCGATCGCTACACACCGGGGATTTCTTCCCATTAAGATCTCTGTCCCCGTTAGATTCATTTCGATAAGAGACGAGCAAAATTATATTTGAATAATACACCACGAATAAAATCGTTCCGCAGTAATTTATTCAATTAAGTACGAATCTCTTTCACCAAATTTGACAGAATATTCCTGAAATGTCTATTCTTCCGACCAATGCAATTGAAACATCGATACATTTTTAAATTTCATACAGTTTAATCCAAATATAAATTTAAATTTAATAAACTAACAATAAAATAGATATAAATTCTACATAAAATATTCAAATATAATTCTTATTGTTATTATATCCCACTTGGTTGTGCCAAAAGAGCAAGCATCGTGGGGCGTTCATTTAAATAATGAACAATCGCGATCGGTGCATTGAAATTGACAGCAACGGTGTTTATCGGGTTTCTAATCGAGCGATTGTGTAATAGAGGGTTGATATCACCCTTTGTTTGAGGCAGTCGGCAACGGGGCATCGTGAAATCGATCGACGATGTCGAAGATTTGCGCAGCTGGGTCAGCCACTGGCTCCCCCTTTGACAGGGATAACAGGTTCGCAATTATTGGAGCTCGTACGGCCCTGTAAGGTCGAAGGTTACCAGGCAATTTCGCCTCCTATCGCCCTACTTACCGGTCGAGGCTTATCCGTGGAAACTCATCTTGCCGGGGATTTTCGAAATCCGTCAAGTTACCGTTCCCCTACCCCATTCTTCCCCTCCCTGCCCCTCGGATCTCTAGAAAATTTCATTGAAATAATGCTACGGATATGATCGTGGAAAGCGAAGTAAATGAAACATCTGATCGGTAACATACACCTCCTGTAGTAAGTATGTGGACACTTCTTTAATAGAAATAAACATTGAATAAAAGTTGCGAATCTATTAATATCAATTATATCATTTATGTTTCGAGACGTTTATATTTCATTAACAAAATATTTTATTAATTGCTTTTGTTTTAATATCACATTAGTAATGATGAAAAACTATGGAAATTCTTCATTGATATATCGAACATTCTTTCTGAAATTATTTATCTAAACGATCCCACAGTTCCACTATAAAATTGAATACGGCATAATTAATGAATATAGTAAATTACTTAATAAATATAATAAGTATGGCTTATAAATGATGTGTTAATAATACGCAAAATTAATTTGGACACCTGACGTATTTCCGCCGCTGTCACCCCTGCCAGTCAAATTTTACATACTTCCCTCGAGGCGTCGCGGGCCAATTCCGTCCTGGCGACACTTAGGGAATTCGTTCGAACGAAATTCTGGGAAGAACAGCTCGGTGGTCCACGCTGGTGGAAAATTCCAAGGCGGGGTGGTTAAACGGATCCCGCGATGCTTCCTCGTAGTCACCTCTCGGCTACGACAAGTGTCGCGGGCCACTTCCCTCTTAACGGAATGCAAAAACCGCGCGTCACGCTCGCTTGAGAGGAGGAAGGGGACAGGCGGAAAAGAGACAAGGAACGGGAAGAAGGAGTTCAAGGGGTGGATGCTCGGGATGCTTCGACGTAATACCTGGCCCGACGCCAAGTCGCGGTGTTCACCCTCGGTCGCGTGGAATACTCTCAGAATTCGAGAAATACTCACGCTATCAAGGCCACGAGTGCTTCTTTCGAATGAAGTGCGCTTCGTTGAAGGCTATCCAACGCGCCCTCCCCCGTCATCGCGACGGTTGTTTCACCGTCGAAGCAAATAAGAGGGAGAGATTAACCTGTCGCGGTTCGAGGATTCTCCTCGATGTCAACGAACCGGTTTACTACGCGTTACGACGCTTTTTCGCGAATTTAATGGGTATGGTACCGGTAGGTGACCTATTAACTCTTTGAAGTTAGGTAGGTTAAAAACTACCCCATCCCTTTTCCTTGGCTTTACTATTTTATTTAAAGTTTTTTCATTCATGTGACAGTACAACGAACTAACGCTGAAAATACAATAAGTGGAATCAGAAATGTATACAAGGTAACGAGTTGGTGACGCTGTTCCTCTGCGCAATTTGAATTTTCTTTTTCTTTTATAATCGGGTGTCTCAATGAGTTAAGGGGCGAGGAGTAGTTGCGGGGGTGAAATGAAGCAATCATTCATAAATTTTAATACGTCTCGAAAGATATAAGAAATTTGGGTTACAACAGGTTATTAACTAGCAGCCGTTATAAATAGCGACATGAAAGAGGTACGGGCAGCGCGTCATCCGTTTAGTAGAGCATCCGGGATCAGTAACGCGTGATCGATAATCTCGCACCCTATTATGCATCGATTAATTCATTACGCGGAAGATTAAATTCTCGGCGAAGCGTTCTCTCTGTGATCTCGATAAGCAAACGTATTTATACGTGTAACGCGGCGATAGGGTACAATATCCTCGACGATACACCTTTGTTATCGATGGACACTTTTTTAATTCTGTACCATTACAAACACCGATCCCCGACGGTCATAGACATCGACAGTAGCGCATTAGAAAGGGTTTTCCACGAGGGGCTTGGGGATTTTGCTTTGTTAATAACAAATACGCCTGAGTAGTTGTGGTGGACATATTGATATGAATATATGTATAAATTTATTATATAAATAAATTACGCAAGTTATTGAGTATGAACGAATTGAAATATAAAATGAAACCGAAATTTAGAAATAGAAATTGAATTTATTTGACGGATCTGTCAATCAATCTTGATAGAATGGATTTCATTAAATAAATAACTACTTCGTATCTTCGAACGAGTAAGCTTTCCTTTTAATAGAGATTCAAATATTCTTTAAATGCAGGAATTATTTATTCGTCGAAGCTTTGTTCACCTACGTTCCCAGAAATAATATTGTTTCTACTGCAGCTGAACATTTCATTCGAATGGTACATAATGAATGAAACCAACACACGACAGTCGATTCGTGACGTTTATGCCGTTTGCACAATAAATTTTTAATCGTTCACGGTGAATTATATAACTCTGTAATCCAAGTGTTTATTTCTATTCAACAAGTGATGGGTAAAACGTTGAAAACGTTTATTCTTTATTCTATTCGAAGCTGTCGTTTAAATAGAAATTCTGTCCACCTCTGGTATCTATTCGAGCGACAGTGATCACTACGTTCGCTGACAATGCTTCGGGATCGATACGGTCTCCCTGTAGGCGCGTGTTGTTCGCGCTCGAATCATGCTGTTTGGACGCGACAACGATTTTGATCCCCTGATTCGCGTTGTTTAGACTACGCGACAGGAACTTTTACTGATCCCCTGGCTGCGCAAAATCAATATCAACACAGCTTATGGAATGTTTTTTCAAAGCGCAACTTCTTAAACAACATTAGACGCGATTTAACGTATGCGTTAAATTTCCACGCAGAATGAGGTAGGAAAATGCGTGGCATTTCAGGCACCCGTTTTTTATATCTAATCGAGAAAACGAAAATTATGCAAAAATCGGAATCTTAAAAAAGTACACATAATATACAATCTTGGTCTGTATTCTACTCGACATAAAACAAAGATAATACAGAGACGAACGAAAAGTAATTTGATAACACAAAATAAAACACGGTACAATATAATATTATATCGTAATATATTATATATAATTATTCCGTATAACATATTGTAAATAAAATATAAAATGTAATTGTAAAAAATCACAACGCAAGATGATGCAACTGAACGATGTCACACCTGTCTATTTAATCTTGATTGAAGAAGTAATATTATTATCTCCAACTCGTTAATTCGTGTCGTAACTACCATCGACGAATAACGAGAAACCTTCTGGGGAACGAATCGGTTTCCATTTTCCTCGCGGCATGTCCCGAGGAACTTTCAGAGGACTCGCAATTCGTCGTTCAGCAAAGAGGTGGGTACGGTCGAACGTGCAGCGTCTCTGTCCACTTCGTCTGAAAGGACAAAGAGAAGGTAACGGTAAAAGGGGAAGCAAAGTGGCTCCTATTTCTCGATTCCTCGAGAAACAGTATTCCCAAGGCGCTGTATAAGCGCACCTCGAGTTTCCCAGTTTTTCACGTGGCCGTCACAAAGTGTCGACTCGGGTCGAAAATCGAGGTCGTCGCGTCGATTCTCCTACGGCTCCGTGGAACGAATCGTCCACAGGAGACGCTTCGTAGATTTCCCTATGACACCCAATACAGGAAGAGGTGGAATTGTGCTTGTATAAGCAAGAGAGATCGTACAGGGTGCACAGTTGGAAAATTGGAGGAAACAGCCATAATTCAGTGACTTGGCCGCTACCGCTTTCGAGTGGCTTGCGAATTCGCGTAACTGACTTCCAGGCGAGGTTCCTGACCCGCTCACGAGACGGTGGCTTTGCTTTCTACCTTGCCTTCCACTTCGGCAATTATTAAACATTATACTTTACTGCGTTTCGACCAATTGCGCAAGGCTGCCGTTTAGTCGGGAAATGGATGGAACACGGGTTGCCAGAATTGAAATGCAAATGCGACCGCGGAACTTCGGCCTGGGACTAAACGGTAGAGGGAGATTAAAAGGAAATATACGAGGGGTGTTCAGAAAATGATAGGAGTTTTTCGAAATAACTCGCGCCGAATCACTTTTGAGCATCTATTAATTATATTATTTTAACACAAGCCTTCTTTAAAAACAATTGTGGAATATAAAGAATAATTGTTTAGAATTAAACTTCTAATAGCACTAGCCTACCACTAATATTCTCCATCGAAATTATCCCCTACCGATAATATTTATTTGCACGAGAACTTATACCACTCACGAAAGGATCTCTTGAAATTTTCTAGTACAAGGCTGTCAGGCTCCCCCGTCACGTTCGCTTTAATTGTGTTAACCTCATTAAATCTTCTCCCTTTTAAATTAATTTTCATTCCGTGAGATAGAAAAAGGTCACGAATAGGGAGGAGCAGGATGCGAAGTTTGAAGATGTAGGCGAACGGTGTGGGAAGTCTTCTCTCATTAAGAAATTCTTGAATTGAAAGGTCGCCGTGTCAAGATCTCACGAATAATTAAACGACGATCAGGAAGGATATTATCGGGAATTTAACCATTTCTTTCTCGATCAACTTTGAAGGATTCTTCGTCCCTTTAAAATATTCCAATGAGAAGCCCAACCACTGTGTACTCGCACAACATCAAAGCAGTTTCCAATATTCCCAAAGTTTCTGCACCAGTTATTCTATTTTTGAAAACTTTTCATAAAAGTATCTGGAACAGTAAATTGATATTACAAATGATTAATTAAAGAAATACTCTTTTTCAAGTATTAATTACAAATTAAATATTGTCGTTCAGACTACCATCTTACAATAACGGTCATCTTCAAAATATTGTTGAAGCCTGAAGAAAGAAATTGAAATTTTAAATAAAGGGACATAAATTTTACCCTATTTTACCCTTAATGCATCGACTACCTTTACCTTAAAGTACACGTTAAATAATAGTATTGATCAGTTTTTAAAAATTTATGTTAGGAAACTAATAACGTTGCCAGAAGGTGGAATGAAAAATATTAATGTTGTTAAACGTCTGGCGTTTATAATATTAACTGGCGATAGTAAACGTTTCTTTCGTTGACATGAAACTGTACGGTCGTTGATGCGATGGAAGAAACCGAGAAAAGTTAACGAACCCTGGTCGTCCCGTGTTTTAGGTGACGATGGAGGATAATAAAACCCGCAGGTACCAAGATAACGGGTGCTCGTTCGTGGTGGAGGTGCAGTCTAGCTACAAGGGCGACGAAACGGAGGGCAATAAAGGATCCTCCGACGACATGACCGCTAGCGTCACCGATCAACAAGCCCTGGTTCACAGAGAAGAAATTCCGGAGGATCGATCGCCGGGTACAGAGACAATCTCAACTAAATAAATATTAAAGTTTACCCTTTCCTTCCCAGTTATGTTATCCACGTTTCTTTAAAAAAATTCTAGGATTTGTAATGTTTGGGTGAAAATAGTTCTAGCTGTAGTTGTTATAATATCTGCTACTTTCTTACGATTCATAAAAAGTTTCTATGCAACTACTTTCTATGTAAAGTAACTACAATACAGATTGCACTAATTTTATCTGCATTTGCTGCCAACAAAAATAATACCACAACCATGCGTTCTCACCTCAAAACTATTGATCTTCAATTTTCTCAAAGACCACGATATCAATATCGTTTTAAAGAGCATTGCACGCTTGTTTGCACGATTGCACTAACGCCCGAATAAATTAGGAAACCCGTAAACCTCTACTGTATTTCCTGCACGAAACGATCATTCCTTGGAAGGTACATTTCGTTGTAACTGTGTGTCTGGGGCTGCAGGTTTCGAGAACACGAGACTATTTGGGAGCACGAACACCGGTCTGTCGCAGTCTGATCTCTCGATCTCTAGCCAGGGTTCGGTTAATCCCAGCTATCGTTATGGAAATCAGGTGGAGTACGATGCGGGCCATCTGGGCTACCCAATGTACGGGGGTAGTTACGAGTCCGATACCCTGTCCAGGAAACTCGAGGGTGGCTCCAAATGGGTGGAGTTCGATAAGTCGCCTGACACCGAGAAGACGCTGCTAAACGTCTCGAAAACGTCGAGTATCGAGAAGGACACCGAGGAAAGCGTAAGTAAATCGTTTGGACGAATCTGTAATCACCAGGAATTGGATTAGGCATTTGCAAAATCCTCAGGATGAAGGACGTACAGAATTCTGCGAAGAAAACATAGAATAAATTAGCATCTGTATTGTAGGTCTAAGCCAAATCTGAATCATACTTTTGTTATTTGATTCAAATATTACCAATTATAATATATCAATTTTATCGTTAGAAACATTTCTCTGAGGACATTTCTCGGGAACGTATATGTATATACACCCTTCGCAGTCAAAGGATCAATCGGGTTTTTGCCATGGCAACCGATACTCTGTTATCGATTACTAAGATACAATTGCTATTGCTGCATATGTTTAACTCCAAAACTTCCATTCCCCCAAATTGAACACGATCAACGTATAAATACTCTGCTCGATTCTTCTAGCCGTCGATGCAAAGTAAGCAGAACAACCTGGACGCCTCCCAGGGATCCGGGGGATCGATGGATCAGCAAGATTCCACGGACGCGAGTGTCTCCACGGACACGGTGCGCTCGAACCCCAACCTCCAGGTGAACGGCACCACCCCGAACAAGCTGGAGATCATGGAGCAAAAGGCGTTGAGCAACGACTTTGGCAAATCGGAGACGGCCAACAAGCCGGTGATCACCGGCGCGTTGCTGAAGGACGACGTCCAGGAGGACACGTTCCAGGAGCAGCAACGGAAACTGGGTAATGGGACCCTGACGCCCGAGCACAAAGAGGACAGGCCGAAGGATCAGAAACCGGAAGCGAGCGCATTCGTGCCTAGTCACAAGCGCAGCGGGAGCATTCCGCCGCGACTGATCGAGGAGAGCCTGGAATTGGACCGGAAGAAGTCGCTGGACATCTATAGTCAGATCAAGACCAGCACCAAGAGCATACTTCCGGGTCTGAGCCCGAAGTTCGAGCTCCTTCAGAACGAAGTGAGCCCCATCGAGGAGAAGGAGAGTTAATGGAGACGGCCCGTCGTCCCATCGTGTTCCGTCTCAGGGTGAAAGCACGACATCGAATCGAGCATCGAGAGACGCCCCTTCGAGGACATGCAGCGTCCCTTTGCCGCGGCGATTTTCTACAGGATCACTCGTACGGGGCAGAATCAAAATAAATCACGAACCAGGAGATCCCGTTTCAGGCAGAAACGCTTTTTATTTAACCCCGCGCATTTAATTTTGGGACAGTGGTCGGGTGTGAATTTGTGCACGACGCGCCTGACTCGTGATATTCACGTTCGGGACGGAATAGCCCGATAACACGAGTTGGACGCGTAGGTGAGGGGGTTAACAAACAGCCAACACTCATTGTAGATATTTCATCAACGCCAACGCATCCACGGGCGTCTCTTCTCTCTGCTGGTTCCGGGAACTTCCATCTGTGGCCCGCTTCGGGAATTTGCGCGATATAGGGGAGAAAAAGGCCAATTTCATCGGGTGATACGACGTCGTCGCCGTAACGGGCTCGCTCGAAGAATTCTGCGGGAAAAATGGTCGGAGGGAAATAGGGAAGGAAAGAAACGGAGTTTGCCTATGGCAGGTCGGGGAAGAAAATTGGTGACGAGGATCGATTCGAGCGGAAGAAGGTGGCAGTGATCGAGACAGATTGGTCGTATGCTGTGGAAACTGTGTTTTGTAGATCCAACGTTGTGGGCGTTGTGTAGTGCTTCGTGTAGTACCTCAGCGCTAGCTTTGATCCTCTATCGCTGTCTGACAGTGAGCAAAGGACGAACAAGAACATTAACAAGAAGAAGGAAAGGAAGGTTCAACGATGTGGCTATTGTGGTGCTTCATGTAGTTCCTCAACCCTAGCTCTGATCCTCCATCCTTGTCTGACAGTAAGTCAAAGAAGAAGAAGAAGAAGAAGAAGAAGAAGGAAAAGAATATTAGCTTTTGGTTATTTCTCTCTTATCATTAGATAGGCTTCAATTAACACTTAGTAAGTCATCTTCGCGAAACTCACAAATATAACCATTGAATTAAAAGACTTATTTTATAAATATGTCTACTAATTCCCCAGAAAAATACTACGAATATAACCAAAGTAAAATCTTCTATATAAACAGAAAATTCACTAGACACTGAATCGCAAAATAATTTTACTTAACCAACGATTAAGCTTGTACATTTTCTAAAGATGGCTAGAAATTGAAAAAAAGCAAACATCGACAGCCTCGTACAAAGCCATTTAAAATTCTTTCTAATTTTCGCGGATACAAGCCTCTCTATCAATACCCCTTTGTATCATCAGCCCATCTGCGCACACCTACATGGCGCACACTTTGTATTCCGGTTAAATGCTCTTAGGGGACTCCTTCCCAGGGCGTGTAATAAACGAACTTTCTTCCTTTCTCTCTCTTTCTCTCTGTTCAAGCAGTCGGACGTACCAAGCCGCCAAATTTACCAAAGCGAGGATATACGAACCGCGGAGAACAATCGTCGGCTAACGAACTCGACGCGCCGCTGCGAATTCCGCACCCGTGGCTCTACGACCGCAGCTGAGCTCGAATATCGCGCAAAACACGATGCACGAGCCCACGATTGTTTGCCAAGAGGGACCAGGGACCTCTATTTCGCGAGAAAAAAAGCGTGCCGCTCGTTTGAAACACGGCTGAACAGCGACGCCAGAGGGAAACTGCGAGACTGGTTGGATAACCGGATGAGAGAGGGATAGAGTCGGGACAAAGTCGGCTGGGAGGCTCAAGGACAGTTCCCCCACCGCGAATCACGATTGTCACGACTGCTGCTTCCGTGACGGTCGGTTGCCTAACTGTGCGAAATGTAAAGCGGTGCTAAAGAACGGTTGACGAAGAGTAGTGGGTGGAGGGGCGTAGAGTAACGGCGGTGGGGAATGGCCTTCCGTGGCTCAAAGCAGCCAAATTAGGTCGCCTCGACCTGGGCCTGGGCGCATACTACACAGGAGGCTTGCCAAACTTAATTTATAGATGATTTTGCGTATTTTATGACAGTTTAAAATGTTTATATATTCCTTTATAGACAACTCTGATCTCCCTTGATAGAAATTAATATCCAATAGAAGTTGTGAATCTAGAAATCAATTATATCATTTATGTTTCGATATGTCTCATAAAATCTTATAGATCAAGTTACTTTTTAGAATGCCTAACCAGAACAGTTTACCGATCGTCTGACGGTATGCGCCCAGTATCGCGGGTTGACCAGACATTTCGAACACGACGTTTCCCAGAATGAGAGGGCCACAATGGCGACCAATTCTTTCCAACCTTTCGAAATAATCGTTGAAAACAAAGCCGTCCCAGTCGCCGGCGACCTGCGCGATTTGCATTTGAAAACTGAACCGGTGCAGCCCGTTTCTACACGGAAGACGTATACAGAGTGTTCTAAAATAGCTACCGCGGTCCGAAAAGAGACACTTTTTTTCCCCGTTCGAGTTCCAGCAAGTTTGGGACGGTCTGCATTTCCAATCCCCAATTTAGCATTCTTCGTCACCTTCTCCGTTCACAGAGGATTTCCTCGATGGAGTTCATCGCGGGGGAAAGCTCACATTTCGTTTCGCGTGGTTTTTGGATACGAGTAGCATCGACTTGGTCGATGGATGCCTCAAACTCAGAGGGGCCGATCGAGAGAGTCTTCGAGCGACATTCATAATCTTTTTAGCGTGTATGAGTAAGCATATGCCGAATTTTGTAAGCGGTTCTAGGAATCGTAGCGACAGATTCCGCTCGATCGACACGTACACGGACGCATACTTACATAGATACAGACGCAAATGATCGATTGGTTAACGAACGATTATCTCGAAAATTATTATGTTTTGTCCGATTTGAAAAATTCATCGAAGTGGTATTTTCACTTTTTAATGTTACGAATGGAATTTCACTGTGAAATCTATTCCAAAACGTACTATTTTCGGGGGGCCGATCAATTGTCTGTGACTGCACGTACATCCATACACATGCATACATACGCAAACAGACCCACACACACAGTTTTACAAACGAATCAGATTAACTAAGAATTTTCTATTGTCCTAGACCGTAGGTACGAAATAGCAGGTAATTAAGCATCGTAATTGAAACGCTATTAAGTGTCCAGACCGGTAGAATTTAAGACTCGGGAGCTTGGCCATCGAGTTTCCGAAAGAACGAACGCGCTTAAAGACGACTCGAGCCGAATATCGATGGCCAGGCTCGTTTTTAGCAGGTTCTGTACGCCCGAGGTAGCTTCATCTAAGATTTAAACTTCGGTGATAAGTCAGAACCAGTAAACGATCCTAGGTATATAGTAATTCGTAAAAAAAGAAAAATCATACGTTAAGCGCGAGATCGGCGACTCGAGGTGGTCGAGCACACAGAGGCTTAAGATTAACGCTACCAAAGTGGATTCTAGTGCCAAAATAGTTCCTTAAGGTTTACTCGAGAGCAACTCGACAAACGTATGCCGAACGACTATACTCTTGATGATCTTATTTATTACTTGTGCGTTTTCGAGCAAATGCTGCGTTACCAATATTTCAGATTTTATACGCTTCCGTTGATTAGTGCGAACGTTTGTTGTTGATACGGTGCTACTGCGTGCGAATCCACGTGACGGGGACGCGAACCTCGTTCCGCGTTCGTCGCGCCCCATTGGCGATTAGGCGAGCCGCGATCAGGCGAGGATTTACGTCAGCGGTGCACAAAACATTTTTCGGTTGGTGAGCCAAGTGAGACCTTAATAAGCTAAATATTTCTCCCGATACAGAGACAATTAACTTCTGGAATTGAAATTCAATTATCTCGAGTAAAGCCACGATTTGGAATACGAACATTACTCGAAGAACTTATTACAAAATTAAATAGACTTCGATATTTTTTATGTTATTAAATAATCGAAGAGGTAAGATCGTTTAACTTTAATTATCAAATTAAAAAGAATCGGATTTTTATGTTGTTAAATAATCTACAGCAGGAGCAAAGCAAAAGATCACTTAAACTGTGTCCAATTTCGTTTTTTGAGCCAGATAAAATTAACGATTAGACTCAATAAACCCATTGTGCACCTCTGATCTACGTCCTTTCGACTGCGTTTTGGAAACGAGAATGGTTGGTCTTAATGACTACTGAACACCGTTTCCAAAAAAGGAAGTTTCGCGATTGGAAAGTTAAAAAATATCCGAGACTTTGCCGAATTTAGCATACAGTAATGCTAGTAGCGTAATTATATTTCATTTGGCAATAAAATGAGGGAGAAAATACCCACTGAGAATAATTGAGTTTTCAAATTCATTTATTAATTTACGATCTGTGATGCTAGAAGTAAAAGATGTTACAAGGCAGTTAATTAAAAATGTATTCGAAATAAAATTTAGTTGGTCTGGGAATGAACAATTATTATTTGAGTTAGTTATTAATAAGGGGTAATATGTCATTCACAAACGAAAAGTAATTCGTTTGAGCAACGTTTCTGCAAAGTTTCGAATTTTCAAAAAATGTTCGAATTGCCAAACTTCCCTTATAATTTCGCTAAAAATCACTATCCGAGCCGACGAAAGCGATCACCATTACACACTCATCGAATAGATGATAGACTATAGCGCATCTAGGAATTAAGCACACCATACGTAAGAATTTAGACGTAATCTCGATCCCCGAACCGAATCGATTATTCATTCCCCGACTCGCACGCGTTCCTACGTTCGAGTCTCTCCCCCAGCTTTTTCACAGAGATGGGCAAAATTGTCACCTGGATATCAAATTTCGATTAACGAGTAAAAGATATGTCACCGTTTATCGGTTTATTCGATCAAAATTTCAATCTCAATTATGTTGGGTGAGTTAAAGCAAAGAAATTAAATGGTTTTGATGCTTTTGTGAAATTTTATACTTCTCAGCTTAATAAATATATGAGTACAGTTCAGATCGATGTTTACGTATAGTAGAAATTTTATTAGTCATTCAGAGTGTTAGAACAATTTTTGTTGTACTCTGAAAATGTGAATAAAAGATATTATCTTTCGAAGCACGATGCTGATGAGTGGATTGCAGGATATAATTTGTGATTTCGTTAGTAAAATAATTTCCTAATCAGTTGTAACATTGATCAAATTGCGAAACAACGATAAATTGGTAATCCGAACAACTACCGACTCACTCAAATAACATTACGAATAAATCACTGTTCGCAGTATCCATTCATCTTTTATTCGAGTCAAATTCTGCCCATCGCTGCTTTCACACACCGCTAAGGAATAAGTCTAGTTTCCAGGATTAGCGATTCTCGTGTGGCTGTCGATAGGTGGTGTTAGAGGTCTAACTGTGAACAAGCATAAATTTTATATAAGACCTGAATGTCACGCGTATTTCTAGAAATAATTATCACCAAGTAGCTGGTCGCGTAGCAGGTCGATCCGATCGACCGATTTAGGTCGTTTTGTCGTCGATCACGGACGGTCTGGGAACACGTCGAACGCCGAGGAACCCTCGCGGAGGGGACGATTCCGTCGAAACGGAACCAGACGTGTACCAGACGATTCGAGTTCGACGCGTGATCGAGTTACAATTTGTAAGAGGAGACCATTCTCTCTGTTCTTTGACGCAACGCTCTGGTATTCTATCGCATCGCGCATCACGAGTTCGTAAGGACGCATTAGAGATAATTACTTGTAGAGACTCGTCTACGTAAGACTCGATTAACGATTAAGCGAGACGCGGATCCCCTCGTGGGGGATCCTGGCACACAACCGTTCCATATGATCAATTAAATTCGAATCGTAGTTGTTAAGCGAATGGTGGACAGAGAGCAGTCAGTTTAAACTTGGAGGGCACGGATGAATATTGAGCTTTCGATCGCACCTATTACGTTCTCTCACGTTCAGCTATGTTCCAGCACGACATCCACCCCTTGTCCTTCGTTTTGTCCTATCGCTAACCCCGCCTAGGGGCAGATCGAGACGAATCCACTGGCCGTATGAGGCGAACTTTGTCCATCGTGCTGCATAGTTGTACGCCCGAGGCACACGCGCAAAGTCATTTTAGAAGGAACATGTGGACAATTCATTTTCGCTAAGGTACCACGTTGTATATGTCAATTTATTTTGCAAAATAAACCATTGGACACGAGCCCTGAGTCGTCGTCAGTCACCTGAAAATATTCACCGTCCTGTCGTTTATTTATTTTATTTCATCGATATTGCTAGCGTCTGTTTACTCCTTTTACTTACTTGTTCGTTATATGTCCATACACGAACCGTTCACTGCACAAATCGAACTCTACATTTCGAAAAATTTTAAATTTAAATGTCGAAGCACATGGTATAGTCATAACTTTTTATATTTGCAATAACATTCCCGTCTCAACTTTTTGTTTTATGGAGTTAATCGATTTGTGCAACGAACGGCTTATATATTCGCAAACGTGTACGAATCTTCTGATTGCATCCTGAAGAGGGCCAACGACTGCATGGCCAGAGCTTCGATTAAAATATTTAACCGATGTACACATTTCTATTCTATTTTCTCTTATCGTCAAGGAAGCTTGCATTTTCGTTGCTATTCCTGATATCTCTATTAAGAAACATTATCTTTAGCCTGCAATTAACCACAGCTGATAACGCCGTGTCGGTAAGGCGACTCGATTAGTAACTTTCCAACGCAGAGGATATACGCCCCCAGGAGAGGGTGAGGATAATCGATCAGACGAACGTGTTTCCACGTGCAGGAGTCGAACAATCATCGTACACCCTCGACAGGACGCGCCATCTGGAAACAGGGGCTCGAGGGTTGAAACCAACCGGCTCCACTGGTAAAATTCCAAGGGGTTGGATAGCGAGGGGTGGAAACGCGAGGCTGGCGGCGCCAACGGCGAATCCGGGAAAACTCGAAATATCGCTGAATTATACATGCGCGTTTTTAATTCGGTAATCAATAGTAAAAACCGCTAATATATCCCCACCATTTTTCCGCTATTCCGGATTCGCCAATGCCCAACTACCAGGCAACCCTTTGCCATCTCGCGTGGGTGGAGCCGCGTTATAGCGGCTCTGTATTTCCGCGATCGACCCGGGGAGATTTTCGACGCCAGGATTTTTTTCACTTCTTCATTTTAATGCGTCAAACGAGGTTGAAAGTTGCGACATTCAGTAGAGGAAAATAAATATTTGAAGAAATTCATATATTCATATTTTAATTTGAGTTTCGGTAAACTGGGCTCTGGAAATGCCTTAAATTCGAGAGTTGGAATTCAAGAGACGTCAACTTGAAATGCTATAAATAATCTCCATCTTGAGATGGATATGAATTGGTTCTTATAACTGATTGAAAGTGTTCCTGCCAGTGTAGTAAATACAGTTCACGGTTATGAATCATAGATGCGTCGCGTGGTTCTGTTGTTTTATAAATGGAACAAATTATTGTTTCATTTGATCTGTGATCTATAATCTCTTTTGGACGAGTTTTTACAGCTGTGTTTTTAAGAGCCTTGCGATCCAAATGGAGAGTTGTTAAATTAATTCGAACATCTATTTGAGATCTATCGACACATTGATCGTGAAAGTTAAGGAACTGTAAGAATGTATTTTAATCACTTTTATTTTCTCGGGGACAAGTTGGTTTATACGAAGAAAATTAAAATTCTAATTTACAATTGTAATCCTTTTCTTGTTGTTAGTGAAACGATTCCGTTGTAAAGTATGGTTTCCTTCGTGGTATCTAATGATAGAGATATTTACCGGTATCATGTCACTTTGTAATTCAATCGATTAATTACATACCTAGGGAAAGGAAAGGTTAAAGGATAGATGGTTCGTTATAATCCACACCCGTTGGGACACCATAATTTCGAATTACGATCTCAAGATTAAATAATACACACATCACGTGGCCTATAACCCATAGAAATGTTAAATCAAATTTAGGCTAACGATCCAAGTTAGTATGTCTTTCTTGTCAAGAAATAAAAAGAATTATAACTTTATTTTTCCCTATGTATATTAATCATGAATATTCATCATGGCTAACACGAACTATGAATATTTGATACTGACGGACTAAAATCGGCAGTACAAGAATACTTCTTAGATGACATTTCAATTCCTACTCTTCTAAAAGACAAGTGTTCCAGTTCGACCGATGACATAAAACTCTGTTCATTCCAATTCTAACAATAAAATAGTATGGATCGCTAATAACCTATCTTCACACAGTAAAAAAATCTTCCATATCGATAGAACAAAAACTTAATTCAAAGAAAAGCAACGAAAACAAGTTCATTTTAAATCGATTAAATCGAAGGAACCGAAAATTCCTTGCCTATAAATTACAAGCACAATTCTTTTCCCTAAAAGGGTACTGTCACCCGTAAAGTTTGACAACATCTGTTCCCCGCAAAGGGATGCGCATTCTCATTTTGATGATTAAGTAATTGAAACCAAACGGTTGCAGTGCCTAATAATGAAGGTATTCTTGAAGATGTATTCCGCTGATACGGTGCTACGTGTGCCGAGCGTTTTAAAGAAAAAGAAAGGGACAGGGACGAAAATTTCGAAGGTACCGAAATCATTCAGGCTACGAAGCACCGACAGCGGGCTTTTATTCGATAATTTTTCCAAGGCGAAGCCAATTACAGCGTGAAAGACGAAGGAGGAGTGCGGCTCGTAGGCAGAGAGGCACGCACGTCACCGGAGCGAACGTTTGCTCGACCATAATTACTGTTTATTAAAGACGATTGCAAAAACCGGGCAGGTGCTCCGTCCAAGGAGCAAGAGGGAAAGAGCAATGAGAAAGAGAGACCGTTGTTAAACCCTCGAAACACTGTATACCTGTTCCACGCGAGTTCTCAGAGGTTTTATTGTGAGCCCCCCTCTTCATGGCCCTCGCGCTAAATTCCTTGCCTCTTTGCGATTTCGTTTTCGTTTTCGTTTTCGTTTTCGTTTTCGCCAAGGCAGCTCCTCGAAAAGCTTGGATTCGGGACGGTATTGTTCGTTAGGCACACAGTCTAGGGCCAATGAAACGACCATTACTACGTTCCTTCTACAATCTATGCACTCGTTCCGCTCCCCATTCACTCTAGCCTTTCGCCGAAACCCTCTGGAACAACTTGGCCCCCCTTCTCGCCGCGCATTGACCATTCTTGAGGACACTCACCCTCTGACGTACAAACACGCACACTGGTTGCTGCCGTTCGACCACTCAGACGCATGCATTCGGGGAGAAATCGTTCTTAAACATTACTGTCGCGCTAAGTATTGGGGTGGGCTGTAAAATAGTCCGGATTTTAGTCACTTTGGCTCCTGGGATATTTTAAACTGTCAACGAAGTATGCAGTGAAAGCAAAACTGACAATATAGCGTCAGCACCTCCGGACTCTCAGACTATCACATTCGTTTAAAGTACTCTCATGCTCGAAGGGATGACAACCCTAAAGCCAGACAAAAATTTCGACAAACCTGTGCATCGCCTTACAGTTACTGTAATAAATGCTAAATTTTTATATTCTTCTTGAACCATTAATGAAATATTTATTTATTTAAAGAAATTTATTATACTCTTACGGTTGAAAAGATGACAGCCTAATCTCGGGCCTAAGTTCAAGCTTTTAGTTTGAACCAACCTATGTCTCGTTTCACAGGTCGTCTAAACACCACCCCTGGACTCTCATGCCGTCTCCAGAAATCCTATCATGCAATCGATGAAACACCTATCCATACAAAGGAATGTACTGCCATGCTCGAAGGGATGCCGGCGCTGTCTCCGACGGGCGTGTGCCCGCGTAGAAACGTTCCCGCTGCTCGTCGTTGCGCTTGTTCGTTTAGGGGGACTCCGGTAGCGCTGTGTCGTCGACGTCCCACCATCCGCTAGGCTGTCACAGCTGGCATCCCGCGAATGGAGCGAACCGGGACTGCCCACCGACGCGCGGCACCGCGCTCTTGGCCAATTATTTTTACCCGTGGAATCGAATTATCGGGTCCGCGCCGATTAACGCGGATTTAATCGCGCCAGCTCGTGTCGTCGTTTCTCCGTGGAACGGAGAAGGACGGACGCCGGCTGTCCCCCGGGGGAACGACGAAGACGGAAAGAAACCGGCCGCGCCGGAGATACGAAAATAGAAGGGAAAAAGGGTGAGGGAGGGAGGGAAGAAGGGCGAGGATGGGGAAGGAGGAGGGGGATAGGGTAGGTGGGTGGATGGCGAAGGGCGGTAGCGTCATACCTACGCGTGGGTGACAAGAGAGCGAGACTGAGGAGAGCAGGTTAAGGGTGAGAGCGGCAGGGAAAGGGAGAGAGCGAGATGTACGCGCTCGCGGCGGACAGGGACGACGAGAAGCGGAACCTGGCGACCAGGGGGGGAAGGGTGGAGAAGAGGGTGCGCTTGAGCGTCGGTACAGATACGGCATTATGAAAACACGAATGTACTTTTAAATCAATACCACCATCGCATTGTGGGGAGCGCGCTGGTGGGGGCGGCACGTTCGCATCCCGGAATACAGGAGAAGAGAGCGAAAGAGAAAAGGAAGGAGCGAGATGGAGGTCGCCGGGATACACAGGCAGAAGGGCGAGAGGAACCCCGTAAGAGGAGATGGGCACGGGGGTTGGCTGGGGGGCAACGGTGGTGGCCGCGAGGGTGCCGTAGGAACGATTCAGCCGGGTGAAAAGTATGAGCACCGGTTACCGTCGCTGCTCAGCCTCGTAACGAGAACGACGCATTGCACTCGCCGCGAGAATGGCTTTTGACAGCGCGATCCATCCTCGTCGACGCTTCGACGGCGTCGCTCGCCGCGGGACGGCCTCCGTCGTTAACCCGTTTGGCCCGCCGTCGTGCTGCGGGATCGCCGTCCGCGGCAGCGTGCCACGTAATTCACCGATGACTGCATTTCGACTAATGTTTTAGTAACTTTCTCGCTGTTGAATGTAATTATCTAAAGTAATGTTTGTTTTCTTTTAGCATTACGAGTTGGATTAAAATGATCTATGATGATTCGTTACGCAGTCATCTGTTTTCTGTGTTTTCCGAATCTTTGGTAATTATAAGAAAATACACTGTCGATATTTACGAACGATTTGCGATAAGTGCAAATTCAGTCAGGTATCTGATAGATAACTAGAATCATGCTTTCCCGTATCAATTAAGTTGGATTTGCATAAAACCATCAACGAAGTGTGATATTCGATCCCCTACAATCTGCATTTTTAGACATTTTTAATCAATTTTATTGCTGCGAATATAATGTCAAGGCACCATCAATTGAGAAATTAAGGTGAAAACAGAACTTACTAGTGGTCCGTGAAACATGGTTTCTTATTCCCGTGGAATATATTGACGAATTAATTCCTTTGACTTTTGAGATAAGAATTCTATCTAATCTAATCTAAAGTCAGCGAATGAATTTTACCACAGTATTTGAGAAAGTATAATTCGAATGCGATGGCATACGCTCGTGCCTTTAATTTTGTATTTCTCTTTCAATATGCAATGTTTCATCTAATTTCAGACGGTGAATTCTTTAAATAGGAGGATACAAGATTGGCAATCTATCGGCACGATAAAAACGAACCACTATGGGTTGGTGAAATATTGAAATTTCATTGAATGTCTTTAACCCTTATATTTAATGAATACGCTCTTTTAAATTAGAAGAAAAACGCGATTGCCATTAAATGATTCATCAATGCATATTGAACGCTATAACTAGAATTATACTTTCTCAAGCACAGCGGTAAAATTCACTCGTCGATTCGTTACATATAATTTCCATGTAAATGAAAGTTTCGAAAAATTTCGCATAACCGTGCCCTTCGTTCTGTGGGCGACATACCGCGGGTGCCATTGGCGCCGTTTCCAGCGGACGTCGACCGAAACGGAGTAATTGGGACGGGAGCCGCGACACTCGAATCGATTAATCCGGTCAGCTGAATTTTGATCGATGCGCGACAGAGAAAGTACCCCGGGAGAGATGATTGAAAAATAGACGGCGGGAGAGAAAAAACGTGTACGAAAAAAAAATAAATAACAAAAAAAAAATACGGGTGAAAAAGCGAAACACAGCGCGGACCGAGCGAAGGTTGCTTTCCGCTCGGTGAACGGGGCCAAAATGCGAACAAATTCGCCCCGATAGAGGAATATTTATTTTCAATAATATCGATGTGCCAGCGACTCTCGATGTACCCTTTCGTGGCCGTTTTAATGCATCGACGGACGGCCAATTTATACCTATCTTCGAAATTAGAGTTTACGTTAATTATTTTAATTGGTTTTGCTAATTAAGCGCGACCATTACCAGTAGGACCGGACAATGATCGCAAAACGGACATATTATTTGCTAAACACATTATCGTTGTCGATTGGCACATCGTGTGACGAGCTCCGTCGCGCGGACCGGCCGGGATAGAGCTGTCTCGTCGTCGGTTAATTACGTTGATTAGAAACGCCCCGTGTGGGCGAAAAGAAAACACGCTTCTCGCGACGGGCTGGAAAACGTGCGATGGAATGGTGGTCGACGATCTTCGAGATAGTGTAAAAACCAGCTCAGTGGTAATAATTTAGGGTGGAAATTCACGGCACGAGAAAGGTGCACGTCTGTGAATTTTCTTTGGATAAACGAAAAATTTTCTGGCAACAAGTTTCAGAGTATTCGAAAGAATATCATAATAGAAAGAATAATATATCATCCCCATGACAAATTCCCGATCCGATCCAACGCGAGTTCTGTCGCAGCCCTGAAATTCAGTGGAAGACCGAGCGTCACTCGTGGCCGAGATTCGGAAGACACCTGATCGGAATCGAGCGAAACCCACCCTCTCCACGGCGATCCCCTTGTTTACAAACAGGACACACAAGGTCGCCGATCTTGAGGGAACGGAATGACTGTCGTTCAGCCGCTGTCCTCGCCACCCCTCGGCCAAATTCCTTCGCCACGGTTGGGGCTGAAGGGTGCAGCCTGTACCGCCGGATGTGTCGTCGGGGGTGGGTTTTCCGATACGTAACCGCCGACGGTGGCAACCCCATCGTTCGTCGGGCGTCCTCTCGCAGCTTCTTATCCGATACCACTCCCTCTCCTCGTTCTTCGTGGCTGTAAACATATGTACACGCTATCGAGCCCCCGCATACCCACGCGACTCACGCACGGGTAACCGTGCTCACGCACATTCGCACACACACACACACACACGCGCGTAGCGTCACACACGCGGGAGTACACATGCACATACACACCCGCGCTTGCGAAGGATGATGAAAGCGTGCTCGGCCACCTGTATGCTTTAACCGTGGATCGAACCTTACCTGTTACTCGTCCGGCGCGGCGAGGTAGTCGGCCCGAGGCCCTCGACCGGGGGATTTCCGTTTCCGGTTAAAGACATCGCTAACCCCGATTATTCTCTCCTCCGCGGATCCATTTTCCTCAGTTGTCGCGACACAGACCGACGAATGGACGATGGCCGATTATTTCCTGAGCTCCACCCGCTATTTCCAAGAAAGGGGAGGAATTATTGCGGTAGTCCAGAAAATATTGCGCTGTTGAAAAAATTTTGATTTGTGGAAGGGCGGAATCATTGGGATGTTTCGGTAAATATTTTATAGGTGCAGACTATAATTCGTAAAGGAAGGAATTATTGAGGTGTCGTGGAATATATCGAACAGTTGAAAACTTTTGTTTATAAACGAAGGAATTATTGCGGCAGTCCAGAAAATATTGCGCAGTTGAACACTTTAATTTATAGAATCGAGGAATTGTTAGAATAATCCTGAGAGTATTCTCACACATTAAAATATTAATTAATCAAATGGAGGTGTCCCAGAACATATCGCACAGTTGAAACGTTCAATTTATAAAGTAAAGCCAACGGCCTCCAAATACGAAAGAATCATAATTTTGAACAGCGGTTTCAGCGATTATCATCGAACCTCGATAAAAAATTAGGTGGATATGCTTTTAATTTATTAGTGAGCTCTATATCAAAGTAAATGTTTGTTCGTGGAATTAAATAATAAAAACTGTAAACGCAATTTAATTTTTCACGTTTTTTCATTCTGTAGCCATAGTTGAATTTTCAACGATCAACTTCCTCCAAAAAATGAAAATAAAAATTGAATATGTTTTATCGAATTTGTTGGACGTCTCTTTAAATTCGTCGACTACCTGCGACAACAATAAATTCACTTGTATTGATTCAAAAATTAAGGACCTTTATATTTGGAAATAGATTTAAGAGAAATTGTAATATATGTTGCAACATAATACCGATGCAATTTTTATTCAAAATGTGAACTGCAGGGTAAATTCAAAATTTAGCAGCTTTGATATCAAGACAGATGCATCCGTCGGATGGATTACATCTATCGAGCGTATGCTGAATTAGTAAATAAACTTATTGTATTTTATGTAATAAAATTTTTGTTACTGAGCGTTGAATAAAGTAATTGAATGTCTTTTAGCCTTGCATAAATTTTTTCACAATATAATATTCACGATGTGCCAAGATAATAGGATCATCCACAAGTGTTTTAAAAATGATTTTTTTAAACCAGACTAACTAATTTCGTTTGAGATGGTTTTTTTTTAAAATGTTCACCCAGTTGTAACTCAGATTTTTTTTATTTTCTTTCACTCTCTTTTTCCTGGTTTATCCTCGGATTACTTTCCCTCGTGTTTCTTTCACATTTTCCATTCTGTGATATTTTCTACAGCCTTCACGTGGATTATAACACATTGTTACGCTGTATAATATTGTATTTTACATTAGTATTGTAGAATTTCATTACTCAAGATTGTTCTTTGAACCTACGAATATCCAACATGTAACCTTGTGTTATTTCAAGCAACCAAGAATAAAACAATATAAAATTGTCAGTATATGTATAACATTATAATTGAATATAATATAGTACGTGTTCATTTCCTATTTTCACATACAGGATTCTACGATGACCAACAAATAAACGAATTTATAATCGATACCATAATCAAAGTTTGTGCCCCACCTGAAATTCGGAGAATCCGTGGCCTGGGTACGAAGGAGAACGTGTCCATTGCGATCAGACCGAGTACACTCCCGGCTGAGAGGAATAATTTGACTAACAAATCGGATCATCGGGCGTGACCACGGAAAACGCTTCGATTTAACAAATGGCTCGCAGTTGCGCGCGGACAACAGGTACACCGATTATCCTTTCGTGATCCCGAGGCCATTTCACGAGTCCTGAATCGACCTCGCAAATCTTGGCGCAGAAATCTCGTTTGTTGGCTGACAAATCGAGTCACTTTCTGAAACGTGTAATTTGAAAACTGTACAACGCAAGAAAAACGCATTTACGTCGCGTCGCAACTGTAAGTGTGCATAATTACAATCCAAGGCAAATATGAAGTTGTGTAATTTACACATGGCTTCAGCGTTTATCGCAGTTTACATTGTAAATGTGTGATAATTAAATTTTAAAGATACTGCAAGGTTTTAATCACAAAGGATGTTCATGATTTTATGGGATCGTTAGCAATTATGGTTACCTATTCATCATTTTTTCATACATAAACAACCGAACGTTCGTCGAAGACTCCAAAAAGAAATAATAACTTCAACGAAATCGGAAAAAAAGAACATTTAAAAAGTGAAACACGAAGGCATCGGTTTCTGTGTAGTGAAAAATACTTGAACCGAAAAGTGGCTAACGTAACGCGAAAGTGAAAAGGATGAGCGAACGTCGAGAGAGGAGACAGACCCAGGAGAAACGTGAGGCAGGAGGAAGGGGAATGTGCGGGAATCGGTGA
This sequence comes from Hylaeus anthracinus, assembly GCF_026225885.1. Taxonomy (NCBI): domain Eukaryota; kingdom Metazoa; phylum Arthropoda; class Insecta; order Hymenoptera; family Colletidae; genus Hylaeus; species Hylaeus anthracinus. Next base: position 14,521,371 of record NW_026533254.1, read on the forward strand.
AAATCGAAATTGTATCGGCACGACAACTATTCCGGGGTACTTTTCATGGCTCTAGGGGCTGATGAGGGTGGCGATGTTCCTGGCAGGGTCCCCGGGCACGTGGTGCTACTATTGATTTTAATTTTAGTGAAAGAGGTGGAAAAATTAGAAGGGTGGCACGAGGAGGGCTGACACACGGTAGGAAGGAAAAGGGAGGGTTGAAGCTGGAACGAGCTAGCGAGCAGAGCTAGAGACCAGGAGCCGAGAGGGAGAGGAACGGGGAGAGCGAGTCAACGCGAGGGTGGATAGAAGAAGGACGGCTACCCGCGTGAGAGACCGAAAGAGAGCCAGAGGGAGAGGCGAAGTCGGGTGAGAGCACCGCTGAACCGTTTCGCTTTCATTTCCCTCTTTAGCCGAAGGCAAAGGTAGTCGCTCCGAGGGTGGGAGGGATCCCGTTGCCCGAGGGAAGGCGAGCCAAGGCAAGCCAAGGCAAGGCAAGGCAAGGCAAGGCAAGGCAAAGCAAGAGGGTTGAAATCGTATCACGGGGGGAGGATGGAGCGCGACGGAGAGAACGACCGGGTGGAAAGACACGGGGAGTCGGTTAGAAAAAGAGAGGCCAGGGCTAAAAGGAGGGTGGTACTATTGAATGAGAGCGTGGAACGGGGCAGGGCTCGCGAAAAAGAGGAGAACATACCCTCGACTGTGTAAAACACAGAGGTTCGCGGTGCCGTAGCGAGTTCGCGTTTAAAAAACGACTTCGTCTCTCTCTCTCTCTCTCTCTCTCTCTCTCTCTCTCTCTCTCTCTCTGCCCCTCCTGATTTCACCGTTCGCCGTGGTCTCTGTTTCCTCCCGAACGGGCGGCGGTCCTCGTCGAATCTTCACCGGTGCCGTTACCCCTTTCTCGTCCCGCGACGGTTCTATTCGTCAGGAAACCGAGGACGACCTCCGCGATAATTCTCGCCCTGCTCCGGTCGCTCGTCCCTTGCGCGAGTTTCCTTTCTTCTTCCGCCTCACCCGGGGGTGGTATTTTTTTTTTTTTTCCTCTCCTCTTCATTCTCCGTCCGACGGCAGCCGCGCGTGCGGCACGCCGCGGATCACGGGCTGCATACGCGTGTACGCCGCCTCTACGCATCGAGAAACGGGAGATAGAGCAAGAGTGCGCGACGGACGGACGAAAGGGACGACCAGAGGGGGGAGGGGGAGGAAGGTGAGAGCGCGAGAGGGTGAAGGATGAGTTCCTTTGTGGCCGCCTAGATTAAAGGCAGACACTGATGGGCCGTCAAAGGAAACTATTAGCGTAGAAGGTAATGCAATATTTTTTCCCTCCCCGCAGGCTGGATTTCTCCGAGAGAGCGTGGCGACGCGACTCTTTGCTCTCTCGAGGAGAGAATCGACGACGACGTCGACAACGAGCGCCGTGAGCGCGCGACGCGCACGGTAGCACCCCGCCTTAATCTCCGATCAATTATCGGGGGTTGGAAATTTGTTGTTGGGACTTGCAGAATGAGAAAATACACTTTGTTCGACTGTACCTGAAATTATGAATGTCGAGTTCGTGACTTGTGTGCCGAATACTTTTGGTCAATGTAATTTAATGTTTACCAATACAATACTATTTTTGCTGATGTGAACTCTGTTAATCGAATGTAGGAGCTGACACAAAGTTATAGTTGCCGATCCTTTATTCTAAATTGAAGAATATGAAGAATCTGTTTTCTGATATTAATTATACTATGTCTTAATTTGAAAGTAAAGTGTAAGAACTGATACAAAAAGGGTCGATTCTAAAAATACAAAGGCATCTCTCATGCAACTGTAATTAATTTATGTTGAGTAGTAATCTGTGCGGACGAGAAAATGCAGCTGTATAGCACGTGAAAAACACCTGTCAGTACTGAAAACTACCTTAATGAAGAGTCCATCAGTAGTAGCAGTACGAAATGCAGTTTCATTTTTGTACAAATTCGTAGAATTTTTAACCCGATTAAGTGAATATCGAAAACTGTTGGAAATATTTTCATTGTTGGTACGAAAAGCAGATATCAAATTCAATCGTATGCTAATGACACGTTTTTGTTCTTTTCCAGCTTAATGAAAGGAGGAAGAAGATTATCAATTCAAAATTCTTATTAGATACTTCCTCTTTCGGTGGTCATTTATTTTCTATCTGACGTGCATTTTATTTTGCATATTTTGCATATCTATACGTCGGAGCACATCCCGGTATACTTTTTAAATATTTACACTTGTCACAAGTGCATAAATATCGGCAGTCTAGTCGTAATAAACAAAAATAAACTTCTTTAACGCTACAGTACATGTTTTATAATGCCGTCGTAACGTTCCTCGAAACATACAATGAATTTTTTTTTATAATTACACGATTAATTAATTTCTCGAAACTGAAAAGCCCGAATTAAAGCACTCGTCGAAGAATTATCAGCAAATTGTTTCTCCCGAGCAACGGTTGTATTTATCACGAACGATCGTAGCTTGCATTTATACTTACGACCCCGTAACGCGTGCGTCACCGCTTTGAAGTTAAGACGATTAATTTTAAAACAGAAACCTCTCGTCCGCTGTAGTCGACGGATATATCTCGATCCTTGGCAACGTAAACGATGATTCCTGATGGCGAATCCTAGCGGGGAATTTGATCGATAACCGAGACATTAGCGTGTATCGGCCGATGAGCGGGCGCGGGGCGACGTTAGTTTCGCGACGCAGGGCGCTGACGGTTGTCAGTGGTAAAAATATTCCACGACGTAGGTCGCGCCCGCCCGTCCGCCCCGTCTACCGGTGGCTATTTATTATTAATGTCCGATTAATAACGGCGTTACGCATCGGAACTCATTCGAACGAACGAACGAACGAACGAACGAACGAACGAGTCGCGGTGGATAATTAATATCATTACGTCCTGCGAAACACAAAGAGCGGAGTTACGACATTTAATTAACAATATTACGAATCGGCGGGGGGGGGAGGAGGAGGAGGGGGGTGGCAGGTAGGTAGGCCGAGGGGGGTTGGTACGGCGGGACGGGTTCGCGAGCAGGGGGAGGGGTGGCGACCGAAAGGGGGGGTGTGGGGGTTGGGATATATAAAGAGAAACAACGATGTGTTTTTCCTGGCGATAGGCGAGTCAGGTATGATCGAGAGATGGCGGGGGGGGGGGGGGACAGGAGAGGGTTGGAAAACCGTGGTATAACCAGCGTGTCGAGAGGGAGATGGGGCAAAGGGAGGGAAAGAAGAGCGGCAAAAAATTGACTTTGCCAAAAGCCGGCATCGGTCGTGATCGTTCTCATTGGCCGGCAGCGAAAAAATCCCATCGAATCAGCGGACGAGGTGAGATTTGCAATTAAAACGCGGGATGGTATACCGCGGGGTGGCGGCGAAGGGTGCGCGGGCTGAGGGTGGGTGGAGGGCCGTGGGGGGCTGCTGTTAAGCGGGAAGGGGTAGGCGGATACCGACGACCGAAAGGGCGCAATAAATGTACGCATTGCGCAGAATTAGTTGATTAAAATATAAAAGAAGAGCGGTGGGGATGGAGGAGGGTACGGGGCAGGGGCGAGGTGTGGCGCGGGGGGGTCGGCGCGGGGGCGGTGAGGCGGGGGTGAGGCGGTTGGCGGCGCGGGGCGGGATAGGCGCCAGAAGGAGAAATCTCTTTTCCCCTCTCGGTTTTGCTCCTCTTCTCTCCGGACGGCGGCGGGCGGCGAGAGGGCGGGGGCGACGGCGGAGGGCGAGGGTGGAACACGCGGCGGAGAGAAAGAGAGAAAGAACAAGACTAGGCGGGAGAGCGCAGCAGCCCGGGAAAAGAAATAATCTGCGAGCTGTATTGACGTTTCTAGTCTAACTCTGATTGAATTATGCATGAGCACACCGGAGATGCCGGAGAGAGCCGCCCTTCTCTTTTCCTCTCCCGACGCGCATAATTTTCCACCCTTGCGTGCGTAAATATAGTGCACGCATACCTACGAGGGGCGACGGGGGGCGGCAGGAGAGGGGGCGGGGGCGGGGGTTCTCGCACGACGATCTAGAAAACAGGGGTTCGAAGTGTCCGCCGGTCGGACGTCATAGTCACGGAAATAGACGAAACGCCTTCAGGCTGTTATCGGCGAGCGAATAATAACGTCCAGCGAAAGACATCCAGACGTATTTAGTTATTTCCTGAACGGGCGAGGCACGAGCCGAGTCATGCGAACGATTTCCACCGTACCCCCGTGTATTTTCGTGTCACGGACGCGCGTAATTTATACGCGCGTAGATCGGCAATCATCGCCGCGACAATACGCGTCGCGCGACATTCGTTATCGACGGTTGCCACCCACCGTCTGTCCGTGTTATCGCGAAACGATCGAAATCGCGCTTTCCTTCCATTTCATGTTTTCTTCTCTTTTTTTTTTTCCTTTTTTTTTTCCGTCGAAACCCTCCTTCGAACGAAAGGTGAATTACGATGCCGAACGACAAAAGATCCTTCCGATTTACGACGGCACTGTCCGTCGCAAGCGCACCCGTCCATTGCCTCGGTTTTGTGAATAGGTTCGCGTGAGGGATACTTGATAGGGAATCGTCCCCACCGATGATCGTGCTTCTTCGAATCGAGAGACTTGACTGCGAATGGCCTCGCGGTGGTTCCTAACGAATTCTATACATTTTGTCAAATGCAAGAGGGGTGTGCCGCAATAAGGAGGTAGCTACATTTCTTTATGGTTTTGAAGTTAGAACATAATTACGGATTTAAAACATTCCTGTTTTTTTTTTTGTGATGCAATAAGGTGGAAAATTTCAGAAAATGGATCTGCCTCCTTATTGATGCACACCTGTGAGTGTACGTGAGCACGTTAGCGCCTCGTCTTAATCTCCGATCGATGTTCAATATGTAGAGGCAGAAGTAGAGAATTCGTAATCGCAACTGGTCGAACTCGAGCGGGGCCGTTCGAAGAGAACAGTGGGATACGGCATCAAACCTTAATCGGTAACTTAATTTGTTACTCGAAGCGTTGGCAAGGAATTATCAACTAATTATTTCTCAATTTTCATCCAAGCAACCGTCACAATAATTATTAATAATGGGTCATTCTCATTCATAGAAATAAATAAAATTCATCGCATCTCTCTAATATTAATCTATTCTCGATTCGATAAGTTTGCAGAATATTCTTGTAGAATATTCTTCCTCGGTGACACTATTTAATTTCAATAAATACAATTAAACTAAGAAAATACTTATTCTAAATATGTAATTGTGACGATGAGTAAAGGCAACAACTGCATCGACTGCGATAATAGCGGCGCATTGATTTATTTTCGTTTGTAGAAATAAATAGATAAACGAGCGAATAAAAAAGATCGACGTCGTCGCGAGAGGAACGAGCCACTCGTGGGCATCCCCGACGCGCGCGTCGGTACGCGTGCCTTTGAAAATGCCAGAGGGAAAAGCCGCGCCGATATGAGCAACCGACGAATATAGACGCGCACGCGGCACGAGTTGGACGAGTTGAGACCTCTTAGCTACCCTTGGCAACGTGGTCGCCTGCGTGCCTACCCTTCCTGATCCTTTCCACCCATGCCAGCCTCGAGTAACACGTTTTTTTTCCGTTTCCCTGACTAATTTGTCGGGACTCCGCTATCCTTGTTCAGTATCTTACGGGAACAGCCTCTTCCGTTCACAACTGAACGTTTAAGCGTTGCCTTCGAGCCACGAGGGCCCTAAATAGTTCGATGGCTCGCTTTTCCAACGTTTTCCAACGAACTCAAAGACCTTCAAAGGCATCGCCGAAACGGTAGGGAAACACCAATGCTCGTATGCAATGGTACTTGGTGCCTTACCGAAAAGACTTACCATTGAATTTGCGAATTATGCACAGTTGCGTCTAAATTTTGTATAAGCGAATATTATATTTTTTTCAGTCGATGATTATATAAAACTATGTCTTTTATCCGAATAATTAATTTGTACGAATTAATTCACCACCGAGACACATAATATCTTTTATTGTTCGATTAATAATTTATATTTTCTCTTCTGCATGAAAGTAGTAAACTTTACGAGAAAATACTGCTGTATAGTACGAGACAAAACACCTGTCAGTATTGAAAACTACCTTAATGAAGAGTCCATCAGCAATAACCGTATGAAATGCCACTTCACTTTTGTATAAATTTGTACGATTTTTAACAGACCAAATGAAATCAAATGTAGTTATGTGAATATTGAAAACTGTCGCAAATATCATTTCCTTTGATGGTACTAAAAACATACACTACATTTAATTTTGTACTAATGATGTATCCTCATCCTTGTAATTAATTTTGCTATTATTATTATTATTATTATTATTATTATTATTATCAAGAACTAATTATTATCAAGACATTTAACGATTAATTAACTTTGAAATGAAAATCGACGTCCCCGAGTTTTCCGAGGAGACGTCGACTATTCCACGAGAAAAAGTCGCAAGCTCGAGAGAGTTGTGTTGGAAAATATTTTTCCTTTCTAGAAGTCGTTCGATCTCGCGGTTTTTTTTTCTAGGCGACCGTCCCCGTCGAAACGCACGGTCTCCTTCGTGCACACAGGAAAGGAAAGGAAAGCTCGAGGTTCCGCTATTAATAGAAAAATCCAGGCCAGGGGAGAACGCAACGTTCGACGGTCAACAGCGCGTGCAAGGAAGGAAGGGTAGAAATGCGGCACACGATATCGGGAAGGGTTGCGTGCGACGTGCGTGTATCCCGTCGCGTAAAGAAATGCGCGAAAATCTTGTCAGGCCGTGTCATCGACTCCTGGACAAGTCCAGGACGCTTGTTACGAGCTGAGATAGCTCGTCAGAACACCCTGTGACGTGCAGATAAACGTAATTTTATTTGAGTAAGTAAGAGACGAATAATGGAAACGCTACAGGGATTTATTTGCTTTGTTTATTTGATCAATAGATTACACATACACGCGTTATTATTTATAGCCTCACCATTTAAGAAAATCGAAGAAAAAATTCATGAGAGTAGAGATAAATACCGAAGTCACTATCACTGTCGCGTCAATAATTATCGTATACGTATGCATACGTAAACTACAAAGAAATCAGAAAGAGAAACGAAAGACTCAAAGAACATAATTCCATAGTGAATACCTCAGGCACCCTTTCCACAACGCAGCAGATAGGGGGCACGATTATGTTAAGGTTAAATTGAAACCATTCAAAAAAGGATCCCCCTCGAACATGTACTCTGCTAGATAACGTTAACGTGATCCAGAACAACGTTTGGCATTCTCTCCGCGAAAGTCCGCGGTGGCTTTCGCCGGCTAAGCCAAAAGCCTTTTCCGCTATGCTGCGTTGCTTTCTGGTGGATCCTCGTTAGTGAGCTACAAGATATCGCGTTGCCGCTGTAAATCGGATCCGGCGATCCGTTTGACGAACACAACGAATTAACTGGATATTTCAGGTATAGCCGTTCGCGCCGATATAGATCTGGCCCCCGCCGTTTATCGCGCAAATATTGCGTCGATACCGGGCCGTGAGCGCAATTGATAGTCGTTTTCCTTCGTTTAATTTATTAATCGAACATTTACGACAAGCCCGACGGCCGACAGCAGACAGGCGGGGGCGGATATGTTGAACGGGGCAGGGGAATCGGGAAGAGCGTGGGGTTGCGGGAGACGCACAATGATCATAGGGAACAGAAAGAGCTCTCCTCCGTGTTTGTTTAACTGTCGGGATAATTATGAAATGCATTTCGTTGCTACGGGAAAATAACGATAGGTATATACTTTCGTACCGGGTAACGCGACTAATTATTATAAATGGTCGTGTTAATTTATAAACGAAATTCATCGAATTACGCGACGAACGCTGGTTTGAATCGTGGGGTGGGTTTTCGAGCGGGCGACGGCCGGAGGAGGTTGGGAGGGTGGAGGAAAGCACCGCGATAGGCGGTCAGGGGGCGGGAGGGGGAGGGGGAGGGGGAGGGGGGAGGGGGGAGGGGATGGAGGTGGGTGAAACGCGTCAAATGGAAATGCATGTTTTTTGCCGCTTTAGTAAAATCAGGGGGCGCAGGAATTACAGTCCCTCCGATGGTACCGGCGCGCGAGTTTTATTATGCATTTACACACTTATATAGCAGCCAGTGTAACTACGCATCGCTCTCTCCGCGATGGCAAGCCAACCCGCGACAGGGGCTGGCTGCCAGAGGGATGTTGGGAGTCTCCCACCATCGCGGTCCAGGTACATCCCCACCAGCACGACCGCCGATGAGGGAGTTTCGCGTCTAGTACTAAAAACGAGGGGATCGATACTAAAATGCTTTAAAGTCCTGAATTTTATGCGCCGACCCGCGAGAGAGAGAGAGAGTTGCCTAACCGCCGCTCCGCCCTGCTCTACGTTTCTTTCCTTCGGTTCAAGGACAACCGAAACGCGACTCACCCCGATGCAGCCTCGATCCGCAAACCTCGCTGTGCGTCCCCGCGAACAGCCCCCTTCAGCCACGATTTTCGAGGGGGCCCGTTCGTAAGGAGACCGATCGCAAGTCTTTATTGGGTGGCTGATAACGTTCTTTATTTTTACTCGAACTTATCCAGACATAACCTGAAAGTAGCACAGACATAAGTCAGACTTGATGTACGACACACCGCGATGGACGATGGCTGATGTGACGTTCAACGTGTTAATTACTTTATATATTTCTCTCCTTGAGCAGGTCATTCTCACCTACTTTTGAACATTATGCATTCCACCAACTACATACCGTTGTTACTGTTGAAAGTTGTGTAATGAAAAAAGCTAGGAAAAATTAGTTGAAAGCGTTGCAGAGCTCGGAAATACTACATTCTGTCCGAATGATTTTCTTTCTTCTTCTTTTCCTGGTCTTTTCAGTGTTGCGCAGTCTTCTCCAGTTTTGTTTAGTTTTCTCTGTTCTTTTTTTTTTCACTTATGTTCAATTGTATTCAAGTTTGTTCAATATTCGTCAATCATTTTTATTCTTGTTCAGTTTTGTTAGTTTAGTGTTTTGCTCTGTTTTCTCCGGTTTTGTTCAGATTTGTTCGTTTCTCTTCAATTTTAATTAGTTTTCTTCAGTTCCGTTCGATTTCCTTCTTTCCTGTTCAGCTTCCTTCTACTTTGATCAGTTCTCCAATCTTCACTTCAGTTTTTATCGATATCGCTCAGTCTTCTTCGATGTTGTACAGTCACATTCAGTTTAGTTCAGGTTTTCTCTTCGCTTTCGCTAAGTTTCCAGTTTCTTTCCGTTTTCTTCGCCTTCCTTCCACTCGATCTTCCTCAGTTTCGTTCAGATTTCCTCCAAAACTGTCTCTACGCGCGTGGGATCATCCGAATAATTATTCTCTCCAATCTTCTATATTTTTCTTAACAAGGGAAGCAGAGAATTTCGGAACAGAGAGAGCCGCGAAAGACCCCGTCGATCCTCGACTCGTGGGTGGTCACTCGAGAGAGAAAAAGGACCAAAGGGCTTGCCGAATGTCTGCCGCCCAAGCTCGCTACGCAACTTTTCTCTCCCTTGCCAGCGAACCGACCCTAGAGCACCGTAGGGAGGAGAAACACGGCAAGAAAGCACGAGGAAGAAAGTAAAAGGCGTGCCGTGGCGGCGCGAGAAGGACGAAGCGTTCGTCGCGGGCACGGCGGGGGACGAAGCGCCCCTTGTTTCATTCCGCTTTTTAATAAGGACCTCGTTTGGAACTCTAGGCTTTAAATAGATCAATACCTACGTACTTCATCCCTGGCAACGAACCCATCCCGCTCCCGCTCGCTTCAACCCCCTAGCCACCCTTTTTACCCCGAGTTCAACTTCCCTCTTTCTCTCTTTTCCACCCTCTTTCCCTGCTCGCCCGCCCGCCCGCCCCGCGCACCCTTTCTCTTTTCCATCCAACTCCACTCTAGTTCCCCGTTCGTCTCTTTGTCCCACGTTCGGCTTGCTGCGTCCTCGTTCCCGCGGCCCTCTTTCTTCCTCGTTCGCCCTTACCGACCCCCGACACCGTCCCTTGCCCAGCGAACCATCCGCGACGAAACTACACCCTTTTCCGCGATTCCCCTCGACCTCCCCTCGAACGTACGCGTATCCGTTTGCAAACGTGGCCTACGCACCAAGCTAACGCCGTGTGTCCGTACGCGTAGCTATTAGCGTGCACGATTCGCCGTACAACTCTATCCACTCGTCTCTCTTCATCCCTATCTTTCTCGCTTGCTCTCCTTCTATTCGAGTCTACTTTCCCGCTCGCCGCAAAACACCCTTTTTCGCCGATAGCGCGGCACCGGCTGTCTCTGCCGGCGGTCCTGCTTTTTCCCCTTTCTCCGCGCTTTTTCCTTCCTCCTTCGTCATTTTACTTTTCCTTTTTCCGAGCGCGCGCGCGCGCGCGCGAGAGAGAGAGAGCTTTTTTTTTTCCTTTCTTTTTTTTTTTCGCTCACCCCCTCGCCGTCCGCTGGCGGCGCCTCCTTCCCTCCGCGCCCCTCAGTGGCCACCCTCCAGTCCTCGTTCTCGGGCTCTCTCCGCGTGAATGGGCGAAAATGTAGGTAGAAACCCGTTTTCGCTTTCTATACGACACCCGGCGAAAACGAGAGTCACGTACGCTCTCGGAGCACCGACACGGCCGGTAGCATCACGCACCCGACACACGTGGTCGACCGACCTCTCACCTTTCCGTCGTCCCTCCGCCAACCACCCCCGCTTTGCAGCACCGTGCTCGTCGGTCAGTCGATTATCTAGCTGTTTCTCTATTAACCGACTCGACGCGTATCGCTTGGCCCGCAACACGGCCGGAAGTTTGCGCGAATTAGAGCGTATTTCGGGATTTTGCTTTCGGTAACGTTTCATCAACCGCACGTTACTCGTGAATTTTAACACGATAACGCGACCGGGTTTGATGTTCCGTAAGTTTTATGAGGGATTAATAACGTGGCATTCTTTAATTACACTTAACGTGTCTCTGGGAATCGCGGAGGAAGTTGGTTGGTGGTTGTAAATATACTCGGGGATGTTTCGTTGATTGTTTAATTTGTTTAACGCGCTGCAACGATTTATCGGCTCGAAGTATGTTCTACAAGTTGGTGTTTATGTATAATTTTGAATACTCGTTTTAGAACTGTATGCAGAGTCAGTAATAAAGATTTGAATTTTTCGAATGGAAACAGGTGAACAGGAATGGAACATATATTATGAAAATGAAAATGCTTGTTACATGCAGAACACTTGACACGATTAAAGGATTTTAATAATTACTTTTCGTTGCAATTCATATAATCCGGTAATACAAAACGATCCCGTTTTCCTTCGTATGTTTTATCGTTGAAAAAAATTCTCTCGCGTGTAACTCCGACATACATATAAATGGTCGAAACACCTCTTTTATAAACGCACGAAAAATCATTACGAGAAATTAATTTTGCACCAAATCGCTATTACATTTGTTTATTTTAAATATTCTAGTATAATATAAAATAATAACCAGTAAAATGAATGAAGCGATACAAAAGTAATAATAAAAATTAATTTTTTCGAGCATTATTTTGGGCAGACAAAAGTATCGACATACTCTGCGAATATTATCTATACATAATTAGATATAAATTTTTATATTTTATAGTCGGTTATCCATTAAAATCCACTTTAAACCCTACGAATGACCATTTCTTTTACGTTCACTGTTTCAATATTTCCCAGTCTTACAAAAATCTGTCCTTCGTGTCAGGTTTATCTGAAATACGATGCCTTCTGATTCGTGTTTCCAGTTCATTCCAAACATAATTCACTGGATTCACGTCCAGGCTTTGTGGCAAAGCTTCCAAAGCGTGGACAATTTCGTATGCAATCCATTAACAAATAATACATATCCTACATGTTCGGGATCATTATCCAGTTGTATCACCCCTGTGCTTTACTGCAGATTGTGAGTTACACGCGTTCGCTAAAATCTTCAATTTTCTCCGAATCAACCTTCCACCATGCCTTTGAATATGTTACATTTTTATTAGTATTTATATTCGTTGGAAGGCAATATGTTTCCCGTAAAATTCGAAATCTTTATTACGTATTTGCTTTTGTCGTGACATGCATTAATGTTTTAACTGTAAAAGTTAATGTAACGGAATATCTGGGTAGAATAAATATTCTTTTGCTATGAAGTTTTCGGTTCGTAATTTTAAGTGTTCATTTCAATCAAATTCTTATCAAGTTTTATTCATTCTTTCATTACCAAGATTGATGGCTGTTTAGGAACCAAAAAATTCATAAAACTTTGGTACAAGGAAGTTATTTCTTTTTACGAAACTCATCCAGACCACTGTGCTCGGCCAAAGCAAACAGACTTAATATACAACCTAATATAATAATAGGCGAACGACAGGATCCTTACAAATTCACTGTAACCATCCCTAGGAATGATTGATCGACCGCTGGTGAACGCCGGGGCTCGACGATGATCGCGGCGTCCGTCCGCCGTTATCAGGCAATTAGCAATCAAGCCGGCTCTTAATCTAACCAATTCGCTCGAAAATGAATGCCGTGCGAGTGGTGGCCGCGTATGCATGCACGGACCGATATAGAAGAATGCAGAGCGTTTCGCGTAGCTGGTTTCACGCCGCGATAAAAAACGGCAATGACGCGAGCGCGGGGGTGGAAAAAAACAGACGCGTTTCATCAATATTCTATGGATCCCCCGTCGGTTCGAGGGACACGAAGCAACGACCGAAAAATCACTGATTGTTGCCCACGCCAATTCGTGTAAGCGATCGGTTCGATAAATTCGTTTCAATTAATTAAAGCGAAATCAAGTCTGGTCCATCGAACTCTTCGTCGCCGGTAGCTCCAAGCTGGCCGCTCCCAGCCCCGTACATGCAAATTTTTGTTAACGTGTCTACTGAGGGAGTTTGGAAAAACATTATGCAACTGTCGGCTTTTTGTTTTACAGCTCTTGTCATTGTACGGTTGTTTCGTTAAAAGTGGAATCATTGAGTTCGTTCTAAAAATAACGCAATTAACAGATGCACAAGTACCGTAACACTTTTTTCCAACAGCATTGGTAATAGAGTTGCGACTTGTCACATTTACTTGGTCCATCCTGTATACAGCCTTCTCCATGTCGATATTTTAATTGGTATAAAATTCTACGGCGACCAATTCCGTGAGAACCGATGGAATGAAATCGACGTCGTTCGAAGTGCGCCGTAGGATCGCAAAGGGTTAAAACGCTCGACGTCCATTTGGTCTCGTCGTCGCCCTCCGGGACACGCCGATCGTTTCCAGCATATGTTTGGAAGGTCCGTTCGAGCATTGTAGGCGAGTCACGTAATTTCGTGGCCGATGAGGCTGAAGGCTGGAGGGTGGCAGCGCGATTTGTATTTTTTTTTTTCCTCTTTTTAGAGTCAAAGGGGAGCGGCGACGGGCGAGAAACCCGAAGGGCGTCGGATCCTCTCCCTATCCTCGTTTTTTTTTTTTACGGACGTTCGGCCCGGAAAGGGTGATTTGTCGACCTGACCTCGAGAACCGTGAGAGCGTCCTTGACCTATCGACGTCGACGCGCAACGTCGACCACCGGAAGGAGGTGTATCTGCTCCCTCGTTCGCGATCAACTCGTCCAAATGTCCTTTGCAGGAATGACGTAATCCACTGCTATCCTAAGGGCACTAGGAAGTCAATTTGCTTCAAATCAGTGACTTCTTCGGGAACGAATTTACGGGAAATTAATACTAGTTTTACCAGTGTCTTACACAGAATGTTCCTACGTATTCTGATGGTTGAAACAAATTTTTGTTTAGGTGTGTATTAGGAGCTTTCCAAAGGAGGTCTCAGGACTTTATTTGTTAATGTTAGGTTAATGCGAAAATAATTTGTTTGGAATCGTTCCAAAAGTAAGATTAGTTTAAGGATTAAAAAAAAAAAAAAGGCTCCAAAATGGTGTCTTTTTTAAAATTAAATCGATACCAAGAGAATTTCATTTTCTCATAGATTGTTCAACAGTAAACAACTGATAATTAGTATGCAACTAATATATTTATCACTGTTGAAGATAAGTATCTAATTACTTGATGATGATAATTTTTTTATTCTACTAGGGCCAAAAACGTAGATGTTTTGAGCTTGATCCTCCGAAGCCTAACCTGGACCGTCTCTTTTTTATAAGAAGGGGGATGGAGGAACTCAGTTTTTCCTCTTGATCACCTCTAGAACCTCCCCTAGTTTGATCTTTTGAACGCGTTTTTAAACTCGCATCGCGCACACTATTTCCTCTACATCTGTACCTTACACATCCTCCAGCGGCTCACTATACGTTTAGGATAGTTCAAACCTCAGGTGCGGTTTGCCATCCACCTCCTTCTCCTTTGACCCGGGGACCGGGCTGTTTGGCCTCCTGGGTGAAACCGGACCGCGTATTGCCCTCTCAGACGAGCAATGGGGTTAGTTGTCTACTTCCTTCCTACTACCGTGGTCTAGCACTTAGCTTTGCCAGGACAATAGAATTGCAAAATAGTTAATCCCTGTTTATTCTGTTCAGTTATCCGCAAGGGGAATTGTTTTGGACTAATCGTACACAGACAGTGCAGTGACACAGGGTCAGATTGAATTGCTTAGGAAGAGGAAAGAAGAAGAACAAGAAGAAGAAGAATGTAGTTTAGACTTTTTGTACCACAATGGTTCGCACAGTGTTGTAGAGTTAATGTGCATTAACTAAAAAAACATATTTTGCTAGTAACTTTTCCAAACTTTCTCAACCACGAATCACTCTGTGTTACTTACAGTCAATCAGTTTAATGAATCTCAACACCGAGGAGATGGTATGAACAGAAAAATCACTTAACAAACGAAGAATATATATTTATTAATAAAAAGAATAACAGAATCACAAACTAGTGACAACTTGAAATAGCCTGCGGTTGCTCAGCACAAACCGTGTACCAGCTCCGACAAAGTAACGTTTGTACACACGTTTGACTCGAATTAACTCGAATATACTCCAATTATATGATAAGATTCACGCTTAATAGATATCGTTGCATTATCGTAGGACTCCAGACACTCCTACACTGTCGTTCCTACAACCAATGGTTCCCATAACATCCACCCCGTATCCTAAAAGCCAAGGTACCCTACGCGGGACTCGTTATACCGGAAGCTGTCGAAGGGGCGTAGCAGAAGAAGCGCTCAGAAGGCGAGGTTGTCGTTATCGTTGTCAGGGATGATGGCGGGGCTTGGCAAGCCGGCAGTCAGTCAACCGGGCATCCACGAGCCGCGAGCAGAGCCGAGCCGAGAGGAGTGGAGACGAGACGAGACGAGGCGAGACGAGCCAGGGCGTGCATACATCCATGGGCCGTATAATTTCCGCGGGTCGCCGCAAAATCAATAAAAGAAACATTACATCGGCGGCTGGCAGTACTGAGCTTGGCAGGGGCCATGGGATTGGATGGGGAAAACGAGATGGGAATGGGTCGCGCAAGCGTTGCTAGAAACTCTGACAACGGCACGGGGCTCCGGTGGCTCGGCCGTTCGACCATCGAAAGAGGAAAAAGGAAAGGGAAAGAAGAACCGGAGGAGCTGGAACAGCAGCCGCGCCGGCTGGAGGTGGCGGTTGGAGGTGGTGGAGGCGGCGAAGAAGGAAGGAGGAAAGGAAAGCAGCCGGAGGAAAGCGGCGAGTCTTATGAAATATGGCCTCCTTACGAAGAAGTCTGTACTCGCGTTCCTGGGCTAGGGAGCGGCCGCGAGGGGATACAGTGAACAGAGGACGAAGGGAGAGAAAGAGAGAGAGAGAGAGAGAGAGAGAGAGAGAGAGAGAGAGAGAGAGAATAAACGCAAAAGTCGATGGGAGAGAGGAGAGATAAAGGGAAGAAACTTCGCGCGAGTATTACCTGGACTACAGTCTAGGAGGAATCTACGGGGTGTCTCCCGGCAGGGTGGCGGCGCGGCGGCATTCCGTCGCGATCCTTCTCGAGAGCGCTTCCATTACGTTCTCCCAAGATTCTTTTGTTTTATTAGTACGTAATATTTTATATTTTACGTTACATTACTGCGTTGTAACCTTGCTATAGGAGGCCAGTGGGCCCCGACAGACTATTGGTATGCCTAAACGGGATTACCAGAAAATGATAAATAGAGGTAAAAATAATAGAAATAGTATTCGCGATAGCATAGACTCATCTCGCAGATCTTTCATATAATTTTTTAATTATTCCACTTTGAATGTTTTTAGTAAAATGAATATTTTTCACGTGCCACGAGTCATGTGGGAGTGGGTGGTCCGACAAATGGAACTGGATAAATAAAATTGAATATCGACACGAACCATTACGGTTAAAATATCCATTAACTTTTGGAAATGATATCTATGATTCATTTTATACGTAAAAGGTTCAACAGAATGAAAGTAAATTCCAAGTGACTTCGACGAAACATGTGTCTTTTACGTGAAGCATGACACGATTCGTGATGGAAGTATTAGAAATGAAAAACATTGTTTTAATATCTCAATCTCAACTTGAGGATATAACATTCGTCTTTTGAAACGCTTATTTTTCAACTAAAACAATGCGAAAATGTAGAAATGACGGACTAGCACGCTGACAGAGGAATACTGTGAAACTTAAAAAATATAAATATATAAATACACAATCATGCAGTGTTTTGAAGGGTCGAAATCCAGTTGAAACGGAAATTAAACTTCCTATGTTTAAAATTATGAATTGTTTTACGCATTCAACGTTCCGTCCGATAGGGTTTTCTTTGCCTTCTGTTTCTCCCCGTGTCTCGAGGTCTCTAATCAGGGGACTCGAACGCTTAGCACCGTCAAGAGAAGAAGGCGTCGCGTCGTTAAGCAACGCATTATTATTCCAGCGGTATCTGCGCCGGCATTGTTCGCCGGTAGACAACAGACGCGAGCAACAAGGTGCACACCACTTGTGGCTCGAGCGGCAAACGGAACACCTACGTCGGTATCGGTTCTCCTAGCAAAGCTGGCCGAATGGGGGTGGAACTCGGTGGCTCAGAGGGGTAGGTAGGTCGACGATACAACAAGTACTCGAATAGCGACGTACAATCGAACGAGCCGGTCGATAGAACGTGGAGACGAGCGTAAGAGCAGCGCGGACGCCGGGGATACCGGACAGAGGAAATGAGAAACCCGCTCTTTCGAAGCTCAGACAAAAGGAAAAAGCTGGGGAACCAGAAGTTTGTCTATCACTCAGTGCTAGGGATATTTGAGCCAAGTCGATTACCTCCACTTCTTGAATTTTTCGAAGTTTTAGTGTGCGAGCAATTCGCTCACTTTTGAGTTTCGCCTTGTTCCTTCGTTATTATGCATTGAGAATGATTTAGTTTGTTTAGTTAGCCCGAAGGGCACGTCAGGTAAGTTGAAATTAAAAAGAAAGGATTTTTAATTGTATCAGTATCTGTAAACATTAATGATTAATAGTCATTAAGACATTTTTGAGAATCAATTTTATAAATGTTCACGAATTCGACTATCAATGCACGAAAGTACAATGAAAGATATAATAACACCTTTTTTTTAATATTTATTAATAAAGTTGAAAATTTGTCACATTTATTTTTCTTGTTTCTCTCCTATTTTGCGATTCTACGTGCTCGTCGTGTTTTTTTCTTTGTGATGTTATTAATCATAGTACAAATTAAAATTCAATTTCAAATTATAATTTACCACCGGCAGTTACTATACTTTGCACCTTCTTTCTGCAATATTGGGAACTACACCGTACGTAAATAAATCAAATCAAATTTAATCAAAATTGTTTATTACTTATCCAAAACTCAATCACTAGCATTACTGTTTACTACGTTGTTTATTTGAGATTTCGTTGAAAATAATTATTTCGTTAATGCTAATATCGACAAATTTGAATCGTATGCTTTATTGAAACTAACAAAATTCTTGTTGACGTGTTCCTTTCTGTTGGTTCAAATTTTAAAATAAACTTGTTAAATTTGAAATGTAAAATAACGAAACGTCGTTCTAATTGCCTAATTGCGACGAAGAATAGAACATGTCTATCTCTAACCAATTAATATCAACATCAATCACAAATAATCAGAATGATTTTCAAATAAGGAATTACGAATAAAGTAAAATTAATTATGAATAACGTCAAAATGCACGGAATCAGTGAAGTCTCCAAAGACTTGGAAGACTCACGCATGAATCGTGTTCCATACGTGAATTTTTATTTTTACTCAACAAACCACCCCACGTTCGTCTTCACCATCCATTCTCAGTCACCTTGAATAGTTGAGCGAGTTAGGGCGACATGTCGCGAAACCGTCAGACACCGTAGGGAATCGTGAGAAAAGCACGAATACACTATCTCTATTATAAGTTAATACAATAGAGCAGCGCTGAAAGTAAATTACGCTCACGGGATGAACTTGTGCTATTGTAGAACGGTTTATTTTATGCCATTTCAGGTTCAGAATATAAACGCTAATACGTTGAAGTGTAACTTTAGAAGGTGTCGACGGCGAGGTAATTCAGTCGCAATTTTCAGCGAAACTCACGTCTTCCCTAGCGGAGATTCGATGGAATCCTGCGATAAACGAAGCCAGAAAAATGCTCGAAAGAGTATAAAAATTCTCTGATAACTCGCACCTGGTGGGTCGTTTTTAAAATAAGGAATTCTATCTTCGTAATATAATTCATTTATTCCGTGGCAGGTGCTCTTTATATACCAAGATTAAAAATTTCAGCTAAAGTATGTAGTATTTTATTGTTTTATGTAGTATTTAATCTTTTTACATTTGAAGATTGCATGGAAGGATTCGTAAATTATAAAATAATAACCGTAGTATAAAGTCATTATTTTGCTTCTAGATGGTATCTTGTTATTTCCAGAATTATATTAAACATTTTTCTTTGAAGGGAGCTCATGGAAGGGATGAATTTGTGCTATGAAAACGTTAAGAATAGTTAAATCAATGTCTCGAAGCTACCACTCAAAGACACCCCTTAAGCTATCACTTAAAATTTCACTGAAAAATATATATTTTAAGCTTTTATTACCGGAAAGGAAAATGAAGGTCCGAACAAATTTCTGTTGAGACTTGGAAGTTTGGAGGTGGCAGTCGATCGTCGCAAAGATCCCTTTCCACCTCCGCGCGGATTCATTTTATAGCGCATCAACGGTTGCTTATCTTGAATTATACCCGCGTCCGAATCACGGATAACGCCCGGCTCACATGTAGGTACGGATTGGTTTTCGGGCTCGTACGCGCGGGTTCTTGGTGGCGTGTGTGGGGCAATTAGCAACCCGGGTCTTCAGCGAGCGGCGACTTGTGTCACTTTATCGGCCCTCTTCAACCACCGTGCCCGAGGGAATAAATCCGTTGTTGAAAACAGAAATATTCCATGCGCATGATTCTCAACAACGCCGCTCTCGACGATTCGCGCTTCGATAGTCAACGGTTGCGGGGCCTGTTTTACATTCACCGAGCACCGCGAATAGTTACATATTTTATACTGACAAGCGAGACACCGAAGGATCGAAATTCACCACTTTTTCTTTTTTAAACACGATCGGATCAATATGGCGGATCGGTCAGGGTTTTCACGAACGCGTTTCGTTGACTAAGGGTGGTGGCGAGTAGAAAAGCAATGATGATTGGTTGTTTGTATTTTAGAATAGGTGAGGGTGAGGCTGAATGGTGGTTAGATAGAGAATTGGGGTTCAAATGTATGTCTTATAGGCTGAGAGTTAGATAGAAAGGCATGGATTTCGATTTTGAATTGTTCCGAAGGAGTTGTTTGTCTGTCAACATGTTAAATACCTGGATTGCTAAAAGAATCAAATGAGAAGGAAAGAATTTTGACTCTGGATCGTTCGGAAGGACGCTGACGTCCTCGACGAAAGCGAAGAACACCGTTTGGCGAGTTTTATGGAGTGCGTGACATGCACACGCCTATGCCACGTAGATATACCAAAAGAGTTTGCTTCTCTCCTTCTTCTTCTTGGCGACACGTTCCCGAAGCGTGACGCGACAGCTGCTCCGACAGCTTCACGAAAATCGCGTAACCGTCGCCAGGTTTATCGTGCGGTACCTACAGGACAGGGGCTATGCATATCGAGTGTCGGAACATTGGAACAGCTTGTCCAACAGCGCCTTCGATTCAGCTTTATTTCGCGGCTCGTTTGAGGAAACGATCGTTCCACGGAGGAGAAATCGGCCTTGCAATAGAACTCGCAAAACCGTAAGAGGGACGCTCGCGAAAATGATACGCGAGACTTTCTCTTTGATCACGGTTGCGCAACCTGTTGGATGTCCGGGTGAAAATACACACCCGATTGATCCGATGACACTTCGTTTAACATTATCTCCAGGCGACGAATCGGCCTCATCTCACACTTAAGAACACGTCTCACATTCACTCGGTGGATCGTGGGGGTTGTTTGGAAATTACAAAATTTTTATTCGGATGGTTTGGTATGCTCGTATTTGAATCAAAATAGATAGTTTACGAAAGGTTTAAATGACGAGAATTTGTTGTAATCGCAATAATTCAAACTACTTTACAATTAGTATAAATTTGTATAAACTTTGGAGGCATTTTTCTGGAAACAAAATTTTTTTCGTTCTGGTTGTCAAGATAAAAAAACCTATCGAACCGATCTTTCTGAAATTTGAATATGTTAGTTTGCCCGGCCGTGTTTAAAAATTAAAAATTTCATAGTTTCTTAACATAAAATGGTGGAGAAAAAGTGACTATTTGGATACTTGAGTTTAAACGAGCGCCATTATCTTTATCTTTTCATTTACAATCATATAAGTTAACGAACTACATCACTTTTTGTCTACGTCACTTTTGTCAAAACGTATCGACAACCACGAAGGTGAAAACATCGACAAAAGCTATTTTAATAGATCACTCTTTATTTTATAGACTCCGAAACGAAATTCCTAAATGACGCTTAATATTTCAGTCGTGACGCTTGAAAGACTTTTCAAAGATGAAGCGTTTGAAATAGAAGAGCCGAGCTCCTGAATGTCGCCCAGAGTGCAATACGTATAAAAAAGCAGTCTAGACACGGAGAAAAACATCTGACTCATAGTAAACGTACAGTCATCGACGAGGCTCGCGGCGATTTTTCAGAATGTATCGGCGAGAATGTTTCAAGTGGAAGCCTAGCAAAGACGTAAAGCACCGCGGCAAAACGGGCCTGGGCAAAAATTTGCGAACCACTGAGGAAACTAGTTGGCGTTCTTGCGGCCAAAGAAGTCGAAAACCTCCCGTGAACCCTACGTACCCCCCACCACCGGTGCAGGCTCCTTTCTTTCGTCTCGTTGGGCCCACTCCTCGCCGGCCAGGCCCGAGCGTGCACCTAAAATGCATGCTAGGCTTTCCCCCCGGGCTCCCTCGCGCCCCCGCCCACCAAAAATCCTCCCCACCAAAGAGCGTTGCTAGGTATCTTCCTCTGGTTGCCACGGCCCCATGCACTCGAACCTCCTTTCCCTTTGACGATCGGTCCCCAACCTAGCGATGGGCCCAGCACGCCTCGAATTGCGTCGGACTCGTCACGAGAGCTGTCGAGCTGTCCCGAATATTACCCGAAAACGCCCAAGGAATCCTCGAAAACACCACTTATCTCGACGGACCACGGAGATCTCGGAAACGAGAGATCGCTCGTGGGCTTTCCTGGTCAGGAATCCAGAATTTGGATCGACTCTCAAAAGAGAAATCGTTGAAATAATCGAATGTTAGTTTAACTTGCTGTTTCGCTATTTGAGAGAAGCCTTAGGAATATTACAAATTGTTTCTGCGTTGAAGAATAAAGTAAGAATTAAGCAAAATGAATTAGAAGAGAACGTGTCTTAAGATGGAAAGAGTTTGAGGTAGTAATCTAGCAAACTTTGTCTTAGATCCAATTACTATTCAGCAGGCTCTGGCTTTAGAGCATTATAGTTGAATTATAAGGAGCGTCTAAGGCAACGTTTGCTAAGTCAGTCACTTCGCCAACTAGTCCAGCAATAGTGCCCGAGTAAAATCTCATTCAACCCTTGATAATTATTAATTTTCGGAAAATGAAAGCTTCTTTGCTCTGTAGTTCTAGATAGTTCTTACGTCCAGTTTACAATTTCAGTAGAAAATTCAGAATATTTGTTATCAAAGTGTAGAGCGAAATCTACGCTTTTAAATAATATGTAACATGATCACCTTTATACAGTATTTACATATAGTACTCGTATAGTATTTGTACGTAATATATATATATATATATATATATAATTTTATACATGGTACCTAAATAATGAAATTATTTCTACACTAGGCAAATAGTTTTCAACCCACCGTTGTCGAGCCATCCAAAAGAAATTCTTCAATAAAAATCGAAAGCACGCCGTCACTCTGTAGAAATTATTCAGACGTTGTAACTAAAATAGTAAAACTGTAAACAATAACGAAAACATGAAAAACGAAAGGACAATTTTGTACATATGCAACATAGAAACCGCGAGCTGTGCCATGGCAGCAGCGAACGACTCGCTAATACCATAGCGAAAATTTTGGAGGTGTTGCCACGAACCACAAAACCGTTCCACCTCAATTTTTGAATAAAAGAGATGTTACTCGCGTAGAAATTTAAACCGCGTTCCCACGTGTTGCGTGAACGTGGCCCTAGGTGGGCCATAATTTTGATACCGATCCGACAATGTTGCGTGTTCCCGTAGCGCTAAGGGTTTCCGAGAAGCTCAACTTCTACATTCATTAAAACAGCCATGTTCGACGAGAGTTTGAAACGGTGCGCGACTAAGTCGCACGGGTTGGTGCAAGAAGGTGAGGAACCGGAGGCGCACGAGCGGCCGTCGCTATCCTTTCCCCGCAAGCTACAACCCCCCTTCGCCGTGCCCGGGCCCCTACCATCGGACGTTCGCTGCCAAATAGTCCCAAAATGCATCGGTGCCCCGTTCCTCGTCCCTTCAACCGGCCGTGCCGATGCGAGCGACTGAGACGGAACGGGCCCCAAGTGCAACGGCTTCTACACCAACACGCCGAACGCGCTCGAACCAGCCACCACCACCATCGCGCGGTGCACCGATCACCTTCTCTACAGCTTTAACTTTTGGGCCGCTTGCGCTCGGCTGGCCCACCACTCCCCCCCTAATCCCCCTTCCACGTAATGCAGTATACCCAGCCTTCACCGAGCCCTCCCCTCTAGTTGCTAGGCCCAGTTGCCCGCTTTCTTCGCGAATAGACATGTAGGTATATAACTTATACCCACTTGCACGATCGGTGGTATCGGGCGACCGGCGTGGGCAAACCCCACCTTAGGTGCAACGGCCTAAATGCAAGTTGTTCCCCGGGCTACGTTTCTCCGGCCTGGGCCCCGTTTCGCTGCTCCCGCTGCTGCTGCTGTTGCCGCTGCCGTTCGGAGGCTTCCTTCTTTACACGGCCTTAGATTCATCTCGACTCGAGTTTCTAACGCGAGAACGAGTCGATACTCTTCCGTTAGGTCTTAAAGTCTGCTCTCGGATTTAATTTCGTTCACGTGAATTGCGATTTTTCGAATGAAGTTCAGTCGAATGAAGCTCATTCACTATTATTTCTAGTCTGTCGTCGCTCTGGTCTTGTGCTTTGCTAGCCTGCAAATAAAGAAAGATACGTTATCAGATTTCATTGACGCTTAATTTTTTAATTTATGTTTCCACCATTCTTATAACGAACGGTTCATGAGGGATTCTCATTCGATAAAATGTACGATCGATACCAGTTTACCGTTATTCTTTATATTCTACGAATCTGTTAATTTAAACAATAAAAAAAAAGACAGTAAACATTACCGGCAGATAGTTTGTTTACGTGTGACCAAACACCATAAAGAAATGCAAATAAATAAAGCTTTATTCTGAATATAAATATGGTATAAAATATAGTTAATAAATAAACACCACTGTTTTTATTTCTAAAAACGCACAAAAAAGCACCACACGGCCACCGAAACCGTTAATCTTGTGCAATTTATATTTCGAGAACTCTCTTTTATCGAGGACTGATTTTCTAACGAATGTTCAACCTATTTTTAATGGAGTCCGAACTTTGTGTAAAATTGGTTTCATGTATGTATCGTATTTTATATAAAAGATGCAGAGGTATGAGTAACATAAAAGAGAAATAGGAATTAATCTAATATATTCGAACAATTACAATTCTAAGATTAACGTAACATGACATGACATATGTTCTTCAGATCTCAGACAGCATCTGCCTGATGTCTAGTTCAGAAATTAATTTATGTTAGCAATTAAAATCTAGAAATTTATATCGGGAATTAGTTAGAATTAGAAAGTAGATGAATAGATATTAGAATTTAATTTTTATCGATTTAGATTAGTAATTTATAGTGCTACCCTATATTTAGCCCTGATCCACCCTCACTTACGAGGTGAATTCGAATTGACCTCATCTATCCATAAACTTAAGATGGTTAGAACGTTCAACTGTTTGGAGGAAATGTAAATAATAAATCAATCAAATGCAATAGTATAAAGTTCAATAGATGAAACGAAAGGCTGGGCTTCGAAACAGAACTTTGTCCATCGCTAACCGTGAATTGAACGCGATCTTACGCACTGTAGGAGATTCGTGAAATATTCTAACGGATTCGAGACGGCTTATCATCGAAAATTCGCACTGACCAAAGTGCTGAGATATTTCTGCACCGACAGTGCCGAAACCTCGCGTTATCTGTCGCCCGATGCCCGATGTCAGTCCAAACAGATAGCGTGCCTCATACGAGACTCGAAACTTTGATATCACGACTGTGAGAAATAGTTGAATTTTTGAGTATCGCAGAAAACTTCGCAAAAAACGATTACATATGTTTCCTTAATAATTAGATTACTATTTTTGAGTTTTTATTGCGATAATTAATCTTACGTTTCGATAAAATTTTGTTGATTGGCGTAGTAACGAAAGCAAGTCGTCACACAGAGTTTCTAGAAGTGTTCTACCGTTGAAATAAAATTCTGTGCGTCTCTGGTCACGAACTGGCTTGATTTACGTCGGAGATATTCCCTAATCAAACTCAGCCTCCGAGCGCAAGAAACTGACGACGACGTCACGCCTTGGCCACTTTACCGCGTGAAAATTTCCAGACGCCTCGTTGCTGGGGCCATTAAAACGGCCACAAACGTTTCTGCTTAGAAACGCTCGAAATCTAATTCTTCGAGTGCTCCGACGACAACAAAACGTTGCTCTGTTTACGTCTGCTTGGCTCTTGCCGTGTTCTCAAACATTGTTTTAAATATGGTAACAAAAAACTGAAATGTTAAATTAACAAATAGGTGACAAAGTATGTACTGAAATCGATGTTTGCAAAATTAAAGAAAATTAAAGCACGAAGCATAATTCAAGGTATTAATAGACTTTAAAAAACTCATCCTGACCTGAAAATTCTCTATTGCTCTTTAATTGAATAAGTTCACACTCGTTGAAATTGAAAATTCCCATACGTGTGTACGTCATGTTCGAGAACAGCGCTTATTTATGGTCCGAGCCTGGGCAAACAGCTGCCAAAACACATGTATACAAATTGCAAGTAATGCAGAACCGCTTTCTCAGAATCATTCTTAATCGACCCAAGAGATTGGGCACGACCCGCTGCTACATAGTAGGCCCCCATTACGCATGGCTGCGCGAACAATGCAAACTACTCGCGATAGAAACCTACGTGAAAAGGACTACACAATATCACATGGAACGCAAAACACGCGTAATCCTCCAATGGATTCTGAAAGCTTTAAAGAATAATCGAATCTACGAGCGATCGTCTTAAATTAAAACGGATCTCTCCAAATGGACGACAAAATTAAGATGAACACTTCCTACAGATTCCTTGAGTCACGTAGGATCTATTTTATACGAAAAGTTCAGTAAAAAGGAAGAATTTCAGAATTCCATTCACCGAAAATTAATTTCAAATATAAACTGTATTTTGTTGTACACTATGTTAAGGAAAAGATTGTGTAAACTGTGTTTTCTGTTTTACATTAGGTTGTCCCACACGTTTCTTTCGTAATTTGCACTCGATTATTTTGTGCGGCAGCGTTTATATAAATAGACAATCTAATTTCTTAGATGTTGATGTTGTAACAATAATGGAGCAAAATGAATCGTACGCAATTCAATAATGTAACATTAGACACAAAATATTGTGTACGTATCACTTATTAATAAAACGAAAGAAACTTTTGGGACAACCAAATATATAAGTACAAAACGTATATTATCGTAAATAATAATAATTATTATTATATCGATTTTTTAACAATACTGCCACTTTGCTTTACTTTTTCACGAATTAAATTAGCAAGGTATGTTTCTAACTACTGTTTATTTCTCCTTATACAATCAAATCCGAAATGACTCTATCCCGACCACGCCTGTTTATGAACGTCGGTGTTGAAACTCTGAAATTTCAGTTTAAAAAATCTCACCGTGGATGGTTCATGTTCACCTGGACTCATTCTCGATCTCTCCACATAGATCGGATCGTTGGATTTGAAACTAGCTAAGACGACATTTCGTGCGTCTTTTTGAATATTTCCGAGGGGCCTTCGCGCCAGGAAGAAAGGAGACCGAGGCTGCGCAAGAAATCGGTCCCGTGTAAAAAATTGCAAGCCAGATGCGGCCCTGTCTCTTTGCTAGAGTCCCCTCTACCGAGTCCCGAGGCTGCACCTAAATGCGCTATCCCTCCGTGGCTCGTCGTTGCGCCTCGGTGCCCCACCAAGCGCATTCCTCCTATTTGGGCCCCCCACCATACCGGGCCGAAAAGTGCAACGGCCTAAATTCACGTAGGGGAAGGTAACAAGGGCCTTGGGCTTCTCCCACCCGATGCCCGGTGCAACAACCTAATTTCTAGAGGTTCCCCTCTCCCCTCGGGTCGGGCAGTTTTGGTTGGCCTCCTCCTCCTCCGCCTCCATTTTCTTCTCTCCCACCCCCCCGCCCCGCCGTTGGCCCCCGCGCGTCCCTTCCTGGGCCCACCTTCGAACATAACCCTCTGCACTCTCTTCCTCGTGGCGGCCGCTGGAGGAATCATCGTACTTCTTCTATTTAATGCAATCGCTAGTCGGTTTTCGGCAGCGTTACCCCGCCGCCTCCCAAACCCCCGCCCCCAACTCCTCTTTCACCCCCGCCCCCGTTGCGAGCCGCGTTCCGCTTCCATCCGCTTCTCCTCGGCTCTCCGCGTCGTCTTCTTTTTCTTCCCTTCCGTGCAATCGTCTCGGCTTACTAGCAGCGAGTCGTGCATGCAATACGATGCCCTCTCGTGTACTACGGCTAGCACGAAGCCCTTTGCCTCGTCCTCTGCGCCTTACCTCGGCTTCGACGGCCCCGAGTCCCCGATTCCTCCTGAGAACCGAAGAGCTTTTCAACCGACTACGCATTCTTCCCGCGAATCGACTCTCCGCCATCGCCGGGAACCACGGAATTTAAATGACCCCCAAACAGGACGACGGTCGACGATCCAGAGCGACAACCACTGCCACTGTAACATGTTTGGATATGTTTGATCCAAGAAATTTCTGTATCGTTCGTTGATCGATGATGTAACAAACTTGGATTTTTATTATTTGGTCGAGAGGGTGTGCGGTTCAGGACGTTACGGGACCATTGTTTCGTGGTTTCTTATATTTTCTTTAATTATCTGAATCGGGAGAATTTGAGTTAACTGGACTTTCTTGTTGTCTTCTTTTTGGAAGGTATACCTGTCTTTCACACTTCGTGGTCAGGTCCTTCAGGAATAAGATCCCATTCTTCAAAGGGAAGACGTCGGGTCGCTCGCCATCCTTTCAAACTCTTGCATGTCCTAAACAGTATCATCTGACGCCCAATAGCTACACGACTGCAAGTGGCCAGGCATCGTTCGGCGCCCACCCATGAGAATGCATGGCTTTGCGTCAACGACCTATTCAGCCCTTGACCCAGCCATAAATCTTCATGAAGCGATAGAGCGTCGGGCTGTCCGTCTTCAAAAATGATCAAAGAACGTTGACTGGAACGTGTACTAGATGAGTAACGTTGTAAGATCGCAACTAGCACGATATAGTAGCTAATAACGTAGATTTTGTCATTGCTAATTTGACATTTTTTAACTGTCAGAGTTACAGGGGTTTGTAGATAAATACCGTTGAGTATGGTTTCGCCAACCATCGTTCAGCGCATATTCATGAGAATGCATAGCGTCAACGACCTATTCAGCCCTTGCCCCAGCCATAAATCTATATAAGTGATAGAGCGTCTGAGTATTTCGCTTAAAAAATCATTAAAAAACGTTGGCTCCAAACTCGCACTAGATTCATGTAACTATAAAAGGTCTATTATAAATTATTGATTTCGGTTAAGTAAAATAAACGTAACTTTGATTAATATTTTTTACAGGCCAGATATTAATCCTGTAGTTTGCTTGACTTTTATGAAATGAATACGAAGGTCTGTCTTTCATAGACCATTCCATTTTGCAGTAGATGAAAAGGTCTTTCGTGGAGGCGTATTGGGTCAGACATTATAGTCAGACATTATAGCCTTCATAGGCTAAATTGCCTACTCACGGCTATCTACATTCTACTTAAAACTAATATCGTATTCCCTTTAATTTAAAACTATCCTTTCTTTCTCAGTGCGATTCATGTGTGCCAGATATTCAACATCTACATTTTTTACTTAATCCCATTATCCATAAAAGGTTTACCAAAAAAGGCTCATATTTGGCTTTTTAATAATAAAATACACCCGATAGCTTAATGGAGGACTATTAAATGGCATAATCCTTCATTACGTTCATTTAAAATAAACGAACTGAGTGCATTCCGTACTATTCGCGTTTTATTAAAAAAAAAAAAAAAAAAAAAAAAAAATCCTGAAGCACTCTTTGAAAAGTCTTTCATACATCAACTGTATTTTTATTATAATACAACCATTTTTGCAGTTTCCCACAACCACACAAATGTAACTTTGTGTCTATTGATATTTCTTTCCCAATATTAAAAGTGTTAAAAAAGTGTTAAAAATTTTCTTAGAAACTATTCAAATTGTGAAAATTTCATATTTTAAACAGCAATAATAAATATGATACGATTCGAGCGACTCTCCGTATTTATTCCCAATTTCCCAGATTTTTGCTTAATGCAGTTTTCGTCCAACATACAAATATGGGTGAAAAATCAGCGAAATTTGAAAGGACGAGATCCAAAGAAATTGAACGTTGGCCGAAGCGAAGCTGGTTCTATGGCGTCTCGAAAGTAGAAGGCGTAACAACGTTGCACAAGATGTAGCCGCAAGATGCCACGAGACATCCCCCTCTATCCCTGCCAGTGTTCAACTTTCTGTTCGATAAAACGGCCTCTTCAGGAACGGCGAGCCTTCCGGGGCCGAGGTGCTGCACGCTTTCGAATTTCACACGAAAATCGACCGATTTTGGCGGGGTACGTGAGCCGAACAGATGTAGGGATATTTGAAAGCGGTTCTTTGCTTCCTTCATTCCCTCCCGCATACTTTTCTCCCTCGCCGAGTGCCCACTTTAAAAAAAAAAAAGGAAACTATCGTTCTTCCAATAACATCCTTAGGAACTGTCTTTCCAAGGAAACAGAGGATTCCACGTTTGTGAGTAATAAATGTGGTAGCCAATTCTACATTATTATTTACGTTTCATTTTGAACGACTTATTTGAACGAATGATAAAAAGTTACACCAAAGAATCCTCCATAACCAAGGACTAAACATCAAGGACGAGCATTCTTTTGAGGAAATCATTGTTTCCTCGAGAATAATATCGTTTAATCTTTCTCATCGGATGGTTATATTTGTGTTCCAATAACCTAAGTGCTTTATCTAATTAATAATTTGTTGTAGCTAGTCTTGCATTTATCTTTGACCTGAATTAATTTCGTTTAAAATGACTTATGAAATTCTAGATAGCTCAATATCCAATTAAAGTAGCTAAAATACAAATGTTGCGGGGTGTACGTATTTGTACTATTTTTGATTTATTGATCTAAGGATACTTCTCTTATATCATGCAATTCATTTGCTTTATAGGCTGAGTCAAATGATGTTGAAATTAAAAGCAATACTCTCGACATGTGTTTCAGATCACAAAATTCCACTTCGTCTTGAGTCTTTGGAAGCTAGAATGCATCGCTGACCTTACCGATAACTTCACTCGTATAAATGCAAATTATGTCAACCCGTCAAAACGAAAATGGCAATGGTTCAACTCTTAGCTTCCAAAAACTCATGATGCTAATTTAGCAATGATTATTAACGACATGGCAATCTTAACATCGTCTTAAAATAGCTATCTTGATCGAGTTACCTAATACCTACACAACTACTTTAAAATTCTTCCCTCCTCTCAGAACAGAATCTCACATTTAATCCTAACTAGACTACAGTAGGAATATTTCATTTAAAAAAAACCGTAACTCTATAAAAAAAAATAGGAAATGATTGCACTCCATTGTTTGTTAGATATCCAGGTGTCACTTTAATCTAAATATTTATCTATCCTGATGATTCTTCTTCGTATAGAATCTCACAGTTAACTCCAAGCAGATTATCCGCTGGTTATAGACTCGCTAGGCTATTAACGCCGTAAGAAAATCTGAATCGAAGACATAATCGTCGTTCTCGCGCTAAAATTCTCGAGTAGAATTGTCTTTCCCAGGAGAGAGAGAGAGGACTCTACGTTCTCTTAGCCCGTGCTCGGGAAGATCAACGCCCCGACAAAAGTTCTTTGAGCCGAGGACCACCTGCCCGCGAGAGAACCGCCCCGCGTGCATCGACTCTGGTGCATTGCCCTCGTCCTTCGGTGTTCGCTTCACTTCACTTGACTTAGCCACTTAGAAACGACGCTGGTCCACCGATCCGCCGGGTGAATCTGAATTGCGATGTTTGCGTTTCGTCGTTCGGACGCGTGGCCATCTTCGACTCGAAGCTAATCCTACCGACCGCTTCTGTTACTTCAACGACGATCAATTTCGTTTGCTTTCCCTATTTATACTTCATCGAACATCGAAGCTTGGATGCACTATATGAGTGTCGTTTCACTATTAATTTCTTGCTGGAGAGAGTGTCGGAACCCTCTCATCAAATAAGTGAAGAATTATAAAAAAAAAATGGAGAATTTCGTTGATCGAAGGGTTATCTATGGAGTATCTAAATCTGAAAAAAAAATGTTTTCACAGGGGTAGTGATTTGCCTGACGAGGATTTGCAACTGATTTTAACGATCAGGAAGATCAAAAAGGATAACAAACGCTAAAACGAAACGCAAGACTATATGATATACTTGTGTTAGCTAGCACGATCCTTTATTTAAACTTTCGTATCTAAATAAGAAATGTGCCCCGTCTATGGTGGAAATCCAACGCTGTTTCATTTGACAAACCCTCGCTTATATACGCAAGAATTATTTACTGGCTGTTCAACGAGACCCAAACATCAAAACCACCGAAAACACGTAAAGAACAATGAAGTTTAACCGAATATTCGGCCGGTGCCGGTAACCAGTAGCCTGTAGGTAGCGGCGAGTCGTGCAAGTCGAGTGTTTCGAGGGTTCCGGTGCAACGGCCTTAATCTCTCTAGGGCCAAACTCCCTGCAGCGTGCGTGACTATAGTGCGTGCGCGTGTAACCGTGCCTCGTGCGTGCACGCTCGCGGTGAGTTTGCGTGTTTCACAGTGTACACGCGTGTGCAGGCGAGCGAGCCGGGCCCGCACCGCCCGCGGAATTGCCAAACTTTATATCCAGAATGTTTGATTTGAGAAAGAAAGAGCCGTGACTCGACCGCCCAGGGCTAAAACCAGGGGAAAGACTTTCGCGCAGTCTGTAAACCACGCCGAATTTAACGGGTTCTCGATCTTCGAGGGGAAGAAAAAAATCATACCGACCGGTCCGATGCTACTTGCAACGCTAGAGTATTATTAGAGCGGCCCGTTGCAGCGGAAAACTTGGCGCGGACGAAAGTTTACACACGGGCCACCCGTTAAAAATAGGGCACCGGCGTTACGAGAAAACGCGAGTCCTAGCGGTGTGTTGTCTGTCGGATGCGCGGTGGTTACGCATTCCAAAAACCTGGACGAAGTTGAGGGAAAAAGAGTAAGGGTCAGAATTGTCAGCATCGAGGAGGTACTCTTTTCTTTGCCAATGTCGAAACTACGTTCGTGATGTATTTGCAGGGAAGTTGGGCAACCTTTTCGATACTTTTAGCCGTTCCTTTTCTTTCAATGAAAAGTTTAAGTAAAACACCGCGTGGAAGAATGAGGTTTACACACATTGCGGGTCAAAGACTGACGAGTAACTATGAATTTAAGGGTGTGGTCTTTTATTTTTACCGATTTCGAGCAAAATTTCATAGCTGCTAAAATTCGTCTAGACGAATGTTGACACATATTTTACATTTTTAATACCGATCCATTGGAATAGAGATTGCGTCGACGAACTCAAGAAGGTTGGTACCTCAATGTACCAAAACGAAGTGTGAGTATACCTGTTTAGAGTTACAAATGATTATGGAGGCGCAGAATGAATTTTTTACGCCGAATAAAAATGATCTCTCACCGAGGCACTCCTTATTCCCAAGCGTCTGTAGCTGCTGAATGTTAAAGAATGCTTGCACCGTAAAGAAAGTCATTTCTCCGGTGGTTCGAATGGAAGGATGTCCCTCGTTTCGGTCGAGATACGTCCACTGGAACGCCGCGAAGGGGAGAGAAACTGCAATTAGCACCGGCTAGAGTTTACAAGGTGGTCTGTGGCCGGTGGAGAACACATGGGCGCGAGTTTCGGCCAGCCCCCACACCCCGTTCTCTACTTCTTCGTTTCGTGGAGACGGCCGGCTAATATATTTCACAAAGCATAGATACGAATCGGCGAAACGACGAGTTCCATTCCCAAAGCTTGTGGGAGAGTGCGAGCCGGGCAGGATGCAACGAAACAATCGTGTCCGCAGGAAGAATGGAAAAAATTTTTAGCGGGTTCACGTGCCGTGACCGGGCCGGGCCAAAATTCGCAGCACGAGAGAGAAAGAGTGTCGGCTATGTCTATACCGAGTGGTTGCCGTTCCTCTTGTCTTCCTCCGTACCTAAAGCATTTTGCGATTTGTCATTTTTGTCGTTCGCCTTCGACTGACTGTTGAAGGTGACTGTCTTTTCTTTTCCGTAACTCGGATGTTTTGATCGATATTTTTGATTGTGATTTATTCACAAACGTTGAGATTTCAAACTGAAACCTTATTTTTGTCAAAATAAAATTTAGCCCGTGTTACTGAGGGATAGAGTAGCTTTCTATTACTGAAAAAAATGTTCAGTAGTTCCAGCGATTACCCTCTACGTACAAACAAATTTTCCCCTTCGTGTAATATTAGTATAGATCCGTGTTACCTAGTCAACTATCGCTACCATTACCTTAGATGCCTCCCTAAGAGGCAGCGGACGCCACAGAAGTCGCATCGCTCCATAATGGCACAATTTGCCGGAAAAAATCAATCCCCAAAGCGATAAATAGTATCACGGCCCGTTTGCCACGCCCATCCTACGACGAGTTAAATAAAATCCTCGATGCGCAAAGGGATCGACGAGGTTAAGAACCAGTGGTCACAGAGAGACACTTCGACGGCTAGTACGTACAACACCGTGGTAAACATTAAGCCACGCAGATGGCCGGAAAAATACAAGCTGCGCGTGGAGGGACAGCGAGAGAAGCTCTTTTTTTATTTTTTTTTTTTATTTTTTTAATTTTTCGAAAAGCCAATCGCTTAAACCGGCAGGTGATTATGGGATCAGCGGAGCGTGCAGGAGATGGCCGGGGGATTGAGGGAAGCGCGGGGGAGGTAGGATGGGTGTGGGGGGAACGGGGGGGGGGGGGGAGGAGGAGGGCAGACGAGGCAGCGGGATCTGTATCTCGTTTCGGCGGGTGGGCGCGGGCGCGTTATCGACGAGCCGGGGCGCATTATATTTTTGCAATTTTATCAAAAAAGAGGGGCGAGCGTCGAAATAAATGCGCGAGCCATCCGCCGTCGAGCGTGATCAGCATTATCGAATTAGCGCTGGACGGTCTACGGGAACGAAATTTTCGATGGTACCGCGGGCGCGTTTGCATTAGCGCGTCCGCTCCAGGGAATATTGCGTTCCGATTGGACGTGCACGCGGAAATCGTGAATGATAAATATTAATTATTTTTGTTTGCCTCCCGCCGCGCGTACCAGCATTAATAACACTTCGACCTGCCCGCCCCCGTCCCACACGAACCAACCCCCTTCCGACCACCCCCCGACCCCCCCCCCCCCGCCCAACCACCCCATACCCCCCCTCGCCTCTTCAACCCACCCTTCTGCCGATCCCCCCACCAACGCGTACCACTCGAACAAAACTATAACGTTGTGCCAGCAAACGAATCGGTTAGCGCCCGGTACCTGTCCATTCGACCTCGCAAAAACGTTAAAATAACAGAGATCTCGCGCGCAACCACCCACACCGCCCCCGCACGCCCTGTACCCTCGCATCTCTTGCCCCGTAACCCCGCCTTCTACTCCCGTCCCCCCTGCCCCCCTCTAGGCTACATCCACCGCTCAAACCCCCTGCCGACACGAAGTGGGAGGGGGAGGAGGGGGGGAGGGGGGGTTCTACGTAACCGAGGCACAATGATCGTCGCGCGAATACGTAATTTTCGCAAACAAAGTAGCCGCGCAAATAATAAAACGCCCCTGTTTACCTTGACCGACGCGTTTCCCCGCGCGCGTGCAACGCCGCTTGTATCGCGGCGCGAATTTAATTGCGATACCGGTACCGCCTAAAATAGCGCGGTGTTTCCGTCAGGCCTGCGAAATTGCGCGGTTTTCGCGAACGGCCGGCCGAGATTCGCTACGGCGAATCGAAGGAATTCGATGGGGAGGGAACGAGGGGGCCCCGGTGACGCCAAAGTGGCGGCGAACGCGAGCCGGCACTCGACTCGCGCCGAGGGTACCGCGACGGTGTCGCGAACGAGAATTTGGAAAATGGTGGTGGTCGTTGGGAACTGGAGCGATCTGCTTTGAGTGACTTTTTTGAAGAGGTAATTGAGCGTTGGAGAAGTATCGGTTGCTTGATGTAAGTAGATCGAGGATGCATTTAGATCGAGGATGAACGAAGAATGTTATTTAGTAATTTTGAAATGATCGTTCTTTGAAGACAGAGAAAGAGTAGTTAATCGTTTGTTTATACTTGCGAAGCAACGATCAACCAATCCGTCGCTCGAGAGCTTCTTCATCGAGATGGAATTTGATATCAACCCTTTCTACACGTGCCATTTATTTACTGCAATGATGACGGCTTCTAATTTATTATCTATAAGTTATCGATATAAAATGAACAACAAATAAGAATTCATACCACTGAATAACACTAAGTGTCTTCACAAAACTAGCTTTAGAATTTTGATTTTTAAACACAAATATTGTAGAATATAAAAGTAAAATTTCTGCAGAAATTCTTACTGCAACTTTTAGACAATTAAATTGAAGCTTCTATTATCAAAGAACAAGATTCTGAAGCTTCTGGTGTAAAAGCTCTTCAATTTCTACAATTTTTTCCTAATATTACGACGACTGTTAAACAAATATATGGAAACGTGTGAAAGCTGCTCGACCTGGGTCCGTTCTGATCTCTGAATTACGCTCGTGCTGGTACCCATAGGACACAGAGATTCGCTGGAGACCTTGGATGGCGAGCTGGAGAACGCAGGTTGCTACACATGGGAAATTCCAGACTCCAGGCTCCCTAGCTACGCCCTGCATGGATGCACGGAACTTCCTTGTCGCGTCTATTGAAAAATTCCATGCATCCGTACTTACCACGACACACTATACCGTGGCAACAGTCATTTCCCGTGCGGGCGACCGACTCTATGTTTTATTCGCCAAGCTCAAGTTGAATTACACCCCCAACAGTGGGGGCGGTTGTCGTTGTACGTTTTTCACTTCTGTCTGCTGTCACTGGAATATTCTTAGGTGAATTTAACGCATTCGCCCATGTGCCAAGCACCGGGATACGTGGGACTTGACACAATTTGAAAAAACATTTAATAAAAATATATTTTCACTGAAATTGCTACAAGTTCTATACAATTTGAATACACCATACCAATTTATCAATTTATAGCAATCCTTAATATAACATCAGCTCTTTTTTAGTTATTTATCAAAGAAACTTCTGAGGAGGGTCCACGGTTGTATCGATATAAATACTCTTTGTTGATGGATAGATTGCTCGAAGGACGTCCGTCTTAAAATTTGGATTACCGTTATCGGTCTCCTCTGTTAGAAGAAAACAATAATAGT
Source organism: Hylaeus anthracinus (assembly GCF_026225885.1). Lineage (NCBI taxonomy): Eukaryota > Metazoa > Arthropoda > Insecta > Hymenoptera > Colletidae > Hylaeus > Hylaeus anthracinus. The sequence goes on from NW_026533254.1 coordinate 14,557,649, forward strand.
ACTTACGTCCAGGTAGGTGAGCTTGACTTTGGATTCGTTCTACGTCAAGGTAAGAATGATCAATTTCTATTTAATCGCTCGATGTTTCAGATAGCGTTTATCAAGGCGCCAATTTATTCTAACATTGAGTGGGTAGATATCCGCTACACGTACGAGCGAATTAATAAAAACTACAGAGAAATTCAGGGTTCAATGATCAGAAATGATATTAATTTGTTGATTTTCGAGAGCAATCTGGAGTATTTATTAACATATATCATCCGAGTATGTAAGCTCGTGGATTATTTTAAAATATAAATTAAGGAAAGTATTTTAAGATATCTATTGACTGACAATGAGTACAAAATCATGCAAAAACATTTTTGATCCGTCTGAAATCTTCTTTAGGTGTAACAGAGGCTAGAATTTATTAAAATATTAATCAATATTTCCTACTGCATAAGAATATTGGATCATTTCCACCAAGTATAAATATTGTAATCGAAGCCAAGACGGACAAACACTCTGGGAATTTTTGAACGTACCTAACAATAGATAAGACGCTGGATTTAAACGTGTATTCCCATAACAGGAAGTGGGTTACTGTAATTTTTTAAACGATGGAAGGAATAAAAAGTCTTCCTAACCAAAAATTAGATCTACTAGTTTATTATTTACTAAAAATAATTCTAATAAAAAAATAAAAATTTATCACAATCTCCTAAAAATGTGCTACGAATATCATTCCGAATATTAGCATCGACAAAAAGTCGTTATCGATGACAGGTGATGATGAATGGGTAGACCAATCATTGTTTAGAATGTCATCCGGTGTGCATTTATCGGTAGCGTGCGGGCAATGTCCAAGTTCAGGCATGTTTGCAGTGTCAATCGCGCTTATAATGGATCGAGTGGAAGATCAGGGAGTTTGCGCTAGATTTTGCGTTAAAAATGAGAGGAAACCAACGCATAAGAGAACTTTGCTGCCGCTGAGGACTGCTATCGACGGAGATTGGATGAATTAAAAACTGATTTATCGATAGGTTGAAAGATAAATGCATAAAAATCTGCGGCTTAGTGATCGCTTCGTATGTAAAGGTATACAGAATGTTTATAAATGAACATAAATGTTTTAATAGCACAGGTTTTCGTCCAGAAGCAGGATTTTATGGCAGGGTTTCTAAGAATGCAATGGTTCAAATAATTTTTAAAAAATGCAGTTATTTAGTTAACCACTTTTGGGACAATACAAACGTATGCTATCTGCCACGTTTTCAGCCCAGAACAATTCATAAATTCAATGAAAATGTGTGCAGACAAGATCATTGCCGAATAATGCTCGACTCGTGTGTAATCCCCATGTGTCAAAAAAATGATTCCTTCGAGGAACGAGTTCATCAACCGGATTCGAGAAGCAATCCATTACGAGTAGCCTGATAATAACGAAGCGTAGTAAACCCCGAACAGAAGTGCAGTGGATATTACGTACAGGTTGATGCCCGTGTTAAGACAGTCCCCGCTATCCAGCCGTGCACGAAGTTCTTCCAAGAAGTTAGCTGGCAACCGAGTGGCAGAAGTGCTCACCCGAGCGGGAAAATAGTTGTCAGGGTCCCGACAACGGCCGTAGGTTTCGGCAACGCCGAAAACTGCGAAAAGGAAGTTCACATGGGTAACGCCGCGCGTTGCTAGACCGCGTACACACCTAATTATAACTATCTTACATCTACCGCATCGTATTATTAAGCCGAAATGTATCCGTCAGTCTGTTTGCGTTGAGCATAAGCAGCGCGATACGCCGTTACAGACGCGTTCAACAAACGTTTCTGACGAAATTTGCAAGGATGCGCATAATAATCGTCCATTATGCAGTCACTTACATCCGGGAAGAGGGGTTCCCACGCGATGTTCAATCACACGTAATCGGGGGTCCGTTCTAGTCGCTGTATTCGATCGAGATCGACTTTGACGCGCGACTGACCACGCTGGAAAAGTGTTTTGGCCGTTGTAATCGATCGAAATTTACATCGAAGCACGAATGACCACATTGGAAAACTGCTCTAACTGAAAAACTGCTCTAGCTGCAGTTTTCGATTGACATTGACTCGAATGCCTGAATCACCGCGTTGGAAAAGTGTTTTGGTCCCGGTTTTCGAAACCCAATCGACTTTTATACGCGATCGATCACGCTCGCATAGTGTCGCGGCCATTTCAATAAAACGATATTGACTTCGAATCTTCGAAAGGAACTGACCACACCGAAGAAGTACTCCAGACACTTTTTTCTCGTCGCAATTGACATCGTTGCGCGATGGACCACCGTGGAAAACAGTTCTAGTCACATTTTTCGAGTCGAATCGACTCGAATGAGTATCCGTGTACGTTGGAAAAGTGCTTTAACCACCGTGATCGATCGAAATCTACTTCGCGGCGCGACTCGCTACGCTGGAAAATGTTTCACCGACCGTTGGCCGTCGATCAACCATCGGCGTGGGCGGAGGAGCAGAGGGGTCGGGCGAAGATAAACCCCGCTCGACGCGTGAAAATAAAAACACGGCCGCGAAAAACTCGACCGAATTAAAAGCGTCGGCCGTGAAACAAATATAAAACGCTTAACCGTGAACATCGATTTTTGTACGCGATATAGAAGCCAGATTTTCACCGTTCTGCGAATTTAACAAGCTGTACGCGATTTGGCCGAGTAACTTATACCGTGACACGATGTTCGCTTTCCAGCCTCCACCTCCCCCACACACTGTTCTTTTTTTGTTTGTTTCATTTTTTTTTTCACCGTCGATTTATCCGCTTCGAGCCAGTGACATTGGAATCTGTGCCGCGGGAAAGAGCAACGGAAGTTTCGAACAGATGAATTTTTAACCGATTACATTTAATACGTTCTCTCTCTCTTTTTTTTTTTTTTTTATTATTGTCGACTAGCCGCTTTATGACGAGTTTTGTGAGTCCGTTTCTGGAAATTACGAGTGCGTTGTTTAGCAGTAATTAAGTTCCATTAGTCTAAACTATTTAACTATATTTCATATTTCATTAGCACGAAGATGTTGTTTAATTAGTTACTTCATACAATTAAATATTCAATTACAATTAAAGACCGTTAAATATACTATTTTGCATCCTCGATACACTGCAGCCTTAATATTTACGCTGTTTAGATTAACTTATTTTTAAAGCTCCTATCGAACGCAGCTTCCCTCCGAGTTATGATGCTCGCGCCGAAGAATGCAACGTCCACGGATGACCCAGTCGCCGTTTCACGTGACAGGCGGTAAATTAATCGTCCCCCGGCGCGAACGAAGGGGGGCGAGGAAGCTGATTCGAGATGCGCGACTTTTTGGTGAAAGTCGCAGGATATCAATGAATCTTCCGATAAATTCACGAACCTGTTTCGTCGGCGTGAGCTTGTCGGTGGCAGGCATTGTGCGTTCGTTCCCGTGTAAACGGGTGTTAGGCGTCGTCGAAATTTACGGCGATCAGCGCGGGGTTATGCATGTAATTTATGCAACGGTGTCGCGAAATCTGCAAACAAGTCTAAAAATCGCAAGCGCTCTGCCTCTATGGGCCCCGTTTCGCGCGATTTCATAACCAGTCTTGCGTCATCCCCGATGCTTCGGTCCCCGTTGAACGTTTCATGCTTATCCGATGAATGTTTGCCTGATTGTCGTTGCTCCACTACCCGCTTTGCGGTGCATAAGGTCGTGCTTAATGCCGCGGGCTGGCCGTGTGCGTTCGACCAATCACGCGCGATATGCGTGATACGCACTTGCACAGACTTGGTTCGACCGCTTTCAAGGTGCACGCGGCCGCAGGACTTTTTGCACCTTCGTGAATAAAGTACCCAGCCGTCACCTGGCCAACAAAACCAGCCCTTGCCGCGGCGATCGAAGAAGACCCGCGGAGTCGTTCTGCCTGTTTCGATCCGCCCTACGATCCTAATTATACTGGGTGTCGCGCGCGATGCGACTCGTGCGCGTAGGGGGTGATCTCTACCCGGAGAAATGCATCGGAAGTGAATGTAATATCTCCGTACAATTCCAAGGATGTTATTATACTGTTATCAAGTTCGTGAAACCATGGACTTTTCATTTGAGGGAAATAGAAGAGTTGCCCTTCCAGGGTGTAGGTGGTGATTTTTTGCTTGGAAATGCTTTATGTTACGAAACAACGCTCGCTCATAAACCATGCGTATTTCCAAAAAATGCTTACACCGTTAAGGAGTTAAGAATGTCGTCTTACTTATTTTATTTATTTCTTAATACACCTCTTTCCGTCAGAATTTGGAAAATTGTACTACGTAGGATACTCCTGATATAATAAATAAAATTCTTTAACGAACTCCACGTATCTTCGAGCCCCCGAAAAATCATTCTCCCATTGTTCCCGGTGCAAAAAAGAATCGCACATTATTCCTGATTATCGCCTTATCGGAGCGTCGGGTAACGGTGGCACGCGGCCGCATCGAAAAGGCAGTTTCTCGACGCGAGAAAGCAGGAAACGCTACTGAGGTTCCTGCAATTTTGCGTGGAAAAAAAAAAGTAGAAGAAAGGAACGAGGAGGATACCGGGACCCTAATTCACGATGCGGCTCCCAATTACATGCGTGTGCATTCTAACGCATAATGAAGAACCGGAAGCGTCTTCCCCTCTCGGTTCGTGATTCCAGCGAATTTTTTTCCAGCGCACGATGGACGAGCCTAACCGCACACGTTCGGGGCTAATAAATGAAATTTTACGGGCGTAACGAGCGCCGGATGTCCGATCAGCTTAAGCGGCCGCGATAATAGCAACGATTGCAAACAGTACAGTACACATTCAGCTGGAACGTTTCCACGTTGCATCGTTAGATTTCGTTTGTTCATAGGAAACCTGGAACAAACGAGGCTCGCCTAATTGTCGCATAGAGGTGTTATTGCGTGTTCCGTGAGATATAAAACTAACGGTGAGCGTAAAAAAAGGACACGGAGAGCCTTTGGGATGAAATTGTGGTGCTGCGGAAACTTCGTTTCCGGAAAAATTAACTTTTGAATATTTTTCACGCTCCATGCAGCATTGAATAATAACATACGTGTTGGGTTTGTCATTCTCCATTTTTTCTATCCTTTACCTTTTAATTCCTACTTGACTATTTACTTCTATACAAATTTGTAATCTCGTTAAACGATCCGATAAGGAGCAAATTTCTTTTGATTCTTGATTCATTCATGCAAAACGCCTCTCAGAGTAATTAGTTCCAAGCCTCCCCCTTCCACTCAAGACCAGTCCGTCGACTGACCAGGACCAATAGCAAAGTAGGAAGAATCCTTCCAGCATCCCAGAAACGGAGCTAGTTAGTAAATATACACCGAAGTTTCTATTTCTATTAGAAACTTCGGCGAGCGTTTCAGGATTCATCGGCGCGAGGCGAAGTTCTGGAAGTTCTAGTTCCATTCCAGCTACGTTCTAGACCAAGTATTGATCTCTAGCTCTAATCCGAAACCGTTCTAATCTCGCGCCGTAGCTCAATACTTAATGAAACCGTGTACCCTTCTCCCGAGGCGTTCCTGGACAACTGCAAACGTAGCTGATTGCACGAGATAATCGATCCTGTACCTTTTTCCTTCTCTCTTTTTTTTTTTGCTCCTGCGGTTTCCTTGAATTTTGCATGAGCAACCGCGAAACCCAGGTGCACGCAGCATGCATTTATGCAATGCAGTATCGTTGCACATGTTCCTGATTTCGAGAAGATGTGCTGTCCATCAGGCCGCAGATGCCGGGATTACGAGGCATCGCGAGCGGGTCCTAGGCTAAAAATTTGTGATCCCGCAGCTGTGGACGAGAGGAACCGGTTCTTGACATTTCCACTGTTAGGATTCACTTGTTTATATATACCATTTGTGCGCAGGATGAACTTTCTAGTAGAACGGAATTAATACACCTCGCAAGAAACTGGCTAAAATTAATTTGCAAGGTCTATTCTAAAAATAATGGGATGTTTTGTATTATACTTTTAGAAATCAAGGTGATCCTCTCTGGTAAAATTACTTTGGGAACATGGATGGAAACGTTTGTTCTATTTCTTGAAACGATGATACCTTTCTTAAGAATCATCTAATTCTTCTTCCCACTTTTCAAAGTCATAATCTATCGAATAATTCATCTATAAAAATATGATGATATTTTGGGCAAGCTTTAATTGTTCAATAAGAAGGCTACTTCGAAGCTGGATACTCCTTTATAGACAATGCAGTATGGCATGAATCACTACCATGATGAATCTGCGAACAGTCAATAGTGTCATTGTGCAAGACCTTGACAAACATTTTCCTCTTTCATTGTCATTCATGGAATATTGTCGAAGAATTAAATCCATCTTATCTAAGAATTTTCTTTATAATACTCTGCTTCGATATTTCTGCACTTATTTTCAAAATAGATTTTCAACAAAGACAAAGCATATCATCGTATGTTAATGGAGTAAATGACTAAGTGTACACAAAAATAAATAATCCAAGTCTGTGCCATAAAACAAAAGTAAGACTGAACGAGGAGTCACGCAATGATTAAATTAGTACCACAGAAATACGATTTAACTTAGGCCCGTTTACACTTGCACAATGTAGATCTACATCTAACTCGTGGTTTGGATTGAAGAGTTTCAAATATTTGCCTGAAATCCGCGAACTTTTTAAGCTTAATGCTCCACGTAGGACACTAGGGAAATTCTCTCTGTTTTATTTAATGTCACATACCACAACCTTTCGGGAAAACAGATGTGTAGACCGTCTCTGCTGGTTGGCTAACAGCGCTCGTCGTGACCTAGATTTCTTTCTGGATCAGCTTCTTTTAGAAATTCAGCAAGAAAAAAATTAGCACAGGAATTTTGTTCCTATTATCTAATTGAATGTACTGTAGAGAACTTCCATTAATTGAATTAATAAAGAGACGCGACTGTGGAATAATACGGTGCTTAATTTTATGCTAGTAGTCATTCTATATTTAATATGTAGTATATTATAATAATAATAATAATAATAATAATAATAATTATAGCAGAAATGAAAAAATAATATAGATAGACAATTTTCTTAAAAGTTCGTAAACCTCATAAATAGGTTCATAAACTAATAGCAATAACAACAGTAACAACATCATAACAGCAATAATAATAGTAAAAATAAGAATACGTTGAAAATAATAATATCTGGATACTAATATTTTCAAGTTCAGTATCAAATTGGAAACATGACAATTTACAAAAGTGTACGACGTTGTCCGACTTATTGTTAGCCAATTTTGTCCCTTATCCACCTCGTTTTATTTCTGTATATTTTATAATCGAATATTGCTACAAAGACGTGGAAATAAACGAATAAATTATTCGTAATTCTGCAAGGGGTTGATTTCTAATACGGGTAGGAGATGCACTCCAGCTTGAAGGGCTCGTCCCAAATACAAGATTGGAGTTCATTGACCAGCGACTTCGCTGAATGGCCAAGGGTCAGGAAGCAAGAAGTTGCCGGACGATGCGGACGGTAACGAGCGCTCGACGCGAGGAAACGAGCGGATCGAGGCGAAGCGACAGTGACAGTGACAGTGACAGTGATGCATCGTTCGGCGGAACTCGATTGCCAAATCTGATGAGCTGGTAATAAACCTTTTAAAACGACAACGTGCGAGGTCCAGTTCCAATTCCTCGAACGCCTATTTCTTCATTGAACGGTCTGCCATTCTCTAACAATAAATGACGACGTTGCATCCATTCCGTGTGCCCTGTCAACTATAGGTCACTGTCATGGTATGTGTACGCGTATAAGCAAATTCTGTTAATATAGTCGCTGTGAGCTATTTTATGTGACTAGATTGTTGGGTAGAATAAAAGAGCAGATTCAGCTAATCTTGGAGATGATTCAACTGGAATGTTATCGGTGAGGCAACGATTACAATTATTTTTAATTAATATACATTCAATAATTTGAGGAATTCGTTTTTGTTAATCAATTGATAAATCTGTGATTCGTATCCTCTTCTGACCGAGATCTATTCGTAGAGATTCATTCATAGGATTCATCCCGACCACTCGGAATAACTCTTGCCACTTGACATTGCAAATAAGGAAATTAGACTCTGCCAAGAATTTCCCCGATTGATACAGAGAAATCCTACTTCCTCGTCGATCGTTTCGTCATTCCTTGGGTGACGAAATTCCACCCAGTTCGCGACACGGCAACTATCGTTTCACGTAGCATAAGCGCGAGCGCACAATCGCATAAAAATAATTCATATCGCGTGGCCGTGATACGTATTCCTTTTGTAACGTCCTACCCGGGTAGCCAGCGAAGCCGCGACATAGTCAGCGTAATTGAAGCTCTAGGAAAGGCGCGCGCGATTGCCTAAGAGTTCTCTATGTGCATATTTAGACGAGTCGCTGCATTCTAGGCCAGCGGTTCCCAAATCGGTTCCGCGATTCTGTCGATTTCCAACCATCGATGAACGGTTATGGTCGCGTGGTACTGTTGAGCCGCGAATGATAAAATTGAAAGCTCTTTCTTAAAAACCTCCTTGATACAACTAAAATTGAATAAAGTTAGGTCGCCAGATAAGGATACAGAACTATACAGGAGGATACAACATTTTTTTTTCTTTTCCACTTGTAGCAGGTATACAGGGTGTTTCGTTTAAAACGAAATTACTCTGGAGTTAATCATAATTTTTCAGGTGTTACGTTATTATATAAAAATGGTCATTTGCGATTTGATTACTCTACTTCTCTTCTATGTTATTGTTAATGTAATCGTTACTCTCAGTTTTACTTGAAAATAATTGTCTTCCGTTAGGTGTCTAAAAGACTTCAATTCTGAGACTCCGAGAATCGTTTTATCCAGCGCATTTGTCTCGCATACCGCGAATCGTTAGCAATTTTCGCGATCATCAGCCACAAGGTGTCGTCATCGCGCTGTTTCGAAAGTCTGTGGATGCCTGCAGCCGTCGACAGGTCGAAGTATATAAAAAAAAAAATTTCGTTACAAGTAGCATCGATGCAGAAAGACACGGGAATGGGTTGTCTTCTGTTCGTTTATCGATTCGACGAAGCTGAACCAATTTTGCTCAAAATTTAATCAGACCTCGATGCGAGAATACAAAGCTTAAATATAAAATTTTCATTGGAAACCGATAAGTCGACGAGGTACCATTTTACGACATTGGTTTCCCTTTTTAAGAAAGGTTCAAATTAAATGTCATCGTTGGATAAAGTGTTTTTTAAGTAAAAAAGAAAAACTACATGCGATTAGGGTAAAATAAAAACGCCCAATGGCGGGAGAAGAGAACGACCGCCGAAGCAGGGCCCGATCTGGATTCCGAATCATAGCGCGGAGCAGTTTTAAACGGGACGCTCCTGTTGCCCGAGCGACGAGGAATTTTTGCACGGGGACCTTCGGGCCCAGTGTGAGATTTTTAACACGAGAGATTATCTAACACCGGCGAGGTGGCGTGAATATAGCGCGGATTCACCGGGTAAGAGGCGAACGTGCGAGTCCTCTCGTACGGAGTAACTTAAAAATAGAGTGAGAGGAAAAGAGAGAGAGCGAGGCGAGGGGCCCAACAACGGTAGGAGGACGAGGAAACGCAAGGAGAGGGGAAACGCAGGTCCTCGGGGCCAGGGTGGCTAGCTTTTGAAGCTGGCCAGAAAAATGGTGGTAGAGGAGTAGCGAGAGAGAGAGAGAGAGGGGGGGGGATGAAGGGGTCCGAGGCGATCGGACCCTTCGAAGCGAGATAGAGCAAGAACAAGGGCCAGGGGGACGGGTGTACGAGGCGGCACAGAAGGTGAACGTCCAAGGGGGCAACCTGTTCGGGGTTCATGGCCCTCTGTCGACTAGCAAACTCGCAGGAAGCCATCCTGCCCAATCCGCTAGCGGGGCCCGTGCAAAAGGACCGCGGCCGTCTTTGCCGAGAACGAGCCTTCGCGAATGCGCTCGTGGAACTAGACCAGGGGTGGCCAAGGTGACAAGCTTGAGAACTGCATTCAGCCACTGCAATTCGCATGGAACTCCATTATTCAAGCAAGTGAAAGTCGATATTTAACCCTTTCAGTGTTCGAACAACGGTGTATCGTTGGCCACGCTTGCGAAAACGTTGTAAGTCAGTCGATACGCGTTTCGGTGTGGGGACTGGCGAGTTTTCACTTGGTCGAATAAGCTTAAGAGTTCGAAGCTTAATTATAATGAGTTACTTCAATAGAATTACGATATTGTAAAATACAGGGTGTTTCCTACAAATTTTCTTTTTACTTTTTCAATAAACATAATTTTCGATCGCTAAATTGTTGATCATTATTGTTTTCGATTTCATCAAATAATACGCAGACAGAAGTTGTTTGGTTAACATTAAATGTATCGACGGGGAAATAATTTCATCAGAATTTCTAGCGGATTGTCTAACCATAGACAAACAAATGTTAATGGTAATAATAGATTATGCAACATTGATAATAGTCTGCTACCGGAATACGTAAACATTCGACCTCGTTTTTCGGCTGCTCTTTGGTAAAATTGTCTGGTACATCCAACCGATCTATGAATTCAAGTAAAAATAATAATAAAATGATATAGTGGATAATAAATTATATTTTAATATCAAATTACATGGTACATCTAAAATCACTTAAACATAGTATGAAAACAGGTAGACAGTATTTTTTAATCGCGAATAACATATTCATTCAATTTAATTTTCATTTTGTTATTGTCACTTTCCATTATACAGGTTTCTTTAACCCAATAATACTAGAAAGGATGGCTGTTATTGAGAGAATATATTTATATTTCTATTTAATAAATGTGCGCTGTTCACACCTGCCTTAAGAAGCTTATTTAAAGTACACTCCTCTTATAATTATCATCCGATACTTAAGCACTAAAGGAAACACGGTTTTCGTTTACCTCCTTATTAAAATAATACATTGTTTATTCACCGCTGTAATAGCTATTACCAGCTGAAGTAGTCTCTCTTAGTTTGAGCAAAGTGTGTCTGAGTAATAATAAATCTAGTAATAAAATAAGTTTACACCACTTTTATAATTATATTTTTTACATACATTGACTTAAATGTATCATATTTGACAATAAATTGAGGAATGATTAATGAATCTTATTATGTAAAAATCTCTGATGTAACAAACCACATAAATTAATTTTCCATTTATGAAAATAACTGATATTAAATGAAAATAGAAACAATGTCTTTTTTCTTATACTATGTTTATACCACATATATTTTAAAAGAGCCACACAGAGTGCGATCAAAACATCACATAAATAATATGAAAGTAGTGCTCCGAATAGAACAATTAAAACACATAAATTCTAAAACAGTTACTCGCGTACACTGCCAATTATCCTTCGACCAAAATAAAAAAAAAAAAAAAAATTGTTTGGGAACCCGTAGAGCCGCACCGTAGAGGCTTCGCCATTGGCCATCTCCGAGCTAGAGGGTCGACGTTCAAGGTCGCCGCCGGATGCACATCTAGGATGCAGCGACAGAGGAATGTTCCCGTTCGGCCACGAAGAGGCACGCGATTCTGGGAGAAACAGAGTCGCTTCTGTTCGTTTCTCGCCGATTAACTCGTTCCTCGGTGTTTGTTCTGGGTCTTCGGTTCTCCTCTTTTCTTCTTTCTTTACATATATATATATATATATATATTTTTTTTTTGTTTTCTTTTAGCCAGGGAATCATCGACTCGGAGAAAAGCGAAAAGACGTGAAAGTAAAGAGGATCGTCGGCTCGGGACAAGACTAACACGGGAACCAGTTTTCAGGGTATACCCGTTCCGCGATTTCGCCGGCCACGAATTCTCTGGCTTCGTCCCGTCGCACTCGACGATATCCTATTCCGTCACTCTGCTCCGAGGGAGATTTATACGGCCAGGATCCGAGGCGATGTTGGATCGGTCGCGTTATAATTTATAATTCATTCACGTCGGGACAACGGTAAGCTTCTGCTTACGCGAAACGCTCCGAGAGCGTTTCACTCGCCCCGATCGGATGAGTCAGGTCAAGGATTCCCGTCGAGATCGTTCACGCGAGGAACGATCATTCCTGGAAAGATCTCTTCCCGTGGAATCCGTTCAGCTTGGATGCATATCGTTTACTTTTCGTTCTGTGACAATACGGTAGAGGATTTGGCGAAGTATGACTCGCGGGTCCACTCTAGGATATCTTATGTTATCGTCTGACCTGTGAGGTAACAATCTGTTCTATCCATTTTATCAATTCTATCAATTTCAACAACTGTGTCCGTTCTGTTAATCCTATTAGCTTTCACTGTTATGTAAAATCTGACAATTTTATGAATCCTAACAATGTTATGAATTTTCAAAATTCTATCAATTCTCTCCATTCTACCAACTCTGTCAATTCTATAAATTTTAACAATTCCGTCCATTCTGTTAATCCTGTTAATTTTCACTATTACGTAAAATCTGTCGATTCTATAAATCCTACCGATGCTATCAATTTTGAAAATTCTATCAATTCTCTCCATTCTACCAACACTGTCGATTCTACCAATTCTTTCGATACCGTCAACTCTTCTCTCCAAAAACTTAACCAAACAATTTAACAATCTAACCGAAGCCATTTGTTTTCGCCGTAGTAAATTTTTGGATAAATCCATCGAAAGATAATGGACACCCTCTAGGTAATCTAGAGGACGTTCTAGTTTGATTCATTTTGCGCAGGAAATGAGTCAGTAAAAATGAAAAAGGATGGAACGTTAATTCTCAGAAATAATAATAATAAAAAAAAAAAAAAAAATACTTTGCTCTAACCGCGACGAAGCATTAGGCAACCGAGATCTCGACGAGTGTGAATTCATAATCTTATCTTGCACGCGCGTTAGTCACACTATAAATATGCTCGTACACAGGAAAGCGATAGGTTTAATTCTGCACCGTTGCGATAATAGGCGACTTCTAGAAAGACTGATTAATTGGTCATGCTACCTCTGCGACGGCAAAGCAGACGATAATTTCATGATTTTTTTTTTATTAAGATGCTAACTTGTTGAAATGAATATTATACATGTATATGTATATCGTTATCGATTGTATCGTTATTATTAACTATAATAAAAATACTCTTATTGCACCATTTCGAAATGAATTTCACTTCGGTAGATCAAATTTATCGTTAACAAACCGTTGAATAAATCAACTGTACTTATATTCGTCGATATAAAAGTTACAGAATTCATGGTTCAGCTCCTTTTCTTGCAAACTTACGAGATATTCGCGACTGTCAACGAAAATGTTCTCATTTAATCGGCGATCGGTTAAGCGTCGCGGAGACCACTGACCGATGGACGACAGGCGACGAAATGAGCCCGTACCAGGTTCTCAGGTGGCGAATCGCATGAATCGTACTCGGGATTCTCGCTGGATGTTCTGATTCTTTTTTAGTCAGCGAATTTCGGTCACAGGTAATGCGAGACCGGGCAGCAAGCGTTCGAGAACTCGTCGCGGGCGAGGGATCCGGCTCGATTTACCTTTCCTGACCGCAAAGTCGATGGCTGCGAAGATTCGTGCCGTGGTCGAAAGTCGATAAGCCGGAACGTGGAAGAGAGTTGCGGATTAGGAGTCATCGTACTCGAGGATTCGGTCCTTTTGATCTGGAAGAATCAACGAGGTACGTGAGACGAACGGCCCCTTCGGCTGGCTCGTGAGTCATCGAAGTGGTCGACTGATAACTCGACTGGGACAATTATGCTTCGAGCTTATCAAGGTAAGTGTAATTCGTTTAGTTATCGTAAGTTCTGCAAGAGTTTCTTGAAGCCTATGGTTTCTTAGGTCTAGGGACCAGTGAACTACGTTCATTTTTTCCAGCGATAAAACATATCAACGATAAAGAACATGTTACACTGTTTGGAAAGATACAAGATACTTTCATTTAAATCGAACGTATTCGTTGTAATAAAACCATCGAAACTGTTGAATTCTTAATTAATCTGCACTCGTAGGCTGGTATTTATTTCATTTTAGATAATTGTTACAATCAGGAGAAAAAATTCGCCCCATGGATAGTTAACGCGAATAGCTGGGAAGCGAAACAACGGCCAGACGTCTACATTCGATGCTGCTTAAAAATTCACCGAACGGCAACATATATATTTTTCTCATTAAAATCAATAATTTCACTCCATCCGCCCGGTCGGACGCCCACACATGGCGAAGTTACGATAAATGTGTCCAGACGGGACCCGCGAACGCTTGCATGTTTGCAACAAAAACTGCGCGACGACGGATCGCCGCGAAACATTCGACGATCATCGCATGTAACACGTCCGGACGTATGAATCGCTTGCATTACACGTTGCATTACACGTTTCATTACGTCCCTCGGTCCTTGGCCTTTAAGACGCCGCTTTTATTCGGGACTGGAAGCTGGGCGAATCTCTTTTGTAAGAAACGCCGATGTTGGCAAAACTGACAGGTGCCAATCAGTCTCTGGACGGAAGCCCAGGTACACCATAATTAATTGTCGAGTGCGTAGTCGTATACTCGACCTTTGTTTTCCAGTTTTGCAATCTTTATATTTCGTTCTTTATATTAGGTTTGTTCCAAAAGTTACTTTCAGATCTATTAGTAAATATACATGCACGATATTTTATATCTTACTTTACATTACTGAGTTGTACACGATCCATTTTGCTCTGTTACTATTACAACATCAACTTCGCTGATAGCGAATATAAAATGTATTTCAGAAGAGTCTGTAAAGACTAGGGACAGTTAAATGGCATCGTCTTTTATGTTTAATTCTAATCGTGTGTACCTTTATTCAAAAACTAAATAATACGTCTCCTTTTGTATTTTGTAAAAATCAAACTCCTAAAACTCTCTTTGAAAAACACTTCGTATATACATCATTGAACCATATATTTATATTAAAAGTGTAAAATACATAAATTTCGATACTTTAAAATTGAATAAATAATATAATTGAATTTTTTATATTGCTCAAGTTCACCACCTGATAATATTTTCTTATTCGATGTTTCATTTAATGTTGTACATATGGTGCAATAAAAACATATAATTATTTATCAGTGTTACCTTCACCACCACTTTCCAATGCTCGAAAAGTGCATATCTAGCGGTTAGTTTGCTGTCAGGATTTCGTCAGGTCTGTTGCGTTATCGCGATAAAATGTCTTCGCAGTACATTTTGTGGTTACAAAATCACTTGAACCCCGAAGGGAGCTGGCGTACAGTATGGGAAAAAAATGATAGCTTATCCAACATTTAATTCGTCTTCGAATATACAAGGAAGGACGGTTACGTTTTCGACGACGACGGAAGTTGTTTCTGAAAATGGAAGTTGTAAAATTGAAGTTATTTCAGTGAGAAACAAAAGTTGCGCGAGCTATCATTCTATCCTGCGCTATAGATCCTTACTTCCTTGGCTCAACCGATGCATTATGTAGAGTTCGCGAGTTGCCCATGTAGATTGTTCCACGACACGAAACACCAAGCTCTGTCGCGACGACGTTGCACGCCACGATTTCTGCAATCGTGTATGCGGTACACGCTCACAGAAACGCTATTTCAGAAATGGTATTTTTAGAAATGGCATACATATCTACCCGATGCAGAGGCAACTTTTTATCGACGACGAGCGCGGCCGTTTCTTTTCCAGGTCGCGGGCAGCGCGCTGCGCGAGCAACGACAAATCACCGCATTCCTCAATGTCTTTTCGATACGTGAAAAACACCGATCGACGTCGTAACGAGTCGGAAAGATTCAATGTTGCCGATGCATGCAAAGAAGTGTCGCAACGATCACCTATTCTTTCGTTAGAATCCGAGCGACGAACGCGAGGACGGAGTCGCAGCGAACAATTATCCAAACGCTCTCAAACCGAAGGTTTGTCATTTAAAAAATGCGAATTTTACTACGTATGCAAAGACAATTTTATTTCTGTAATAATGGATAAGTGTCACGGTTGTGCGCGTGGAATTTCGAGTATTTTTAAATACGTAAACAATGCTTAAGAAACACTTGTTGGTAACATCGACCGAACGAACGCCACGAGAGCTAAACATTATTTGTTTAGTAAATAACTCTCTGTCAAGCTCAATTACCTAGCCTTTTCTGGATAACGTACTTTTTTAAATCACGTAATTCTTCAAAGACCTGTGCGATATGTTTAATTAGCACGAGCATGCGTGCCCTGAGTTATTCATTTCTGAGACTATCGCGTGGACCAACAGGAACGGAGGCACTAATAAGCCAAGGTGAAACTATCGAGACTATAGTCACCGAATACAAGAAAATTCCGGTCTATTCTAATTATCAAGCATTGTATAAATGCAAAATGATTATTTGTAAATTTATGTACCGCTAAAAGTCCAGGGCAAAACTGTCGAAGATTGTAACCATCGATAACAGGAAAACGCTGGTTATCCAACACTTTATGAACGAAGCGCGACGATGGGCGATACGACGAAAAAGGGAAGGCACTTTTCGCGAACGGGTGTACACGTAACATTCGACCTCGAGCCGGTCGAACGCGTCTTACCCGCCAATTAGATTCGCAAGTACGTGCCCGCAACGAAGCACGGGCCGGATCGAAGAAGACGGTCAATTAAGGACGAACGAACGGGAGTTCGCTAATGACCCACAAGATATTAATTGGCCCTGGGACTCGGCTCGAACGCTGCTTCGAAGGCGGATCGACACATAAACGAAACTCGAGATAGTCGTGGGCTCGCGTGGAACACCTGCCGGCGATCCCGTCGACGCTTCGAGTGGACAAAGAGGCCGTGACATTAGGGAACGTCTTCATTCGTGTTTGCGAAAACACGGCGAGAAACGACGCGTGCTCGTAAGCCTCGAAACGTGGATTATCGAACACGATCGGGCATCGGCTGTCGCTGCAAAACGAGGATGGAAATTTCGATGAGGAACGAGGCTCGTTAAGTGCGTAGGAGGACCAAGACAGAGTAGAATTTGAAGAGCTTTGGAATTTTGCAAACAACGGATTTTTCAATTTTAAACGCGTTGAATTATCGGTGGAAACGAAACATAAAATAATATACTTTTTAATTAAATGAATTTCGATGAAGTACCTTACATTGGTTAACCACTTGACTGCAGTCCGATGTCCGCCAACAAGACTATTTACCAATTTATACCAACAAAATTTCTCGAATTACGAAACTTGCTTTGTATTGTATAGAAATACAAGTAATTCGTTTTTTAAGATATTGATATGTTGAGTTTTTTTTTTTTTTTTCTTTTTTTTATCGAAGCTCTAGACACGCGATTTCTTAGCCTGTAGCATAACGCACCACTGCCAGAGAGTACCGAGATAACCAATTCGATAAGAACAGTTACACCCGTATAGTACTGTCTAGTGTAATATTACAATTTCTGCCTCCCGTTACGTCGTAAAGTTATCTCCACCTCCCTAACATCGTTTCTCACTCCTCCAGTTGCTTCTCGCTTTGGTCCCAATGTACACAGAGTCGAGATAACGGCGATCAAATTTCACCTACCTCCCCTTATAACGTAGAGTTAGATTTTATAACAGCAGCTTTAGCTGCACCTCGCCTCTTACGACGATATGGCCGCGTTCTGCTTACACTTTATCTTTATGCGCGTTGTTTTCTTCGGAATATATGGAAATATATGAGAGGGCTAGAAAGGGGGAGGGGGTTGCAATCCAAACAGGATGCGAAAGAGCATTTTTAATGCAGTGAGGTATAGATAACTTTAATATCTATGTTCATGTTAATGTGGAATATATATTTTTGGGCAATTTTAATATTCTCAAGAGCAAATTGGTTTGTACGTGGGGAAGGATTGATTTCGAAAATTCAAGAAAAATCATTTCGAATTCCTGTTGAAATTAAACGGGTACACGGCTTGGGCTGAAAGATGAACATCATCGCCGAGTTAATGAAGATACATTAAACTGTTATTAAGATGTCGATGATCTTGACATCGGGTAAAAGGTGACCTTGGAAGAAATTTCGCACAACACGCGTCTGCATAACTTACAAAAGTAAGTGAAATTAACTTTTCTCTGATATGTTTTATCGAGACTGTATATAATTAATGCAAGCAAGCAATTACTACTGGTTGTACCAATTATTATTTTAAGACTACATCCGTGAACAACTGTATTCCTTTGACAAATATAGTTTAACTGTTCTCTAGTAAGGTCACTAGTAAGGTCGAAAAGTTACATTTTCATTACTACAACGGAGAGGAACTTTTTCAGGACTTTTTCACAGTATTCTGACACGAACACGAAGGGGTTGGAGAACCAATACGTCTGTGGCGACCAAATGAAGTCTCCGGATGGAAGGAGAAACACGTAACAATTGTAATACGCAATTGAGGGTTAATTTTCGTTATTAGTATTTTAGAAGGAGCTGTCTTCGTTGATCTCACTGTATCTGTCCAACGTTTTTGTAATCGAGGTCGACTATGATCTAGTTTAATAGTTTTATGGTAACACTGGATAGAGCCTTGAAACTCGCTAATTTCGATGGGGACCGCGAATTCCATTCCGTCAGCGTATAAAATATTTCGTCGCGTCCCCCCTTCACCTCCGAAACCGCAATTGGATCGTGAATTATCGATCGCGAACGATCGAGCCGGCGAATGACACGAATCTCCGATGGCGCTTAATAGGTCTAATCTTGAATCCCGTTTATGGAGCCAGGTAAAGGCAAACACCTTCCAGCATATTGACACAGATGCAACGAAATTACTAAGCAATTTTTAATTTTTTCCTTATCAGCTGTTCATATCGTACGCGTCTGTCTAACGTACCCTACTTCTTGTTTACTTATTCATATGTACAACTTACATAATGTTTCTGTTTCAAAAAAGAGAAAAACGAATTTCATAAAATTTTTTATTTCCTACTATACTCGCTTCGTAACTATTACGAATTATGATAAATATTATGATGAAATCGTAATATTATGATCGTAACTATTGTGATAAAAGTGGTAAAATAAATGAAAATAAAAAAAAAAAAAAGAAAAAAAAATAAACTAAAAAATTCGTAAAAATTCTTTTAGGTGTCTTTTTTCGTATTCCCCTTCGCGATTCGGGAACGACACCTCTAACTGGAACGAAACGTGGGAAAGCTCGCGGAGCGCAAAGGGTTGAGTTTTCCCCCGACGAGGAAGGCGGCGCCGGCGAGCGAGAAAAATCGGTGAAAAGAGCGTCGATCATCGGCTGAGCCGCGAGATCCAGGATTCGCGGCAACCGACGGAAAAATCGGCACGAC
Source organism: Hylaeus anthracinus (assembly GCF_026225885.1). Classification (NCBI taxonomy): domain Eukaryota; kingdom Metazoa; phylum Arthropoda; class Insecta; order Hymenoptera; family Colletidae; genus Hylaeus; species Hylaeus anthracinus. Next base: position 14,576,918 of record NW_026533254.1, read on the forward strand.
TATTCGATGCGCAGCTAACTGTACACAAGTTCGGCTATGCACGGCTAAATGCCATGGTGTATGGTCCGCGGCGCGGTCGCGGGGCGACGCCGAGGAAAAGAAGGAAGGGTGCGAGCGAGAGAGCGGGAGCCTGAAAAATAGAGAGAGGGAATCGTTGGCGGGAAAGAAACGAATGATAAAGCGAAGGGTGTGCAACGAAGAGTACGGTAGAGGGGGGTAAGGGAGGATGAGGAAGGAACAGAGAGAGGGTTAGGAAGGGTGCAGGCATAGCGGCGTGCAGAGTACAGAGGGAAGAGCATGCCGAAAAGGCGGGTTGGCGAGAACGAGACGTAGAAACGTGGGCCAGGGGTCGAGGTTCGGGGTGTGGGGTGACGAAGAGAGAAACGCAGTGACGCGGCTGGGAGAGCGGGAGGGCCGACGGATGGATGGCGACTCGAGACGAGCGAGGGGAAACGAACGAAGAGAAGCGCGGTCGCGATGATAGGCTAGAGGGGAGGTGGGAGGGCGGGAGGGAGAGAGAGGGACAAAAGCTGAGGGTTGGGAGACCACTAGCGGAGGAAGTGGTGGGGCCAAAGAATTGGCGAGGACCAGGCTGCTCGTAGCAGGAGGAGGAGAAGGAGGTGGCGGAGGAGGAGGAGGAGGTGACGTGGAGGAGGAGGGTAGTCGAGCGTACGGAGGGGTGTCGTGGGGCAGGAGCGCGAGCCTAGGTGGGGGTTGCCGCCCCTCTCACGCGTTAACCCCGCCAACGTGGAGTAGAAGCCGTGAGACAGAGGGAGATAGAGCGAGAGAGCGGGGGCCGTTGCCCCTCTCCTCCTTCCGCGAGGTTCCTATGAATTTTGCGACACTCAATAAAAAGTGGTTCCACGAGGTTAACATTTCGGTAACTATACCCTCGCCTACCCAGGCCGCGCACGCACGCAGCACCGAGGAGCGGATCGGGAGGACGACTACGGACGACGACGACGCCGACGACGACACCAAAAGACGAAGACGACCACGCACACACGATACGTGGTATACACGCGTGGACGGAAAAGAAGACGCGTAAAGACGGCACACGGACACGCGAGTGAACGTGTAGCGGGGGCCCTCGTGCACACCCACACCGAGAGGAAATTCATCCGTGTGGACGACGCGACGACGGACAACACACCAGCGAGCGGGACCCGGGTCGGTGTGCGAGCGGGAGCCGGGTCGGTGTTTGAGCGCGTGCAGGGAGAGAAACACGCTCGTGTATAAAACCCGAGAGGAGAGCGAGAGAGGGACAGGAAGGCCGTGTGGAGGGAAGGAGAGACAGAGAAAAAGAGTCCGAGGGACACGCACGGCACGGACACAGAGGAGCGCGCGGGCGGGCGCACGCATACATGCACGCGCATGCACGCATACCACGGGACCGCCGAAAAAACTGCACGGGAGAGGCGCAGCAACGGGCAAACCGAACCGCGCGCGAATCAAGTGCTTTGGCCAGTCGCGTTCCCAATCACTCTACGACTAGGTAGTCCCCCGGTGTGTCCCAAAGAAGCGGCAGGGAGCTGGTCCTTCGCTCGATGGTGTCGTCCCGCAAGATAATACCGGATACTTTCACGCGGGATCCTTCTTACTCATCAACGCGAGATCCTACGTTCGTCGATACACCTACTACGTTCTAGATCGTTTTCTTTTTTTTTTTTTATTATTTCGCCAATCACGATCGTCGTCGATCATCACGCCGCAAACGTTATCGTGCCTTCCGAAGAGACCCATCGGGAGTGCGTATCGCCGTGCGTTTACGTTTCAATTTTATTTCATTTCTTCATTTCTTCGATTTCCGTTCGTGGACCACGGAGAAGACGGAAGAAGGAAGAAGAGGAAGAACAACGACGACGACGACGACGACGACGACAACAACGTACAGTGAAGCGCGTCATCGAAACGTATGGGAATCGTTAGGGGCACCTACCCACGGTGAACCAGTTACACAGCTACGTCGTTTACGAAGACAGAGGAAAAAAGATCCTCCGGCGAAAGGGATCGTCATCCTTCTCCGTGTACGCGGTGTGTACGGTATACGGGACCACGACGATCGTTCCATCGTCCTCTTCGTCCTTCGAGGTGCGAGTGACAACCCCCCCGGTACCAAGCATACGTGCGACATCCTCCTCGAGGTAGGAACGTGAGAACAGGACGTAACAGTACAGTGAAAGGGGGAAGAAAAGTAAAAAAAAAAAAAGTGTGATCGTATATACGCGATAAACGTCGTGGTTCGCTAGGACGGGAAACCAAGGGACTGTTCCATCGCGGAAGATCGTGATCCGTGGCGATCGACATCCGAGTGCCGTTTCGATTCACGCGAATCCGAGTGAATCCAACGGCGTGTCGCCGGCCAAGTTCGACCTTTTTCGAGGCTCGTTATCGTGGTACGTTTCGATTGTGCACGGTTTCGCACGAGGATGGACCCACGAGTGTCCTCGGGACCGACCGGAACGCACGAGACCGCGAGAAACGATTGCGTGGCTTAGGGAAACCCGAGCAGATCCCAGAAGCTTCGAGTCCAGAGGTCAGATCGACGAATCGACAGTGTCCCGGCCGAGGACAAGGAAAGAAGGCGATCCGCTCGCGAATCGTCGCATCCGACAGTCAAACGGTGGGTTTAGCACCGACGACGAGGACACCGGGCAAAGGAGCCCCACACTTTACTTCGCGCTCGACGATCAAGGTACGTTCACAGCTGACAGTGGTGGCCTTCGGCCGCCTGTCGGGTCCAAAAGCGTCAGACGTCCGATAGAGAGTGTACGTCGCGAGCGTGTACGTCGCGAGCGTGCGTCAGATCGAGAGAACGATAGAGCACGCTAGACAGACGGAGAGAACGGTAGAACGCTAGTAGTTCGAAGAGTGGGAGCGTGTGTATGCGTGCTAAAGAGGAAACGGCCGATCGTGTGCGTCCACGGGAGCGAAAGGAACGGACTGTGTCGTCGCATTAGCCTAACCCAGACCTATGCATGCGTGCACGCACACCGCGATATCGTGCTATCGCTTGTCCGTTCGCCCGCGAACTACGTGTGCATTTATTCCGTGACGGGGACGTGTCTGCACACGCGCGCGCAGAGATGGGCAAAAATTTGAAATCTTGATCAAATTCGATATCAAAGTTCGAATCAGTTCGATAGGATCACGGGATGCTGAAAAACAATAAGATATTCGAAATAAAAAAGATACTTGGAAAAGACGAAAGTTTTCGTATTAAAATAAATACTTAAATAGCCAAGTTGTTGCTCTTGTACGACATTATAGTTTTATTTTTATCCGTGAACGAACGAGAACGTTATTATCATTAATTTACAAACCTCAGGTTGTATAGATCGTATCTTCGTCGTAACTTCTTTAAATGACTCGAGAAAATAGAGAAGAAATTCGATGTTCGCTTTTGTAATTATTTTTACGATATTCAAACTCAAATATACCAACTACATTTGTAAACATATCATTAAAATAACCAGTTGCATTATTTAAACTAAAGATACATCCAATACTTGTATTTATAAAAAAAAATGTAGTAATTAATAATACTTAAGTGCAATAAAGTTAAAAAAGTTATAAAGAATTTGGTAGCAACTTGTAGCAGTTAAGTTTTTCATAGTATGTTAAGGACATTTTGAGATAAAAATTGTCGCTGAGATGAAAACCGGTCGGTCGGCCAAGTAACTTCTATACAAGCATTTGCATTACGTAACGAAATTTTTTGGTCTCCCATGTAGCGTAACATACAATTTTAAAAATAACTTGCCTCCTGGCGAAGAGTCCTTGGTGAATTGAATAAAAAGCGCGATCGGATATCTGGGAGAACATTTCTACGTATAAAACGCTTCCTTGAGAAAAAACGATACTTAAATTAGGGAAATACATATAGGTGTAATTTGCATCGATGCAGTAAACAAAAAATTAGGTATAATCGTGTTCGTCGTAGTCAATTCGTCAATTATCGAAGTTCGACATAAGATGAGTAAACATGCTTTAAAATAAATTTAGAATTTAAGAGTTGTAGTAAACAAAATAAGGAATAATACAAATAAAATGTAGTATGATGTATATGTATTAAACAATGTTAGGAAGCGATAGCTCCGCGAATAGATAGTCTGAAAGAATTAACGAGGCCACGAAAGAAGTTAACAGAGTTAGAGCAATTATTGGCATGATTATATAATTTGCTAGCAGGATCGGTCTAAAAAAAGGTTAAAATTAACAGGATTCTGGCTGGTGCTTGTAAAATCTTAGACCCAAATAAAAATGACGATAGTCTGAACCATACCAGAATTAATAGTATATCAACCAGTAAATAGTAAGAAATATAATTATAGTTCAGATGTTAAAAATTAACAATATTTAACTAGCAAACTTTAATTAAAAAAGAGAAGAGACATAAAAATAGGACTGAAGTATACTAAAAATATGTACAAAACATACACGAATATACTTATTCGAAGTTTAGAATCCCCATTCTAAAAGGAAGTTCGGGAATGTGGCGAGTACACAGTGACTTAGGCCAGGCGTCAAAACAAATTAATTATGTTCGGCGTTGAACGAATAACAGCTTCTTCGAATAACAGGGTTATTATTATATTTCTTACTTTCTTACTTCATACAGAGTCTGGTAAACAGTTTATTATTCGAGTAAGAATCTACCCATCTTTAACAGGTCGCGTCGAAAGGAAGGTATTGCGAGCACAGTGTGTTTGATCTGGTATTCACGAGAAATGAGTATTTATTTTATTCGAGTGAAAGAATGAACAAAATTTTACTACCATTCGAGTAAAATTTTTACTAATTCTGGTTCAAAACAAAAATGAGAGAAATTCTTCTCTGGATAAAAATAACAATCAACGTAATTCAAATATTTATGTGAAATCATAGTTATAAACACAACGATTCCGCAATGAAGGAAAGCAAAATTCGCAACGTTGGATATACCAAGCATCCCGAATAATATGCACGAGATTGATTTTAGTCACGGCCTATTACCGGGATAAAAGGTTGCCCATCTCTGGTTCAGGGCCAGCGTTCCTCGCGTGTCCTGTCCGCGCGGTAGGTTGTACGCGTCGCGCTAGAGTAGGTACGCGCCACGGGAAAGGTATGACGCTCGTGGCGGCTCTAGTTAGTGTGTTAGTCGGGATTGCCTCGACGGCTAGACGACCGCTAGACGAACGCAATGCCAGACGTTAGAGGCTGGCTGGGAAATGATGTAATCCGTCGGCGCGCGCGCGCGCGCGCGCCAACGCTCGATCCTTTGGTCGCGCGCCACGGCGCTCCAGGCCGCGTGTTACGAGTGCCGTGTGTACGTTCACGTACGGTTAAGCTCGACCCTGCTCTCTCTCCTCGTTCACTCTCGTTTTCTCCGTGTTTTTTGCCCGGTTTTTCCTAGTCGCTCCTGCGTACCACGCGGTCCCGTGGCTCTCTCGCTTTTTCTCCCGTTGCCACGTCTCTTTCCAACCCCGTCGCTCCGTTTTTCCCTGCTCTCCTCGCTTTTTTTTTACTCTCTCCGCCACGGTTCATTCACCAAAAATTCCGAGTCTTGTAAAACGAAGCTCTCTGCCCGAAGAGAGGAAGATAGAGAGAGGAGGAGGAGGAGGAAGAGGAGGAGGAGTAGGAGGAGGAGGAGAGAGAGAGAGAGAGAGAGAGAGAGAGAGAGAGAGAGAGAGAGAG